>NW_028136144.1:0-581785 GCF_964662115.1 Mustela nivalis | reverse complement strand
TGAGAGCTGTGCAACTGGATCCTCATGGGGGATTTTTGCACAGACCCTTTCTTCACTTCTTCTATCTGGTGAGCAGGCAGATGGCTGCATTACGGCTCCAGAATATCCAAGTTGGAGGGTTTGCAGGCGAGGAGTGTGAGGACAGAAGTATGAAAACATAAGCTACGGTTACGCTCAGTGCCGAGCACATGTCTATTCCAATGTACAGCAGTTGTTTCGAGATCTCCAGCACCTGGGCGAGGGGAAGATGTCTGCTCACGCTGGAGTTTGTATCCATGATGGCCAACAAATGGTGGGGAGGCCTCAAGAATTCTTGGAGGTTTTTCCAAGCTGGAGCTTGTGAGCTGCTCCAAATATCAAGGTGTCCTACTAAGGGACAGCAGAAGTCTTCTTACAGGGCTCCAGGGTCCCCCATATGGAAGATTCGATAGCAATGCTCTCTGAATGGAGGCCTGGGAAGCCAATCTCGTGTTACCATTGCAGCTGAGGAACAGGGTAAGCTTGAACCAATGACACTGATTCCAAGTTCCAAGTGATTTGCGTTGATGGAAGTTCTCAGTCTAACAGGTCCCAATGCTGCTTGGTGTCCAGGGAGACCTTAGAATGTGGTGGCGGCTCTCTGACCATTGAGGATTCTCTATCCTTAGGATTAGACCCAGTACCCAGGAGCCAGGTTTCCTTCTTGGGACAGGAGGTGTGCTCTTGTATGGCTCACGGACCACAGGTTGGACCATATGCTTGAATTTCCAGAACAGACCTCTAGGAAGAGAGACCTCAAAACATAAGCTAGGGTTCTGATGAGGTTTTAGGGCCATGGAAGTTTCAATCTTCGGACTAAGTGCCATTGGCCTGCATGTCATCCTGGAGGTAGGTGCTGAGGCTGTGTCAGGCTGTGCACTTTTTCCAGAGTGGCCTATGATATTGGGGTGCAGTCAGGGGCCTTGCAGTTTTCTCCTAATCTGGACATTTTGGGAAACTGAGATGGGCAGGGTTTCCTCAGGAGAGCAGGGCCAGTGATGTCATGTGTTTCTCGAGGCCCCATCCTGGAGTTCATGTGTGTCAGGACTTTGGGACCAAAGACTTTAGACACAACCTCGGATAAGAGGTAGGAGTGAGGTGATGGCAGTCCGAATCTGAAGACCCTGAGGGAAGCTCCTCGGGATTTGAAATTCAGGTGGCTGGGAGGGAGGAGCACAGGCTTTTCTGTCTGGATTTTGTGTCTAGGATGGCCACTAAATGGAGGGGTGACCTCATGTGTCCATGGGATATTCTTCCACTCTGGTGATTCTGCTTGGCACCCAAGAGTTTGATTTCTTTCTGGGGAAGAGGAAAAGACTGTATTCCATCTCTGGGATCCTGTCCAAACAGGGATTCCAGAGATGGGTTCTGGGTCCAGACACTGGGAAAACTTAACCAAAGCTTCGATTTGGGATCCTGGTCCAGATCACAAGGGGGATCTTTGGAAAGGGGTCTCATTCTGAGGGTCACAATGCCTGTTTGTGCCAGCTGCCCATCCTGTGTAGGCGTGGTCTCATGGACCATGCACCTGGTTCCCACTCAGGGTTGTACAGCCATCTCAACATTCAGTTTTCTGGCCATGGGGAAGGAGGAGCACTCTTTTGTGCTTCCGAGTCCCCTATGGGCAGGAATTTGAGCTAAGTCTGGGACAGGTACCTGAATATCCAGGTTGCTTCAAGATGATGGCCTCGGGCCAAGGTTGGACCCACCTGGAGGATATGGGGTCCACTATCTGGGTGGCTGACAGGAGGTCGGGGATCAGGCGGTGTCAGATAGACAATGTATGCAGAGGTCGGTCTATTATATTGGGGTGCCATTGAGGGCCGTTCAGGAGGATCCTCATGTGGGTTTCTACGAAGACCCATAGGGCACTTCTTTCTGGTGGGCAGGCAGAAAGCTGCTCTGTGGCTTCAGAATTCCCAATATGAAGGGCTTGTAGGCGAGGAGTGTGAAGACAGAAGTCTGAAAACACAAGCCACGGATAAGCTCAGTGCCGACCACAGGACCATTCCATTGTGCAGTGGTTGTTTCGAGATTTCCAGCACCTGAGTATGGGCGAGGGTCAGATGTCTGCTCACGCTGGGTTTGCATCCATGATGGTCAACGAATTGTGGGGTGGCCTCAAGAATTCTTGGAGATTTTCCCAAGCAGGACCTTGTGAGCTGCTCCAAACAGCAAGGTGTCCTACTGTGGGACAGGGGAAGTCCGCTTACAAGGCTCCAGGGGTCCCCCATATAGAAAGATTCGACAGCAGAGGTCTCTGAATGGGGGCCTGGGAAGTCTTCCTTGCATGACCATTGCAGCTGAGGAACATTGCAGGCTTGATCTGCTGGTTTTTGTTCAAATTTCCAAGTGATCTAAGTTGACGGATGTTCTCAGTCTAATGAGTCACAATGCTGCTTGGTGTCCAGGGAGACCTTAGAATGTGGTGGTGAGGGTGCCTGGGTGGCTCAATGGGCTAAGCTGCTGCCTTCGGCTCAGGTCATGATCTCAGGGTCCTGGGATTGAGTCCCGCATCAGGCTCTCTGCTTAGCAGGGAGCCTGCTTCTTCCTCTCTCTCTCTCTGCCTTCCTCTATGCCTACTTGTGATCTCTCTCTGTCAAATAAATAAATAAAATCTATATAAAAAAAAAGAATGTGGTTGTATGTCTGTGGACATGCAGGATTCTCCTACCTGAGGGTTAGACCCAGTTCCCAGGAGCCAGGTTCCCTTCTCGGGACAGGAGGGGTTCTCTTGTATGGCTCAGGGACCACATGTCGGATCATATGTTGGATTTCAAGACCAGGCCTCTGGGCACAGAGGCCTGAATATCTAGGCTAGGGTTCTTATGAGGTTGTAGGGGCATGTCATCCTCAACCTTCGGACTTAGGGACTTTGACCTGTGAGTCTTCCTGGAGGTAGATGCTCAGGCTGTGTCAGACTGTGCATTTTTTCCAGAGTGGCCTATGAAATTGGGGTGGGCTCAGGGGCCTTGCAGGCTTTTCCTAATCTGGAGGGTTTGTGCAACTGAGACGGCAGAATTTCATCCAGAGATCAGGCCCAGTGATGTAGTGTGGTTCTGTCAGCCCCATCCTGCAGGGAATGTGGTTAAGGGCTCTGGGACCAAAGTCTTCAGACACAAATTTGTGTATCAATTAGGAGGGAGGTGATGGCAGCCCCGATCTGCAGACGCTGAGGGCAGCTCCTCAGGATTTGAAATTTGTGTGGCTGGGAGGCAGGAGCAAAGGCTTTTCTGTCTGGATTGTGTCTAGGATGGCCTTGGAATGGTGGGGTGTCCTCATGTGTCCATGGAATATTCTACCTCTCTGGGGATTCTGCCCAGCACCCAAGAGTTTGGTGTCTCACTGAGAAGGAGAGAGCGTGGTTTACTGTTTCAGTGTTTCCGTCAACACAGGGATTCCAGAGATGGGTTATAGGTCCCTGTGCCTGGATAACCCTAAAAAGGCTTAGTATTTGGGCCTAGAGGCTTGACTGCCTGGCTCTGTGGGGCTTTGGTTCAGCTCCCATGGAGACTTGTTGGAAATGGGTCTCAGGGTAAGGGTCACAATGCCTGTTTTTGCCCAGATGCCCATCCTGAGTGGGCATTGGCTCTTGTTCCATGCACCTGGATCCCAATATGAGGGTTGGACCACCATATCAACATTTAATTTTCCTTCTATGAGGAAGGAGGAGTACTCTTTTGTGCTTCAGATTCCCCCATGCACAGTAATTTGAGCTATGTTCTGGGACTGGTACGTGAATAACCAGGTTGGTTTGAGATGAAGGACTCAGGTCAAGGCAGGTCACACCTGCCAGATATGGGTCCCGCTATCTAGGTGGCTACCAGGAGGTCGGGGCTCGAGCTGTGTCAGACAAAGCATTAGTACACAAGGTGGCCTATGATATTGTGGTGCTATAGAGGGTTGTGCTGGTGGAACCTTATATGGAGTTTCACGCAGACCCATAGGGCACCTCTTTTTTCTGGTGGGCAGGCAGAAGGCATTGTGGCTCCCAAATTCCCAATATGGGGGACTTGAAGGCGAGGAGTGTGAGAACAGAAGGCAGAAAACACAATCTATGCTTAATCTCAGTGCCGAGAACATGGCCGTTCCAATGTGCAGTGGTTTTTTCGAGATCTCCAGCATCTGAGTACAGGCGAGGGTCAGATGTCTGCTCATGATAGAGTTTGTATCTATCGTGGCCAACAAATGAAATATCCAGCACCTGAGTAAACGGGATTTCAGATGTTTACGCACACTGGAGTTTGTGTCTCTGATGACCGAATGGAGGAGTGGCATCAAGAGGCTGATGCATGTGAGATGCTCCAAACAGCAAGGTTGTTTTTTCTACTGGACAGTTAGAGTCTGGTATGTTTTCTGCAGGGCCCCCCATGTGAAAAGTATGGGTAGCAGAGCCCTTCCACATGGATGCCTGGAAAGCACACCTCCATCGACCAATGCAGCTGAGGAACATGCAGGTTCTTTACGGTGCTTCTGGGGCGAAGCACCAAGGTCTTGAGTTGACATGGAATCTCTTGAAGATGGGTTACAATGCTGGTTTTTTTTTACCAGGTAGATCTTAGAATGTGTTGGTGGCTAAGGTGCCTGAAAGATTCTCCTACCCTGAGGGTTTAACACAGGTCGAAGAGCACGGTTACCTTCTGGGGACAGGAGATGTAGTGTTTTGTGGCTCAGGGACCACATTCCATATCATAAGTTCCTATTCAAGAACAGGCCTCTGAAGACAGATGCCCGACAACCTAATCTAGGGTTCCAATGAGTCCCAGGGGCATGAGAGGTTCAATCTTCAGACTTAGGAAAGTTGACTTGGGTGTCTGCCAGGATGTAGGTGATCAGGGAGTTTCAGACTGCGCACTTATGTCCAGAGTAACCTCCAATATTGGGGTGGCCACAGGGGTCTTGAATGTTTCAACCAACTCTGGAGGGTTTGGTTAACTGACATGCACAATTTCCATGGGGATGGCAAGCACAGTCCTGTGGTGTGGCTCCAGAGACTCCACCCTGGAGGGCATGTGAGCCATGGTTCTGGGAGGGAAGTCTGCAAACACAAACTCGGGTTAGGTTTAGTGGCTAGGTTATCGCAGGGCAATGTGTAGACCTGGAAGGCTACTCGTCAGGAACAGTAACTGGAATGACCCGAAGGTGGAAGCACAGGCTTTTATATCTGGATTGTGTGTCTAGGGTGACGTCAGAATGTAGCTGTGGCCTCATGGGTCTATGGGAGATTTTTCCTCTAAGGATACTGGCGGCTCCCAATATTTTGATGACTTTTTGAGATGGGAAGACTGCTATTTTCGATCTTAGGTGTGCCCCAAAACAGGGATTCCAGAGATGGGCTCTGGGTCTAGGCGCCTGGAAAATCCCACCAAGGGTTGGGATTTGGGCTTATGGGCAGACCAGGCCTGCAATGCAGGATCTTGGTGGTGCAACTGAGAGGGCTTGTTTGGAAGCATGCTCAGGCTGAGCATTACAATGCCTGTTTGTGCCCAGGGTGGCCCTCAGGAGTGGGCGTGGTCCCATTGTCCATTTTCTGGCTCCCACACTGAGGGATGGACACACATTCCAATGGCCAGGTTTCCAGCCATGGGGAAGGAGGAAATATCTATTGTGCTTCATGTTCCCCCATAGGCAGGGATTACAGCAAAGGTCTGGGGACAGATGCCTGAATACCAAGGATGCATAGAGATGACAGATTTGGGCCATGGCCGTTCTCACATGCTGGATATGGGCCCCGCTCTCTGGGTGGCTGACACGAGGTCTGGGCTCAGGCTGTGTCAGACACAGCACTAGTGGCCAGAGAAGTCTATATATTGGGGTTCTCTCCAGGCCCGAGTAAATTGATCCTCATGTAGGGTTTCTGGCCAGACTCACGAAGCACTTCTTTCTGTGGGGCAGGCAGAATGCTGCCTTATGGATCCAGAATTCCCTATCAAGAGGGTTTGGGGACAAATAGGGTGAGAATGCAATTGTAAACACCAGCTATGCTTAAATTGAGTGCCAAGCGGAAGTCAGTTTCAATGTGCAGCAGCTTATACGAGATATCCAGCACCTGAGTAAGGGCAGATGTCAGATATTTGCTCACACTTGAGTTTGTGGCTAGGATGACGACTAATGGAGGGGTGGCTTCAGGAGGCAATGGAGGATTACCCACGCTTAAGATTGTGAGATGCTCCAAACAACAAGGTTTCCTTCTAATGGACAGGAGGAGTCTGTTTTTTTTTTCCTCCAGGGTCCCTCAAGTGGAAGTTTGCTTAGCAGAGCCCTCCCGCATGGATGACTGGAAAGCACAAGTCCAATGACCATTGCAGCTGAGGAACATGACAGGTTCGTTTTGGTGGTTCTGGTGCCAAGTACCAAGGCCTTGAGTTGACTTGGAATCTCTTACAGATGTGTCCCAAAACTGGTTTGTTACAAGGGAGTTCTTAGAATGTATTGGTGGCTATGTGCCACGCTGAGGGTTTGGCACAGGTCGATGTGCACAGTTTCCATCTTGGGAGAGGAGATGTTCTGTTTTGTGGCTCAGGGTACATATGTTGTATCCTGACTTGGTATTCAAGAACAGGCCTCTGAGGATTGATGCTTGCAACCTAATCTAGAGATCCAATTATGTCCTTGGTGCCCATCAGGTTCAATTTTCTTACTAAGGACCATTGATATGGTTGTCTGACTGGATGTAGGTGATCAGGGTGTTTCAGACTGTGCATTTGCATCCAGAGCCACTTCCACTATTGGGGTGGGCTCAGGGGCCTTGCAGGTTTCTCCTAACTTGGAGGCTTTGGGGAACTGTGATGGGCACAGTTTCCTTGGGGATGGCAGGCCCAGTCCTGGGGTAAGGCTTCAGAGACCACCTCCTTGAGGATATGAGAGCCATGGTTTTGGGAGGGAAGTCTGCAAACACAAATTTGGGTCAGGGATAGTGGCAAGGTGATCGCAGGTCCAATGCATAGACCTAGAAGGCATCACGTCAGGAACTGTAATTAGGGTGACTGAAAGCTGGTAGCACAGGCTTTTCTATCTGGATTGTGTGTCCAGGATGGGCTCTGAATGTAGACGTGGTCTCATGGTTCAATGGGAAACTTTTCCTCTCTAAGGATCCTGGTGGATCTCCATAGATTGGTGGTTTTTCAGAGAAGAAAAGAGTGCTCTTTTCCATCTTAGGGGTGCTCCAAAACAGGGAAGAATGCTGTTTTCCAACTTAGGCTTATGCCAAAACAGGGATTCCAGAGACGGGCTCTGGTTCTGGGTGCCCGGATATCCCACCAAGTGTTAGGATTTGGGCCTAGGGGCATTTTAGGCCTGCAATGCAGGATCCTAATGGTGTAACAGAGAGGGCTTGTTTGAAAGCATGCTCAGGCTGAGGGTCATCATGCCTCTTTGTGCCCAGGGGGGCCCTCAGGAGAGGGCGTAGTCTCATTGGCCATATAGCTGGATCCCACTTTGAGGGTTGGACACCCATTGCAACAGCCAGGCTTCCTGCAATGGAAAGAGGAGTTCTCTATTGTGCTTCAGGTTCCCCCATTGGCAGGGTTACAGGAAAGGTCTGTGGAAAGTTGCCTTAATACCAAGGATGTGTACAGATGACAGGCTAAGAATTCCCAGGTAACAAAACAGCATTGTTACCCATGTTCATGACATTCCATGTAGAAATAAGCCCTTAGTACTTCGCCCCAGAGCCACCAGAATGAACTTGCCATGTTCCTAAGCTGCAATGGTCAGTGGAGGTGTGGTTTCCAGGCAACCATACGGGGGTGCTCTGCTACACAAACTTTGCAATTGGCTGGGACCCTTGAGACAAAAAAACAGAATGCCCCTGTCCGGTAGAAGGAAACCTTCTGTTTGGAGCATCTCACAAGCCCCAGCGTGGGAAATTCTCCATTTCCTCTTGAAGCCACCACTCCATTTGTCAGTCATCATAGACACAAACTCCAGCATGAGCAAACATCTGACATCCGCCCTTACTCAGGTGATGGATTTCAATTCGATTGCTGCACACTGGAATTGCCTTTAGTTTGACTGAATTAAGCCATAGCTTGGGTTTACCATTCCATCCTCAGTCTACTGGTCCACAAGCCCTATTGTGAGGGAATTCTGGAGCTACAACACAATATTCTGCCTTCGCCATAGAAAGAAAAAGGGCCTGGAGAGTCTGCCCAGAAACTCCATATGATGGTCAATCTTCTCGGTGCTAGACGGAACCCTGATTCATAGGCTGCCCTGGGCACTAGTGCTGTGTCTGACATAGCCGGAGCCAGGACCTAGTGTCAGCCACTGAGAGATCAGGGCCCATATCCAGCATGTGAGACCAGCTATGGCCCAAGTCTGTCTTCTCTTCTATTCTTGGTATTCAGGCATCTGTACCCACACCTTTGCTGAAATCCTTGCCATTGGGGGAACCTGAAGCACAATAGAGAACTCCTCCTTCCCCATGGAAGGTATTCTGACAGTTGGGATAGTTGCTCAACCCTCAAAGTGGAAGGCAGCTCCATGGCCAAGGAGACCATGTGCACTCATGATGGCTTCCCCGGGCACAAGCAGGCATTGTGACCTCAGCCTGAGCATGCTTTCAACCAAACGCTCTCAATTGCATCTCTGGGACCCCGAATTGCAGGCCTAGTACACACCTAGGCCCAAATCCTAACCCTAGTGGGATTTTACAGGGGCCCAGACACAGAGCCCATCTCTGGAATCCCTATTTTGGGGGACCCTTAAGATGGAAAACAGCACTCTTCCCTTCCCCGAGATAGTCACCAAACTCATGGTAGCCACCAGGATCCTTGAGTGGAAAAATCTGCCATAGACCCATGAGAACACACCTGCATTCCGAGGCCATCCTGGACATACAATCCAGATACATATCATGTGCTATCACCTTTGAGTCATCGGATTTACAGTTCCTGAAGAGCTGCCTTCCAGGTCTATGCATTGGGCCTGCAATCACCTTGCCATTAACCTAAACTGAGTTTGTGTTTGCAGACTTCCTTCCTAAAACCATGGCTCACATGACCTCCAGGTTCTGGCATCTGAAGCCACACCACAAGACTGTGCATGAGATCCTCAAGGAAACTGTGCCCATCACTTTTGCCCGATACCTTTAGATTAGGAGAAACCTGCAAGGCCCCTGAGCGCAGCCAAATAATGGAGGCCGCTCTGGGCACAAATGCACAGTCTGAGACACCCTGACCACCTCCATACAGGCAGACACCCAAGTCAATGCTCCTGAGTCAGAAGATTGAACCTGACATGCCCCGAGGACTTCATTGGCACACTAGATTAGGTTTACAGGTATCTGTCGTCAGAGGCCTGCTCTGGAATATCAACTTATGATAAAATATATAGTCCCTGAGCCACAGAACAGAATATGTCCTCCCCAAAAAGGAAGCCATGCTCCTGGAATTGTGTCATACCCTAAGGGTATTTGGATCCTGAATGGCCCCTTAGCAACCAGCACATTCTATGATATTCCTGGTAACAAACCATCATTGTGCCCCATCTTCATGAGACTCCATGTCAACTCAAGGTCTCGATATATTGCCCCAGAGCCACCAGAATGCACCTGCCATGTTCCTCAGCTGCAATGGTCAATGGAGGGGTGATTTCCAGGCATCTTGTGGCGTTCTCTGCTACAAAACTTTCCACATGGAGAAACCAGAGAAAACAAACCAGACTTCTCCTGTCCGGTAGAAAGAAACTTTGCTATTTGGAGCATCTCACAAGCCCCAGCATGGGAAATCCTCCATGGCCTCTTGACGCCACCCTTCCATTTGTGGGTAATCACAGACACAAACTCCAGTGTGAGCAAACATCTGACATCCACCCTTACTCAGGTGCTGGATATTCGAAACGGCAGCTGCACACTGGAACTGCCTTTTGCTTTTCACTGAACTTAACCATAGCTTTGTATTACTATTCTATCCTCACCACACTGCTCCACAATATCACTTGATAGGGAATTCTGGAGCCACAACGCAGTATTCTGCCTTCCACATAGAAAGAAGAAGGACCTGTTGAGTCTGCCCAGAAACTGCACATGAGGATCAATCTACTCAGACCACGAGGCAACCCTGACTAATAGATTTCCCTGACCACTAGTGCTGTGTCTGACAGAGTCTAAGCCCCGACCTCGTGTCAGCCACCCAGAGGTGAGGGCCCATATTTAGCATGAAGATCGGCCATGGCCCTGGGCCATCATCTGTACCCATCCTTGGTATCCAGTCATCTGTCCCCCAAACTTTGCTGGAATTCCTGCCAATGGCGAACCTGAAACACAATAGAGAACACCTCCTTCCCCATGGCAGGAATATTGGCTGTTGGGATGGTTGTCCAACAGCGTGGGAGCCAGCTGCATGGCCATGGAGACCATGCCCACTCCTGAGGGCCGACATGGGCACAGGCAGGCATGGTGATCCTCAGCCTGAGCATGTTTTCAAACAAACACTCTCAGTTTCTCTTCCAGTACCAGCATTGCAGGCCTGGTATGCCCCTAGGCCCAAATCCTAACCCTTGGTGGGATTTTCCAGGTGCCCAGACCCAGAGTCTGTCTCAGAATCCCTGTTTGGGGCACCCTTAAGATGGAAAACAGCACTCTTCCCTTCCCTGAGAAAGGCACCAAACTATTGGGAGCCGCCAGGATCCTTAGAGAGAAAAAATCTCCCATGGACCCATGAAAACAAACCTGCATTCCGAGGCCATCCTGTCCACACAATCCAGAGAGAAAAGTCTTTGCTACCGACTTCGAGTCATCCTATTTACATTTCCTGACGAGCTGACCTCCATGTCTATGCATTGGGCCTATGATCATCTCGACACTAACCGTAACCCCAGTTTGTGTTTGCCGACTTCTCTCCCAATACCATGGCTTACATGCCCACCAAGATGTGGTCCCTCAAGCCACATCACAGGAAAGTTCCTGCCATCCCCAAGAAAACTGTGCCCATCAGGTTGTCCAAACCCTCCAGATTAGGAGAAACCTGCCAGGCCCCTGAACCCACCCCAATATTGGCGGTTGCTCTGGATGCAAACGTGCAGTCTGAACCACCCTGAGCACCTCCATCGAGGCAGAAAGCCAAGTCAATGGTTCTGAGTCAGATGATTGAACCTGACATGCCCCTAGGACTTCACTGGAACCCTAGATTGGGTCTTCAGACATCTGTTCTCAGAGTCCTGTTCTGGAATACCAAGTTATGATACAACATGTGGTCCCTGATTCCCACAACAGAACATCTCCTGTCTCCAGAAGGAAAATGTGCTCTTGGATCTATGTCCAACTTTCAGGGTAGATGGATCCTGCATGACCCATTAGCCCCAGCACCTTCTATGATCTCCCTGGTAACAAACCAGCATTGTGACCCAACTTCCTGAGACTTGATGCCAACTCAAGGTGTTGGTACTTTGCCCAAGAGCCATGAAACGAATCTGCCATGTTCCTCAGGTACAAAGGTCAATGGACGTGTGCTTTCTAGGCATCCAAGAGGTAGTTCTCTGCTACACAAAAATTCCACATAGGGAACCCTAGAGCAAACAAATAAGACTGCTCCTGTCAGGTTGAAGGAAACCTTGGTTGTTTGGAGCATCTCACAAGCCCCAGCCTGGGAAGTCCTCCACATTCTCTTGATGCCAACCCTCCATTTGTTAGTCATCATAGACACAAATTCCAGCATGAGCAAACATCTGACATCTGCTCTTACTCAGGTGCTGGATATTCGAATCAGTCACGCACACTGGAAATACCTTTCACTTGACACTGTATTCTTGCATAGTTTGGGTTTACAATTCCATCCTCACCCTACTGGACTGCAAGTCCTCTTGAGAGGGAATTAGGGAGACAAAACGCAACATTCTGCCTTCCCCATAGAAAGAAGAAGGGCCTGGTGAGTCTGCCCAGAAACTCCCCATGAAGATCAATCTACTTGGCCCTCGAGGGAACCCCGATTTATACTTTGCGCTGGCCACTAGCACTGTGTCTGAGAGAGCCTGAGCCCCAACCTCGTGCCAGCCACCCAGAGTGTGGGGCCCATATCCAGCATGTGGGACTGGCCATGGCCCAGTCATCTCTACCCATCCTTGGTATTCCGGCAACTATCCCAGATCTTTGCTGGAATCCCTACCAGTGGGGGAACCTGAAGCACAATTGAGAACTTTTCCTTCCCCATGGCAGGAAGCCTGGCTGTTGCTATGGGTGCCCAACCCTCAGAATTAGAACCAGGTGCATGGCCAATGAGACAACGCCCAATCATAAGGGCCGCCTGGGCCAAAGCAGGCATTGTGTCCCTCAACCTTAGCATGCATTCAAACAAATGCTCTCAGTTGTTTCTGCAGGGTCCCGCATCGCAGGCCTGGTATGCCCTTAGGACCAAATCCTAACACTTCGTGGGATTTTCCATGCCAACATAACCAGAGCCCGTCTCTGGAATCTCTGTTTTGAAGCACCCCTATGATGGAAAACAGCAATCTTCCCTCCCCTGAGAAAACTATTAGGAGCTGCCAGGATGCGTAGAGAGAAAAAATCTCCCAGGGCTCCATAAGACCACACCTTCATTCCGAGGCCATCCTGGACACACAATCCAGATACAAGAGACTGTGCTACCACCTTCGAATCAACTGGTTTACAGTTCCAGACGAGCTGCCCTACAGACCTATGCATTGGGCCTGTGATCACCTCGCCATTAACCCTACCCCAAGTTTGTGTTTGCAGACTTCTTTCCCAAAACCATGGCTCACATGCCCTCTATGATGGGTCTCTGTAGCCACACCACAGGAAAGATCCTGCTATCCCCAATGAAACTGTGTCAATCACAGTTGCCCAAACCCTCCAGATTAGGAGAGACCTGCAAGTCCCCTGAGCCCAGTCCAATATTGGAGGCCACTCTGGACATAAATGCACAGTGTGCAACACCCTGATCACCTCCATCCAGGAAGACACCCAAGTCAATGGTCCTGAGTCAGAAGATTGGTCCCTGAACCCCACAATAGAATATCTCCTGTCCCCAGATGGAATTCGTGCTCTTCAACTTGTGTCAAGGGTCGGGGTATATGAATTATGTACAGCCCCTTAGCCCCCAGCACATTCTAAGATCTCTCTGGTAACAAACAAACAGCATTGTGATCCATCTTCATGAGATTCCATGTCACTTCAAGTCCTTGGTAATTCGCCCCAGAGCCACCAGAATGAACCTGCCATGTTCCTCACCTGATATGGTCAGTGGAGGTGTGCTTTCCAGGCATCCATGTGGGAGTGCTCTTCTACTTATTCTTTCCACATGTGGGACCCTGGAGCAAACAAACCAGACTGCCACTGACCAGTAGAAGGGAACCCTCTGTTTGGAGCATCTCAGAAGCACCAGCAGGAGAAATCCTCCATGGCCCTTGACACAACCCCTCCATTTGTCAGTCATCATAGACAAAAACTCCAGCATGAGAAAACATCTGAAATCTGCCGTTATTTAGATTCTGCACTTTCTCTTCCACCACTGCACAATAGAACTGCGTTTCACTTGACACTGAATTTATCCATAGCTTGGGTTTAGAATTCCATCCTCAGCCTCCTGGTCTGCAAGCCCTCTAGAGAGGGAATTTGGAGCCACAAGGCAACATTCTCCATTCCCACTAGAAAGAAATAGGGCCTGGTGAATCTTCCCAGAAACTCCACATGAGGTTCAATCTACTTGGCACTCGATGGAACCTTGATTTATAGGCTGTCCTGGGCACTAGTACTAGTACTAGTACTAGTACTAGTACTGTGTCTGACAGAGCGTGAGCCAAGACCTAGTTTCAGGCACCCAGAGATATGAGCCCATATCCAGCATGTGAGATTGGCCAGGGCCCAAGTCCATCATCTCTACCCATCCTTGGTATTCAGGCACCTGTCCCCAGACCTTTTATGTAATCCCTACCAATGGGGTAACCTAAAGCACAATAGAGAACTCCTCCTTCCCCATGGTAGGAATCCTGGCTGTTGATATGAGTGTCCAAACCTCAAAGTGGGAGCCAGCTGCATGGCCAAGCAGACAATGCCCACTCATGAGGGCTGCCCTGGGCACAAGTAGCCATTGTAACCCTCAGCTTGATCAAGCCTTCAAAAAAATGCTCTTAGTTGCACCTCCAGGATCCTGCATTGCAGGCCTGATATGCCCTTAAGCCCAAATCCTAACACATCGTGGGATGTTCCATGTGCACATACCCAGAGCCCGTCACTGGAATCCCTGTTTTGAGGCACCCCTAAGATGGAAAACAGCACTCTTCACTTCCCTGAGAAAGCCACCAAACTAATGGGATCCCCCAGGATCCTTGAGAAGAAGAATCTCCCATGGTCCCATGAGTCCACACCTGTATTCCGAGGCCAGCGTGGATATGCTATCCAGATACAAGAGACTGTGCTACTGGCTTCGAGTCACCTGATTTACAGTTCCTGACGTGCTGCCCTCCAGATCTTTGGATTGGGACTGTGAACACCTCTCCATTAACCTTATCCCGAGTTTGTGTTTGCAGATCTCTCTCTAAAAACCATAGCTCACATGTCCTCCAGGATGGGGCCCCTAGAGTCACACCAGAAGACTGTGCTTGCCATCCCCAAGGAAACTGGGCCCATCACAGTTGCCCAAACCCTCCTGATTAGGAGAAACCCGGAAGGCTCCTGAGCACATCCCAATATTGGAGGCTGCTCTGGATGCAAATGCACAGTCTGAAACACCCTGATCACCTCCATCCAGGCAGACATCCAAATCAATGGTCCTGAGTCAGATAATTGAACCTGACATGGCCCTAGGACCTCATTGGAAGAGGGATTAACTTTTCAGGCACCTGTCCTCAGAGGCCTCTTCTGGAATACCAACTTATGATACAAATTATGGCCCCTGAGCCCCAGGGTGGGAAATCCTCCATGGCCTCTTGACGCCACCTCTCCATTTGTTGGTCATCGTAGACACAAACTCCAGCCTGAGCAAACATCTGACATCCGCCCATATTCAGGCGCTGATATTGGAATCAGCTGCTGCACACTGGAACTGCCTTTCGCTTTGCAATAAATTTAAGCCTAGCTTCAGACTACAATTTCATCCTCACCCTACTGGTCTGCCATATCTCTTGATAGGGAATTCTGGAGCCACAACGCAACATTCTGCCTTCTTCATAGATAGAAGGACCTGGTGAGTCTGCCCATAAACTGTACATGAAGATCAATATACTCAGCCCAGGAGGGAACCCCTATTTATAGTTTGCCCTAGCCACTAGTGCTGTGTCTGACAGCGCCTGAGCCCCTACCTCGTGTCAGCAACCCAGAGGGTGGGGCCCACATTAACCATGTGAGACCGGCCATGGCCCAGGGCTGTCATTACTACCCATCCTTGGTATTCAGGCATCTGTTCCCTAGATCTTAGCTGGAATCCCTACCAATGGGGGGACCTGAAGCACAATAGAGAATTCATCCTTCGCCATGGCAGGAATTCTGGCTTTTGGATGGGTGTCCAACCCTAGGAATGGGAACTGGCTGCATGGCTGAGTAGACATCGCCCAATCCTGATGGCCTCCGGGGCACAAGCAGGCATTGGGACCCTCAGCTTGACCATACTTTCAAACAAACGCTCTCAGTTGCACCTCCAGGATCCCGCATTGCATGCCTGGTATGGCCCTAGGCCTAAATATTAACCCTTGGTGGGATTTTCCAAGCACTTAGACCCAGAGCTCATCTCTGGAATGCCTGTTTTGGGGCACGCCTAAGCTGGAAAACAGTACTCATCCCTTCCCGGAGAAATCCAACAAACTATTGAGAACCGCCAGGATCCTTGAGAGGAGAAATCTCCCATGGACCCTTGAGACAACACCTGCAATAAAGGCCATTCTGGAAATTAAATCCAGATACAATTACCTGTGCTACCACCTTTGAGTTACGTGATTTACAGTTCCAGACTTGCTGCCCCTGACCCTCGCCCATACTCAGGTGCTGGAAATCTCAAAACAACCACTGCACAATGGAATGGTCCTGTGGTCGGCACTGAGCTTATCCCTGGCTTGTGTTTTCAGACTTCTGTCTTCACACTCCTCGCCTACAAGCCCTCCATATTGGGAATTCTGAAGCCACAGTGCAGCTTTCTGCCTGTCCACCACAAAGAAGAAGTGCCCTATGGGTCTTCGCAGAAACCCACATGAGGATCCTCCTGCACGGCCCTCAATGGCACCCCAATATAATAGACCGACCTCTGCATAAATTGTCTGTCTGACACCGCCTGATCCCCGACCTCCTGTCAGCCACCCAGATAGTGGGCCCCATATCCTCCAGGTGGGTCCAACCTTGGCCCGAGGCCATCATCTTGAAGCAACCTGGATATTCAGGTACCTGTCCCAGACTTAGCTCAAATTCCTGCCCATAGGGGACTCGGAAGCACAAAAGAGTGCTCCTCCTTCCCCATGGCCAGAAAACTGAATGTTGAGATGGCTGTACAACCCTGAGTGGGAACCAGGTGCATGGTCCATGAGACCACGCCTACACAGGATGGGCAGCTGGGCACAAACAGGCATTGTAACCCTCAGAATGAGACCCCTTTCCAAAGATCCCCCTTGTGATCTGGACCAGGATCCCAAATCGAAGCTTTGGTTAAGTTTTCCCAGTGTCTGGACCCAGAACCCATCTCTGGAATCCCTGTTTGGACAGGATCCCAGAGATGGAATACAGTCTTTTCCTCTTCCCCAGAAAGAAATCAAACTCTTGGGTGCCAAGCAGAATCACCAGAGTGGAAGAATATCCCATGGACACATGAGGTCACCCCTCCATTTAGTGGCCATCCTAGACACAAAATCCAGACAGAAAAGCCTGTGCTCCTCCCTCCCAGCCACCTGAATTTCAAATCCCGAGGAGCTTCCCTCAGGGTCTTCAGATTCGGACTGCCAACACCTCACTCCTATCTCTTATCCGAGGTTGTGTCTAAAGTCTTTGGTCCCAAAGTCCTGACACACATGACCTCCAGGATGGGGCCTCGAGAAACACATGACATCACTGGCCCTGCTCTCCTGAGGAAACCCTGCCCATCTCAGTTTCCCAAAATGTCCAAATTAGGAGAAAACTGCAAGGCCCCTGACTGCACCCCAATATCATAGGCCACTCTGGAAAAAGTGCACAGTCTGACACAGCCTCAGCACCTACCTCCAGGATGACATGCAGGCCAATGGCACTTAGTCCGAAGATTGAAACTTCCATGGCCCTAAAACCTCATCAGAACCCTAGCTTATGTTTTGTGGTCTCTCTCCCTAGAGGGCTGTTCTGGAAATTCAAGCATATGGTCCAACCTGTGGTCCGTGAGCCATACAAGAGCACACCTCCTGTCCCAAGAAGGAAACCTGGCTCCTGGGTACTGGGTCTAATCCTAAGGATAGAGAATCCTCAATGGTCAGAGAGCCGCCACCACATTCTAAGGTCTCCCTGGACATCAAGCAGCATTGGGACCTGTTAGACTGAGAACTTCCATCAACGCAAATCACTTGGAACTTGGAATCAGTGTCATTGGTTCAAGCTTACCCTGTTCCTCAGCTGCAATGGTAACAAGAGATTGGCTTCCCAGGCCTCCAATCAGAGAGCATTGCTATCGAATCTTCCGAATGGGGTCCCTGGAGCCCTGTAAGAAGACTTCTGCTGTCCCTTAGTAGGACACCTTGATGTTTGGAGCAGCTCACAAGCTCCAGCTTGGAAAAACCTCCAAGAATTCTTGAGGCCTCCCCACCATTTGTTGGCCATCATGGATACAAACTCCAGCGTGAGCAGACATCTTCCCCTCGCCCAGGTGCTGAAGATCTCGAAACAACTGCTGTACATTGGAATAGACATGTGCTCGGCACTGAGCGTAACCGTAGCTTATGTTTTCATACTTCTGTCCTCACACTCCTCGCCTGCAAACCCTCCAACTTGGATATTCTGGAGCTGTAATGCAGCCATCTGCCTGCTCACCAGATAGAAGAAGTGAAGAAAGGGTCTGTGCAAAAATCCCCCATGAGGATCCAGTTGCACAGCTCTCAAAAGCACCCCAATATCATAGGCCGAACTCTCCACGAATGTTCTGTCTGACACAGCTCGAGCCTGAGCTCCTAACAGCCACCCAGAAAGCAGGCCTCATTTTCTGCAGGTGGGTCCTGCCTTGGCCCGAGGACCTCATCTCAAAGTGAACTGGGTATTCAGGCACCTGACCCAGAACTTAGCTCAAATTCCTGCCCATGGGGGAACCTGAAGCATAAAAAAGTACACCTCCTTCCCCATGGCAGGAAAACTGAATGTTGAGATGGCAGTCCAACCCTCAGAGTGGGAGCCAAGTGCATAGCCCATGAGGTCACACCCACTCAGCATGGGCATCTGGGCAAAAACAGGCATTGTGACCCTCAGAATGAGACCCATTTCCAACAAGAACACTCGGGAGCTGTACCAGGAAAACATAGAGCAGGACCCTAGGCCCAAATCCTAAGCCTTGTTGCGGTGATCCAGGCTCCAGAACCCAGGACCCATCTCTGGAATGGCTGTTTGGACGGGATCCCTGACTCATAAAACTGCGCTCCTCCCATCCCCCAGAAATACACCAAACTCTTAGGTGCCGAGCAGAATTCCCAGAGAGGTAGAATCTCACATGGGCCCATGAGGCCACCCCTCCATTTCGTGGCCATCATAGACAAACAAGTCAGACAGAAAAGACTGTGCTCCTGCCTCACAGCCGTCCGAATTTCATATCTGGAGATGCTTCGCTCAGGGTCTGCAGATTGGGTCTGCCATCACCTCGAGCTTAACTCTTACCCGAGTTTGTGTCTGAAGACTTTGGACCCATAGTCCTGACCCATATGCCCTCCAGGATGGGGCCTCCAGGAACACACAACAGCACTGGGCCAGCTCTCCCAAGGAATGTCAGCCTGTCTCAGTTTCCCAACCCACCAGATTAAGAGAAAATTGCAAGGCCCCTAATACCACCCCAATTCCATAGGAAGCTCCAGAAAAAATGCATAGTCTGACACAGCCTCAGAATATACCTCCAGGAAGACACCCAGGTCAATGGGAAGGGATGAAATGGCCTAACCCATGGCAGGTTTGATGTGCTGGGTGTGAAGCCAACTGTCTCAATGTCTCTCACAAGGTCTGGGCTCAGGCTATGTAAGACAGAGCATAGTGTTTAGGGTAGCCTATGCAATTGGGGTGTTGAAGAGGGCTGAGCAGGTTGATTTTCATTTGGGGTTTCTGAGCAATGCCATGGACAATGTTTTTCTTTGGGGGGCAGGCAGAGTGCTTCGTTCTGAAACCAGAATTCCCAATCATGAGGGCTTTTGGGCCAGGAGTGCTAGGGTAGAGTCTGAAAACAAAACATAGGGTGAGGTGGGGAGCAGGCCCACTCTGCAAAGGCTGAAAGGATATCTCATGCATCTGAAGTCAGGCTGAGGATCAGACCTTGGCTGAGGTTGGATTGTGCCCTTGATGGCACCTTCATGAAGCAGGTGCCTCATGAGGCCAACGAAGTTTTCCCACGCTGAGTTTGGAGGTTGCCACAAACCACAAGGTTTCCTTCTGCGAGACAGTCGAGTCCTGATGAATGGCTCCAGTACATACCATACGGAAGGACTGAAGAGGAGGGTTCAAAGGATGGATCCCTGAACAACATGCCTCGCATTCCCTTTGGCCATTAACGACAAGATATGTTTGTTCTGCTGGCTCTGGGGCAAGCTAACCAGTGGGCTGAGTTGAAATGGCCTCTCCTGAGGATGCGTCATAATGTGGGTTTCTGTCCATGGAGACCTTGGAATGTGATGGTTGTACTGTGGCCCTGCGGAATTCTCCGACCAGAAGGGTTTGATACAGATCCAGTAAGAAAGCACTCCATGTGGAGACGAGAGAGGTTTGGTTTGGAGCCTCAGAAAAACCTAATATGCTGGTATATGAAACCAGTCCTCTGAGGACAGACACATGAAAACTAAAGCTAAGGTTCATATTAGGGCCTAAGGGCCTGTCCATTTCAATCTTCTGTCTCTGGGGATACTGTCTGAAAGTCTAAGTGGTGATAATGGCAGAGCTGGTGTCAGAGTGCCCCTTTTAGTCCAGGGCAGCCTACACTATCAGGATGGCCTCAGGGGCCTTGGAACTTTTCTCTAACCTGTAGGGTTGTGGTCAATGGATTGGGCACACTTTCCTTGGAGATGGCAGGCACAATCTTTCACTGTGGCTCCAGATGCCCTAGCCTGGAGGGTGTGTGGCTCCAGGCTGTGGGCACATAATTCTGAAACAAAAACTCAGCTTATGAGTGGCGCCAAGGGTATGGCAGGCCGGATGTACAGATAAAGAGTGAGCTCCTTGGCTTGTGAATCAAGGGCGAGATTCCTTCAGGCTTTTGTCTCTGGATGCGTCCAGGATAGCCGTGGATTGTAGGGGGTGGCCTCAGTGACTGTGGACGAGTAACCTCTCTGGGGATTTGTCCGAGCTAACAGGAGTTTGGGGTCATTTTGTGGGAAGGGTGGAGTCCTGTTGTCTGGCTCATGTGTCTCTCCAAGAAAGTGATTCCAGAGCAGAGCCCCAGGAACAGGGGGGAGACTGGAAAACTCAAACACTGGTGAGGATTGGGTGTATAGGGGCTTGGCACGCCCCATATGAGGGCTCTTGGTCAAGGCCCTGACAGGCCTTTCTTTGATATTGGCCTCATGCTGAGGGTCACAGAGTGAATTTCTGCCCAAGGCAGCACTCAAATTTGGGCGTGGTTTCAGGGGAAATGAAGGTTTCTCCCACCCTGAAGGTGTGACTGCATGCCAAGAGCAAGCCTTACAGCCATGGGGAAGAAGGAGTTCTGATTTGTGCTTCAGATGCCCAACTGTGTGGGGAATTGATATAATATCTGGGTTTAGATATCTGAAAACCAAGGTTAGGAAGAGATAACGGCATAAGACCATGGCGTGTCAGAAGTGCTAGGTGTGTGGCCAGCTGTCTCCTTGCCTGTCTGGACGTCTGGCATCAGGCTGTGAAAGGCAGAGCATTAGTGCCCAGAGCAGCCTATCAAATCTGAGTGCCGTCGAGGCAAGAGAAACATACTCTTTAGAGCTCCATCAAAACCTCCGGTTATGAACATCCCTCAAGGCCCCGGATCAAGCACCCCAATCCAAGGTCTACATGGACACAAATGCACATTATGACCCATCCTCAACTCACACATTTCAACACACCCGCCTCGGTTGCTCCCCTAGATCCAGCAGATCGAACTTGCCTTGGCTCTATGAGACACCTGGAATGGGAGGCAGGCTGCCCAGGCATCCATCCTTAGAACCCTGCTCTGGATAACTTCCTTATGGGATGTCCTGGAGCTATCCAACAGGTCTCGACTGTCCCACAAAAGGAATCATTGCGGTTTGGAGCATCTCACAATTCCCATCGTGGGAAAACCTCCATATCCTCGTGACACCCTCCCCTTCATGAAGGGGCCGTCATGGACAGAAACTCCGACCTAAGCCAACTTGTGATCCTAGCTCTGTCTTCAGGTATACGGGATCTCGAATCATCTCTGCAGAGGGTGCCTGCCGTCCCCTCACCCCGAAATCTAAGTCTGGCTTGTGTTCTCAGAATTTTTCCTCACACTCCTGGCCCACAAGCCTTCCAGTTTGGGAATTCTGGAGCCACTATGTGGCACTGTGTCTTCCCTCCAGAAGAAAAACGTTGCCCTTTGGGGCTACCCAGTAACCACAAATGAGTACCATCCTGCACGAAACTCGACTGCACCCCAATGATACAGTCTAGCCTGGGCATTAATTCCCTGTCTGCCACAGCCTGAGCCTGCACCTCCCAACCCACACTCAACAGCTGGCCGAACACTGAGCAATCAGACACACCATGGCCTTAGGTCTTCATCTCTTCCCAACCTCAGTTTTCAGGCTTCAGAACCTAGACCTTAAATCCAATCACAGTCCAGGAGTGAAAGAGTTGCAGAAAATAGAACTCCTTCTTCCCCATGGCCAGAAAACTTTTGGTTGCCATATTGTGCAACGTTCAGTGTAGGAGAAACCAGCATGGTACATTAGGCCACACCCTGACTTGAGGGGCTCCTTGGGCACAAAAACGCATTGTGAAACTCAGTGCGAGACCTATCCTCAAGGAAGGCCTCTCAGTGTCTGGACCAAGAGCCCACATATGGGGCTTACCATGTTCTTAGGTCCCAATGTTAACCAGAGGTCTGGTTGTCCAGTTGCCCCCACCCACGACTCTGCTCTGGAATCCCTCTTTTGGTGGTCCAACTGAGGTAAAAAATAAATAAATAAATAAATAAAAATAAACAAAAAAAAACCCAGGAAGGCCTCCTCCCTTACGACAGAATGACCCCAAACTCTTGGGATCTGGTCAAATCCCCAGAAAGGGAGACTCATCGATGGCACATGAGGACACCCCGACATTCCATGGCAATCGGTGACACATTTCCAGAAAAAAAAAAAAAAGCATGAGCAAGCACCTCACATTCGCCCTTTGTTCATATGCCGAAGAGTTCTCCTCACGGTCTATAGATTGGGCCGGCCATACCTACATCCCCCAACCTAAGCGGAGTTTGTGTTTTCAGACTTTTGACCAAATAGCCCTGGACCACACACGCTCCACACTTGGGTCCCTGGAGCCACACCTCAGGACTGTGCTTCCCTTTCAAGGGAATTCTTCCCATTCCATTGGCCACAACCTTGCAAATGAGGAAAAACCTCCAAAGTCACTGAGGCCATCCCAATAGTGTAGGCCGCCCAGGACAAACAGGGGTGATCTCAAACCAGCTGAGCAACTACCTCCACTCAGACAACAGATGTCCCCAGAGAAGAATATTGCACCGGACAGGACCCTAGGCCCTAATCAGATGCATTGCTTTGGTTTCCAGGCATCTCTCCTCAGAGGCGTCGTTTCCAATACCAGCATATGGTGGTTTCCTGAGGCACCAATAAGAACAAATCTCGTCTCCCCATGGAAAACTTGCTTATTGGAGCTTTGTCATAACCTCTGGTTAAAAGAATCCTTCAGGGCCCTGGTGCCTCTGCCCCATACCAAGGTCTCCATGGACTCAATCCAACATTAAGACCATCGTCAGGAAAGTCCATTTCAACTCAGCCCCCTCTGTTGCTACCCCAAGCCAGCAGATCAAACGTTTCTTTTTGCTGGGGGACAATTGGAATGTGAGGCTGGCTGCCCAGGCATCCATACTTAGAACGCTGTTCTGGAAAAATACCTTATAAGACATCCTGGAGCCATCCAACAAATCTTAATTGTCCCACAGAAGGAATCCTTGCGGTTTGGAGCATCTCACAGCTCCAATAGTGGGAAAACCCCCATGGCCTCATAATGCCCCCCATTCCTGAAGGGGCCAACATGGACAGAAACTCAAACCTGAGCCAAAGTCTGAACCTCGACCTGACTTCAGACGCATGAGATCTCAATTCAGCTCTGCAGAGGGTGCCTGCCATGTCCTTGCCCCGAAACCTAAGCCTAGCTTGTGTTCTCAGACTTCCGTCCTCACTCTCCTGGCCCATAAGCCCTCCAGTTTGGGAATTCCGAAGCCACAATGCAGCATGCTGCCTGCCCTCCAGAAGAAAAACTTTGCCCTATGCTGCTAATAAGAAACCCCAAATGATTTTCTAATGCATGCCACTCGATTGTAAAGCAATTATACAGCCCAACCTGTATACTAATGCCCTGTCTGGCACAGCCTGAGACAAGACATCCCAAACGACACCCAGACAGCTGGCCCCAACCTGGACACATAGGACCCTCTATGGCTGTAGGTCGTCATCTCTTCCCAACCTCGGTTTTCAGGCTTCAGAACCTAGACCTTATCTCCAATCACTGCCCAGGGGTGAACGTGATGCAGAAATTAGAATTCCTCCTTCCCCATGGCCAGAAACCTTGTGGTTGACATGTTGTCCAACGTTCAATGTGGGAAAACCTGCATTGTCCGAAAGGCCACGCCAGTGCTTGAGGGCCGCCTAGGGCACAGACATGCATTGTGACCTGCAGCGTGAGTCCCGTATTAAAGTAAAGCCTTTCAGTGGCTGGACCAAGATCCTGCATATGGGGCTTGTCATATCCATAGGCCCCCAGGCTTAACCAGAGGGCGAGTATTCCAGTTGTCAGTACCCACTGCTATGCTCTAGAATCCCTCTACTGGGGGACACATGAAGCAGAAAACAGGACACTTCCCTTCCCACAGAAGGACCCCAAACTCTTGGGGGCTGGACAAACTACCAGAGAGGGAGACTTCTACGACCCATGAGGCAAATCCTACATTAAACGGCCATTGTGGACAAAACATCCAGAGGCAAAAGCCTGAGCGACTGCCTCCCTCTCACCCTTCTTTCATATCCAGAGGAACTCCCCTCATGGACTGTAGATCAGGCCTGCCGTAACCTCGGCCCTAAACCTGAGCTGAGTTAGGGTTTTTGGATGTCTGTCTGCACAGCCATGGCCCACACAGCCTCCAGGCTGGGGTCTCTGGAGCCACACCACAGTACTGTGCCTGCTCTCTCCTAAGAAACTGCCCATTCCATTGGCCACAACTCTATAAACTAGTAGAAACCTCAAGGTCCCCAAGGACATCCCACTACCGCAAGCCGCACTGGACAAATAGGGGCATTATGACACAAGTTGAGCAACTACTACCTCCATGCAGACACAAAGACAGATATCCGCAGAGACAGAAGATTGAACCAGACAGGCCCCTAGGCCCTATTATGAACTCTTGCTTTGGTGTCCAGGTATCACTCCTCAGAGGCCTGGGTTCGAAGACCACCATACGGGGCTTTCCTGAGGCACCAGACAGAAGAACTCTCATCTCCACATGGGAAGCTTCCTTGTTGGGGTTGTGTCAAGCCCTTCGGGTTGGAGAATCCTGCAGAGTCCCTTAGCTACTGCCACATTCCAAGGTCTCCATGGCCACCAACCCACATTATGACTCATCCTCAGGAGAGTCCATTTAAACTCAGCCTTCTGGGTAGCTCACCCAAGAGCCCGCAGATTGAGCGTGCCTTGTCTCGACCAGGCAATGGGAAGGTGAGTTGGCGTTTCTCGGCATCCATGCTTACGGCCCTGCTCTCGAGTCTTTCTGTATGGGGCATCCTGGAACCATCCAATAGTACTCGACTGTCCTGAAGAAGGAAACTTTGAAGTTTGGAGCATCTCACAACTCCCAGCGTAGGGAAACCTCCCTGGCCTCATGACGCCCCCACCCCCTTCAGGAAGGGGCCGTCATGGACACAAACTCCAGCTTGAGGCAACATCTGATACTCGCCCTGACCTCACCTGCAGGAGATCTCGATTCAGCCTCTGCAGAGTGGGCCTGCCATGCTCTTGGCCCCAAAACTCGTGCTAGCATGTGTTTTCAGACTTCCTTCCTCACAATCCTGGCCACACCCCTCCAGTTTGGCAATTCTGGAGACACAATGCAGAACTCTGCCTGCCCTCCAGAAGAAAAATGTTGCCCTATAGAGCTAACCAGAAACGCCAAATGAGTAACAACCTGCATGCCACTCGACCATACCCCAATTATACAGTCTAGCCTGTGCACTAAAGCCCTGTCTGACACAGCCTGAGGGCAGACCTCCAGTCCAACACCCAGACAGCTGGCCGTACACAGAGCATATCACACCCACAATGGCTTTAGGCCATCATCTCTACCCAACCTCAGTTTTCACCTTCAGAACCTAGACCTTATCTCCACTCACTGCTCAGGAGTGAACGTGATGCAAGAATCAGAACTTCTCCTTCGCCTTGGCAAGAAACCTAGTGGTTGGCATGTTGTCCAATGTTCATTGTAGGAGAAAGCAGCATGGACTATGAGGACCCACCTATCCCTGAGGGCCACAATGTGCACAAACACACATTGTGACCCTCAGCGTGAGCCCTATCCTCATGTAAAGCCTCTTAGTGACTGGAACAACAGCCCACATATGGGTCTTGCCAGGCCCCTAGTCCTCCAATCTCAACCAGAGTTCGAGATGTCTAGTCACCCCTACTCAGGGCTCTACTCGGGAATCCCTCTTTGGTGGGACACCTGAGGTAAAAAAAAAAAAAAAAAAATTACAGAAAGGACTCTTCCCATCCACAGAATGATCCCAACCACTTGGGATCAGGCCAAATCATCAGAGAAAGATTTGTCCATGGCCCTTGAGGACACCCCGACATTCCGCGGCCACCGTTGACACAAAATCCAGAGACAAAAGCCTGAGCAAGCGCCACATACTCGCCCTTTGTTCATAGCCCGGAAAATTCTCACGGTCTGTAGATCGAGCCTTCATACACACATCCCCAAACCTAAGATGAGTTTGTGTTTTCAGACTTCTGTCCCCACAGTCCTGGCCCACACACCATCCAAGTTGTGGCCCTTGGAGCCACACCTCAGGACTGTGGCTTCCCTCTCCAGGGGAATTCTGCCATTTCCATTGGCCACAACCCTATAGATTAGGAGTATCCTCCAATCTCCCCGAGGCCATCCGAATAGTGTTGGCTGCCCAGTACAAACAGGGATGATCTCTCACAAGTTAGGAAACTACCTCCACTCAGACCCAGAGACAGATATCCCCAGAGAATAAGATTGAACTGGACAGGCACTTAGGCCCTAATCAGATCCATTGCTTCTGATTCCAGGCATCTCTCCTCAGAGGCCTGGTTTCCAATACCAGCATATGGGAGATTCCTTAGGCACTCATCAAAACAATTCTCTTCTCTACATAGGAAACATACTCTTTAGAGCTCCATCAAAACCTCCGGTTATGAACATCCCTCAAGGCCCCGGATCAAGCACCCCATTCCAAGGTCTACATGGACAAAAATGCACATTATGACCCATCCTCAACTCACCCATTTCAACACACCCGCCTCGGTTGCTCCTCTAGATCCAGCAGATCGAACTTGCCTTGGCTCTATGAGACACCTGGAATGGGAGGCAGGCTGCCCAGGCATCCATCCTTAGAACCCTGCTCTGGATAACTTCCTTATGGGATGTCCTGGAGCTATCCAACAGGTCTCGACTGTCCCACAGAAGGAATCATTGCGGTTTGGAGCATCTCACAATTCCCATCGTGGGAAAACCTCCATGTCCTCGTGACACCCTCCCCTTCATGAAGGGGCCGTCATGGACAGAAACTCCGACCTAAGCCAACTTCTGATCCTAGCTCTGTCTTCAGGTATACGGGATCTCGAATCATCTCTGCAGAGGGTGCCTGCCGTCCCCTCACCCCGAAATCTAAGTCTGGCTTGTGTTCTCAGAATTTTTTCCTCACACTCCTGGCCCACAAGCCTTCCAGTTTGGGAATTCTGGAGCCACTATGTGGCACTGTGTCTTTCCTCCAGAAGAAAAACGTTGCCCTTTGGGGCTACCCAGTAACCACAAATGAGTACCATCCTGCACGAAACTCGACTGCACCCCAATGATACAGTCTAGCCTGGGCATTAATTCCCTGTCTGCCACAGCCTGAGCCTGCACCTCCCAACCCACACTCAACAGCTGGCCGAACACTGAGCAATCAGACACACCATGGCCTTATGGCTTCATCTCTTCCCAACCTCAGTTTTCAGGCTTCAGACCTAGACCTTAAATCCAATCACAGTCCAGGAGTGAAAGAATTGCAGAAAATAGAACTCCTTCTATCCCAAGGCCAGAAAACTTTTGGTTGCCATATTGTGCAACGTTCAGTGTAGGAGAAACTAGCATGGTACATTAGGCCACGCCCTGACTTGAGGGGCTCCTTGGGCACAAAAACACATTGTGAAACTCAGTGCGAAACCTATCCTCAAGGAAGGCCTCTCAGTGTCTGGACCAAGAGCCCACATATGGGGCTTGCCATGTTCTTAGGTCCCAATGTTAACCAGAGGTCTGGTTGTCCAGTTGCCCCCACCCACGACTCTGCTCTGGAATCCCTCTTTTGGTGGTCCACCTGAGGTAAAAAAAATAACTAAATAAATAAAAATAAACAAAAAAAACCAGAAATGCATCCTTCCTTACGACAGGATGACCCCAAACTCTTGGGATCTGGTCAAATCCCCAGAAAGGGAGCCTCATCGATGGCCCATGAGGACACCCCGACATTCCATGGCAATCGGTGACACATTTCCAGAAAAAAAAAAAAAAAGCATGAGCAAGCACCTCACATTCGCCCTTTGTTCATATGCCGAAGAGTTCTCCTCAAGGTCTATAGATCGGGCCGGCCATACCTACATCCCCCAACCTAAGTGGAGTTTGTGTTTTCAGACTTTTGACCAAATAGTCCTGGACCACACACGCTCCACACTTGGGTCCCTGGAGCCACACCTCAGGACTGTGATTCCCTTTCAAGGGAATTCTTCCATTCCATTGGCCACAACCTTGCAAATGAGGAAAAACCTCCAAAGACCCGAGGCCATCCCAATAGTGTAGGCAGCCCAGGACAAACAGGGGTGATCTCAAACCAGCTGAGCAACTACCTCCACTCAGACAACAGATGTCCCCAGAGAAGAATATTGAACCGGACAGGACCCTAGGCCCTAATCAGATCCATTGCTTTGGTTTCCAGGCATCTCTCCTCAGAGGCCTCGTTTCCAATACCAGCATATGGTGGTTTCCTGAGGCACCAATAAGAACAAATCTCGTCTCCCCATGGAAAACTTGCTCATTGGAGCTTTGTCATAACCTCTGGTTAGGAGAATCCTTCAGGGCCCTGGTGCCACTGCCCCATACCAAGGTCTCCATGGACTCAATCCAACATTAAGACCATCCTCAGGAAAGTCCATTTCAACTCAGCCCGCTCTGTTGCTACCCCAAGCCAGCAGATCAAACGTTTCTTGTTGCTGGGGGACAATTGGAATGTGAGGCTGGCTGCCCAGGCATCCATACTTAGAACGCTGTTCTGGAAAAATACCTTATAAGACATCCTGGAGCCATCCAACAAATCTTAATTGTCCCACAGAAGGAATCCTTGCGGTTTGGAGCATCTCACAGCTCCAATAGTGGGAAAACCCCCATGGCCTCATAATGCCCCCCATTCCTGAAGGGGCCAACATGGACAGAAACTCAAACCTGAGCCAAAGTCTGAACCTCGACCTGACTTCAGATGCATGAGATCTCAATTCAGCTCTGCAGAGGGTGCCTGCCATGTCCTTGCCCCGAAACCTAAGCCTAGCTTGTGTTCTCAGACTTCTGTCCTCACTCTCCTGGCCCATAAGCCCTCCAGTTTGGGAATTCCGAAGCCACAATGCAGCATGCTGCCTGCCCTCCAGAAGAAAAACTTTGCCCGATGCTGCTAATAAGAAACCCCTAATGATTTTCTAATGCATGCCACTCGATTGTAAAGCAATTATACAGCCCACCCTGTATACTAATGCCCTGTCTGGCACAGCCTGAGACAAGACATCCCAAACGAAACCCAGACAGCTGGCCCCAACCTGGACACATAGGACCCGCTATGGCTGTAGGTCGTCATCTCTTCCCAACCTCGGTTTTCAGGCTTCAGAACCTAGACCTTATCTCCAATCACTGCCCAGGGGTGAACGTGATGCAGAAATTAGAATTCCTCCTTCCCCATGGCCAGAAACCTTGTGGTTGGCATGTTGTCCAACGTTCAATGTGGGAAAACCTGCATTGTCCGAAAGGCCACACAGGTGCTTGAGGGCCGCCTAGGGCACAGACATGCATTGTGACCTGCAGCGTGAGTCCCGTATTAAAGTAACGCCTTTCAGTGGCTGGACCAAGATCCTGCATATGGGGCTTGTCATATCCATAGGCCCCCAGGCTTAACCAGAGGGCGAGTATTCCAGTTGTCAGTACCCACTGCTATGCTCTAGAATCCCTCTACTGGGGGGACACATGAAGCAGAAAACAGGACACTTCCCTTCCCACAGAAAGACCCCAAACTCTAGGGGGCTGGACAAACTACCAGAGAGGGAGACTTCTACGACCCATGAGGCAACTCCTACATTAAACGGCCATTGTGGACAAAACATCCAGAGACAAAAGCCGGAGCAACTGCCTCCCTCTCACCCTTCTTTCATATCCAGAGGAACTGCCCTCATGGACTGTAGATCAGGCCTGCCGTAAACTCGGCCCCAAACCTGAGCTGAGTTAGGGTTTTTGGATGTCTGTCTGCACAGCCATGGCCCACACAGCCTCCAGGCTGGGGTCTCTGGAGCCACACCACAGTACTGTGCCTGCTCTCTCCTAAGAAACTGCCCATTCCATTGGCCACAACTCTACAAAATAGTAGAAACCTCAAGGTCCCCAAGGACATCCCACTACCGCAAGCCGCACTGGACAAATAGGGGCATTATGACACATGCTGAGCAACTACTAACTCCATGAGACACACAGACAGATATCCGCAGAGACAGAAGATTGAACCAGACAGGCCCCTAGGCCCTATTATGAACTCTTGCTTTGGTGTCCAGGTATCACTCCTCAGAGGCCTGGGTTTGAAGACCAGCATACGGGGCTTTCCTGAGGCACTAGACAGAAGAACTCTCATCTCCACATGGGAAGCTTCCTTGTTGGGGTTGTGTCAAGCCCTTCGGGTTGGAGAATCCTGCAGAGTCCCTTAGCTACTGCCACATTCCAAGGTCTCCATGGCCACCAACCCACATTATGACTCATCCTCAGGAGAGTCCATTTAAACTCAGCCTTCTGGGTAGCTCACCCAAGAGCCCGCAGATTGAGCGTGCCTTGTCTCCACCAGGCAATGGGAAGGTGAGTTGGCGTTTCTCGGCATCCATGCTTACGGCCCTCCTCTCGAGTCTTTCTGTGTGGGGCATCCTGGAACCATCCAATAGTACTCGACTGTCCTGAAGAAGGAAACTTTGAAGTTTGGAGCAGCTCACAACTCCCAGCGTAGGGAAACCTCCCTGGCCTCATGACGCCCCCACCCCCTTCAGGAAGGGGCCGTCATGGACACAAACTGCAGCTTGAGGCAACATCTGATACTCGCCCTGACCTCACCTGCAGGAGATCTCGATTCAGCCTCTGCAGAGTGGGCCTGCCATGCTCTTGGCCCCAAAACTCGTGCTAGCTTGTGTTTTCAGACATCCTTCCTCACAATCCTGGCCACACCCCTCCAGTTTGGCAATTCTGGAGACACAATGCAGCACTCTGCCTGCCCTCCAGAAGAAAAATGTTGCCCTATAGGGCTAACCAGAAACGCCAAATGAGTAACAACCTGCATGCCACTCGACCATACCCCAATTATACAGTCTAGCCTGTGCACTAAAGCCCTGTCTGACACAGCCTGAGGGCAGACCTCCAGTCCAACACACAGAAAGCTGGCCGTACACAGAGCATATCACACCCACAATGGCTTTAGGCCATCATCTCTACCCAACCTCAGTTTTCACCTTCAGAACCTAGACCTTATCTCCACTCACTGCTCAGGAGTGAACGTAATGCAAGAATCAGAACTTCTCCTTCGCCTTGGCAAGAAACCTAGTGGTTGGCATGTTGTCCCATGTTCATTGTAGGAGAAAGCAGCATGGACTATGAGGCCCCACCTATCCCTGAGTGCCACAATGTGCACAAACACACATTGTGACCCTCAGCGTGAGCCCTATCCTCATGTAAAGCCTCTTAGTGACTGGAACAACAGCCCACTTATGGGGCTTACCAGGCCCCTAGTCCCCCAATCTCAACCAGAGTTCGAGATGTCTAGTCACCCCTACTCAGGGCTCTACTCTGGAATCCCTCTTTGGTGGGACACCTGAGGTAAAAAAAAAAAAAAATACAGAAAGGACTCTTCCGATCCACAGAATGATCCCAACCACTTGGAATCAGGCCAAATCATCAGAGAAAGAATTGTCCATGGCCCTTGAGGACACCCCGACATTCCGCGGCCACCGTTGACACAAAATCCAGAGACAAAAGCCTGAGCAAGCGCCACATACTCGCCCTTTGTTCATAGCCCGGAAAATTCTCACGGTCTGTAGATCGAGCCTTCATACATACATCCCCAAACCTAAGCTGAGTTTGTGTTTTCAGACTTCTGTCCCCACAGTCCTGGCCCACACACCATCCAAGTTGGGGCCCCTGAAGCCACACCTCAGGACTGTGGCTTCCATCTCCAGGGGAATTCTGCCATTTCCATTGGCCACAACCCTATAGATTAGGAGTATCCTCCAATCTTTCGAGGCCATCCGAATAGTGTTGGCTGCCCAGGAAAAACAAGGATGATCTCTCACAAGTTAGGAAACTACCTCCACTCAGACCCAGAGACAGATATCCCCAGAGAATAAGATTGAACTGGACAGGCACTTAGGCCCTAATTAGATCCATTGCTTTTGATTCCAGTCATCTCTCCTCAGAGGCCTGGTTTCCAATACCAGCATATGGGAGATTCCTTAGGCACTCATCAAAACAATTCTCTTCTCTACATAGGAAACATACTCTTTAGAGCTCCATCAAAACCGCCGGTTATGAACATCCCTCAAGGCCCCGGATCAAGCATCCCATTCCAAGGTCTACATGGACACAAATGCACATTATGACCCATCCTCAACTCACCCATTTCAACACACCCGCCTCGGTTGCTCCCCTAGATCCAGCAGATCGAACTTGCCTTGGCTCTATGAGACACCTGGAATGGGAGGCAGGCTGCCCAGGCATCCATGCTTAGAACCCTGCTCTGGATAACTTCCTTATGAGATGTCCTGGAGCCATCCAACAGGTCTCGACTGTCCCACAGAAGGAATCATTGCGGTTTGGAGCATCTCACAATTCCCATCGTGGGAAAACCTCCATGTCCTCGTGACACCCTCCCCTTCATGAAGGGGCCGTCATGGACAGAAACTCCGACCTAAGCCAACTTCTGATCCTAGCTCTGTATTCAGGTATACGGGATCTCGAATCATCTCTGCAGAGGGTGCCTGCCGTCCCCTCACCCCGAAATCAAAGTCTGGCTTGTGTTCTCAGAATTTTTTCCTCACACTCCTGGCCCACAAGCCTTCCAGTTTGGGAATTCTGGAGCCACTATGTGGCACTGTGTCTTCCCTCCAGAAGAAAAACGTTGCCCTTTGGGGCTACCCAGTAACCACAAATGAGTACCATCCTGCATGAAACTCGACTGCACCCCAATGATACAGTCTAGCCTGGGCATTAATTCCCTGTCTGCCACAGCCTGAGCCTGCACCTCCCAACCCACACTCAACAGCTGGCCGAACACTGAGCAATCAGACACACCATGGCCTTATGGCTTCATCTCTTCCCAACCTCAGTTTTCAGGCTTCAGAACCTAGACCTTAAATCCAATCACAGTCCAGGAGTGAAAGAGTTGCAGAAAATAGAACTCCTTCTTCCCCATGGCCAGAAAACTTTTGGTTGCCATATTGTGCAACGTTCAGTGTAGGAGAAACCAGCATGGTACATTAGGCCACGCCCTGACTTGAGGGGCTCCTTGGGCACAAAAACGCATTGTGAAACTCAGTGCGAGACCTATCCTCAAGGAAGGCCTCTCCGTGTCTGGACCAAAAGCCCACATATGGGGCTTGCCATGTTCTTAGGTCCCAATGTTAACCAGAGATCTGGTTGTCCATTTGCCCCCACCCACGACTCTGCTCTGGAATCCCTCTTTTGGTGGTCCACCTGAGGTAAAAAAAAATAAATAAATAAATAAAAATAAACAAAAAAAACCAGAAAGGCCTCCTCCCTTACGACAGAATGACCCCAAACTCTTGGGATCTGGTCAAATCCCCAGAAAGGGAGACACATCGATGGCCCATGAGGACACCCCGACATTCCATGGCAATCGGTGACACATTTCCAGAAAAAAAAAAAAAAAAGCATGAGCAAGCACCTCACATTCGCCCTTTGTTCATATGCCGAAGAGTTCTCCTCATGGTCTATAGATCGGGCCGGCCATACCTACATCCCCCAACCTAAGTGGAGTTTGTGTTTTCAGACTTGTGACCAAATAGCCCTGGACCACACACGCTCCACACTTGGGTCCCTGGAGCCACACCTCAGGACTGTGCTTCCCTTTCAAGGGAATTCTTCCCATTCCATTGGCCACAACCTTGCAAATGAGGGAAAACCTCCAAAGTCACCGAGGCCATCCCAATAGTTTAGGCCGCCCAGGACAAACAGGGGTGATCTCAAATCAGCTGAGCAACTACCTCCACTCAGACAACAGATGGCCCCAGAGAAGAATATTGAACCGGACAGGACCCTAGGCCCTAATCAGATCCATTGCTTTGGTTTCCAGGCATCTCTCCTCAGAGGCCTCGTTTCCAATACCAGCATATGGTGGTTTCCTGAGGCACCAATAAGAACAAATCTCGTCTCCCCATGGAAAACTTGCTCATTGGAGCTTTGTCATAACCTCTGGTTAGGAGAATCCTTCAGGGCCCTGGTGCCTCTGCCCCATACCAAGGTCTCCATGGACTCAATCCAACATTAAGACCATCCTCAGGAAAGTCCATTTCAACTCAGCCCGCTCTGTTGCTACCCCAAGCCAGCAGATCAAACGTTTCTTGTTGCTGGGGGACAATTGGAATGTGAGGCTGGCTGCCCAGGCATCCATACTTAGAACGCTGTTCTGGAAAAATACCTTATAAGACGTCTTGGAGCCATCCAACAAATCTTAATTGTCCCACAGAAGGAATCCTTCCGGTTTGGAGCATCTCGCAACTCCAATAGTGCGAAAACCCCCATGGCCTCATAATGCACCCCCTTCCTGAAGGGGCCAACATGGACAGAAACTCAAACCTGAGCCAAAGTCTGAACCTCGACCTGACTTCAGACGCTTGAGATCTCAATTCAGCTCTGCAGAGTGTGCCTGCCATGTCCTTGCCCCGAAACCTAAGCCTAGCTTGTGTTCTCAGACTTCTGTCCTCACTCTCCTGGCCCATAAGCCCTCCAGTTTGGGAATTCCGAAGCCACAATGCAGCATGCTGCCTGCCCTCCAGAAGAAAAACGTTGCCCTATGCTGCTAATAAGAAACCCCAAATGATTTTCTAATGCATGCCACTCGATTGTAAAGCAATTATACAGGCCACCCTGTATACTAATGCCCTGTCTGGCAGAGCCTGAGACAAGACATCCCAAACGACACCCAGACAGCTGGCCCCAACCTGGGCACATAGGACCCGCTATGGCTGTAGGTCGTCATCTCTTCCCAACCTCGGTTTTCAGGCTTCAGAACCTAGACCTTATCTCCAATCACTGCCCAGGGGTGAACGTGATACAGAAATTAGAATTCCTCCTTCCCCATGGCCAGAAACCTTTTGGTTGACATGTTGTCCAACGTTCAATGTGGGAAAACCTGCATTGTCCGAAAGGCCACGCCAGTGCTTGAGGGCCGCCTAGGGCACAGACATGCATTGTGACCTGCAGCGTGAGTCCCGTATTAAAGTAACGCCTTTCAGTGGCTGGACCAAGATCCTGCATATGGGGCTTGTCATATCCATAGGCCCCCAGGCTTAACCAGAGGGCGAGTATTCCAGTTGTCAGTACCCACTGCTATGCTCTAGAATCCCTCTACTGGGGGGACACATGAAGCAGAAAACAGGACACTTCCCTTCCCACAGAAGGACCCCAAACTCTAGGGGGCTGGACAAACTACCAGAGAAGGAGACATGTACGACCCATGAGGCAACTCCTACATTAAACGGCCATTGTGGAAAAAACATCCAGAGACAAAAGCCGGAGCTACTGCCTCCCTCTCACCCTTCTTTCATATCCAGAGGAACTCCCCTCATGGACTGTAGATCAGGCCTGCCGTAACCTCGGCCCTAAACCTGAGCTGAGTTAGGGTTTTTGGATGTCTGTCTGCACAGCCATGGCCCACACAGCCTCCAGGCTGGGGTCTCTGGAGCCACACCACAGTACTGTGCCTGCTCTCTCCTAAGAAACTGCCCATTCCATTGGCCACAACTCTACAAAATAGTAGAAACCTCAAGGTCCCCAAGGACATCCCACTACCGCAAGCCGCACTGGACAAATAGGGGCATTATAACACATGCTGAGCAACTACTAACTCCATGCAGACACACAGACAGATATCCGCAGAGACAGAAGATTGAACCAGACAGGCCCCTAGGCCCTATTATGAACTCTTGCTTTGGTGTCCAGGTATCACTCCTCAGAGGCCTGGGTTCGAAGACCAGCATACGGGGCTTTCCTGAGGCAACAGACAGAAGACCTCTCATCTCCACATGGGAAGCTTCCTTGTTGGGGTTGTGTCAAGCCCTTCGGGTTGGAGAATCCTGCAGAGTCCCTTAGCTACTGCCACATTCCAAGGTCTCCATGGCCACCAACCCACATTATGACTCATCCTCAGGAGAGTCCATTTAAACTCAGCCTTCTGGGTAGCTCACCCAAGAGCCCGCAGATTGAGCGTGCCTTGTCTTGACCAGGCAATGGGAAGGTGAGTTGGCGTTTCTCGACATCCATGCTTATGGCCCTGCTCTCGAGTCTTTCTGTATGGGGCATCCTGGAACCATCCAATAGTACTCGACTGTCCTGAAGAAGGAAACTTTGAAGTTTGGAGCAGCTCACAACTCCCAGCGTAGGGAAACATCCCTGGCCTCATTACGCCCCCGCCCCCTTCAGGAAGGGGCCGTCATGGACACAAACTCCAGCTTGAGGCAACATCTGATACTTGCCCTGACCTCACCTGCAGGAGATCTCGATTCAGCCTCTGCAGAGTGGGCCTGCCATGCTCTTGGCCCCAAAACTCGTGCTAGCTTGTGTTTTCAGACTTCCTTTCTCACAATCCTGGCCACACCCCTCCAGTTTGGCAATTCTGGAGACACAATGCAGCACTCTGCCTGCCCTCCAGAAGAAAAATGTTGCCCTATAGGGCTAATCAGAAACGCCAAATGAGTAACAACCTGCATGCTACTAGACCATACCCCAATTATACAGTCTAGCCTGTGCACTAAAGCCCTGTCTGACACAGCCTGAGGGCAGACCTCCAGTCCAACACTCAGACAGCTGGCCGTACACAGAGCATATCACACCCACAATGGCTTTAGGCCATCATCTCTACCCAACCTCAGTTTTCAACCTTCAGAACCTAGACCTTATCTCCACTCACTGCTCAGGAGTGAACGTGATGCAAGAATCAGAACTTCTCCTTCGCCTTGGCACAAACCTAGTGGTTGGCATGTTGTCCAATGTTCATTGTAGGAGAAAGCAGCATGGACTATGAGGCCCCACCTATCCCTGAGGGCCACAATGTGCCCAAACACACATTGTGACCCTCAGCGTGAGCCCTATCCTCATGTAAAGCCTCTTAGTGACTGGACCAACAGCCCACATATGGGGCTTACCAGGCCCCTAGTCCCACAATCTCAACCAGAGTTCGAGATGTCTAGTCACCCCTACTCAGGGCTCTACTCTGGAATCCCTCTTTGGTGGGACACCTGAGGTAAAAAAAAAAAAAAAATACAGAAAGGACTCTTCCGATCCACAGAATGATCCCAACCACTTGGGCTCAGGCCAAATCATCAGAGAAAGAATTGTCCATGGCCCTAGAGGACACCCCGACATTCCGCGGCCACCGTTGACACAAAATCCAGAGACAAAACCCTGAGCAAGCGCCACATACTCGCCCTTTGTTCATAGCCCGGAAAATTCTCACGGTCTGTAGATCGAGCCTTCATACATACATCCCCAAACCTAAGCTGAGTTTGTGTTTTCAGACTTCTGTCCCCACAGTCCTGGCCCACACACCATCCAAGTTGGGGCCCCTGGAGCCACACCTCAGGACTGTGGCTTTCCTCTCCAGGGGAATTCTGACATTTCCATTGGCCACAACCCTATAGATTAGGAGTATCCTCCAATCTCCCCGAGGCCAACCGAATAGTGTTGGCTGCCCAGGACAAACAGGGATGATCTCTCACAAGTTAGGAAACTACCTCCACTCAGACCCAGAGACAGATATCCCCAGAGAATAAGATTGAACAGGACAGGCACTTAGGCCCTAATCAGATCCATTGCTTTTGATCCAGTCATCTCTCCTCAGAGGCCTGGTTTCCAATACCAGTATATGGGAGATTCCTTAGGTACTCATCAAAACAATTCTCTTCTCTACATAGGAAACATACTCTTTAGAGCTCCATCAAAACCGCCGGTTATGAACATCCCTCAAGGCCCCGGATCAAGCATCCCATTCCAAGGTCTACATGGACACAAATGCACATTATGACCCATCCTCAACTCACCCATTTCAACACACCCGCCTCGGTTGCTCCCCTAGATCCAACAGATCGAACTTGCCTTGGCTCTATGAGACACCTGGAATGGGAGGCAGGCTGCCCCGGCATCCATGCTTAGAACCCTGCTCTGGATAACTTCCTTATGGGATGTCCTGGAGCCATCCAACAGGTCTCGACTGTCCCACAAAAGGAATCATTGCGGTTTGAAGCATCTCACAATTCCCATCGTGGGAAAACCTCCATGTCCTCGTGACACCCTCCCCTTCATGAAGGGGCCGTCATGGACAGAAACTCCGACCTAAGCCAACTTCTGATCCTAGCTCTGTCTTCAGGTATACGGGATCTCGAATCATCTCTGCAGAGGGTGCCTGCCGTCCCCTCACCCCGAAATCTAAGTCTGGCTTGTGTTCTCAGAATTTTTTCCTCACACTCCTGGCCCACAAGCCTTCCAGTTTGGGAATTCTGGAGCCACTATGTGGCACTGTGTCTTCCCTCCAGAAGAAAAACGTTGCGTTTTGGGGCTACCCAGTAACCACAAATGAGTACCAACCTGCACGAAACTCGACTGCACCCCAATGATACAGTCTAGCCTGGGCATTAATTCCCTGTCTGCCACAGCCTGAGCCTGCACCTCCCAACCCACACTCAACAGCTGGCCGAACACTGAGCACATCAGACACACCATGGCCTTAGGGCTTCATCTCTTCCCAACCTCAGTTTTCAGGCTTCAGAACCTAGACCTTAAATCCAATCACAGTCCAGGAGTGAAAGAGTTGCAGAAAATAGAACTCCTTCTTCCCCATGGCCAGAAAACTTTTGGTTGCCATATTGTGCAACGTTCAGTGTAGGAGAAACCAGCATGGTACATTAGGCCACGCCCTGACTTGAGGGGCTCCTTGGGCACAAAAACGCATTGTGAAACTCAGTGCGAGACCTATCCTCAAGGAAGGCCTCTCCGTGTCTGGACCAAGAGCCCACATATGGGGCTTGCCATGTTCTTAGTTCCCAATGTTAACCAGAGGTCTGGTTGTCCAGTTGCCCCCACCCACGACTCTGCTCTGGAATCCCACTTTTGGTGGTCCACCTGAGGTAAAAAAAATAAATAAATAAATAAAAATAAACAAATAAAACCAGAAAGGCCTCCTCCCTTACGACAGAATGACCCCAAACTCTTGGGATCTGATCAAATCCCCAGAAATGGAGCATCATCGATGGCCCATGAGGACACCCCGACATTCCATGGCAATCGGTGACACATTTACAGAAAAAAAAAAATAAAGAGCATGAGCAAGCACCTCACATTCGCCCTTTGTTCATATGCCGAAGAGTTCTCCTCACGGTCTATAGATCGGGCCGGCCATACCTACATCCCACAACCTAAGTGGAGTTTGTGTTTTCAGACTTTTGTCCAAATAGGCCTGGACCACACACGCTCCACACTTGGGTCCCTGGAGCCACACCTCAGGACTGTGCTTCCCATTCAAGGGAATTCTTCCCATTCCATTGGCCACAACCTTGCAAATGAGGAAAAACCTCCAAAGTCACCGAGGCCATCCCAATAGTGTAGGCCGCCCAGGACAATCAGGGATGATTTCAAACCAGCTGAGCAACTACCTCCACTCAGACAACAGATGTCCCCAGAGAAGAATATTGAACCGGACAGGATCCTAGGCCCTAATCAGATCCATTGCTTTGGTTTCCAGGCATCTCTCCTCAGAGGCCTCGTTTCCAATACCAGCATATGGTGGTTTCCTGAGGCACCAATGAGAACAAATCTCGTCTCCCCATGGAAAACTTGCTCATTGGAGCTTTGTCATAACCTCTGGTTAGGAGAATCCTTCAGGGCCCTGGTGCCACTGCCCCATACCAAGGTCTCCATGGACTCAATCCAACATTAAGACCATCCTCAGGAAAGTCCATTTCAACTCAGCCCCCTCTGTTGCTACCCCAAGCCAGCAGATCAAACGTTTCTTGTTGCTTTGAGACAATTGGAATGTGAGGCTGGCTGCCCAGGCATCCATACTTAGAACCCTGTTCTGGAAAAATACCTTATAAGACGTCCTGGAGCCATCCAACAAATCTTAATTGTCCCACAGAAGGAATTCTTGCGGTTTGGAGCATCTCACAACTCCAATAGTGGGAAAACCCCCATGGCCTCATAATGCCCCCCCTTCCTGAAGGGGCCAACATGGACAGAAACTCAAACCTGAGCCAAAGTCTGAACCTCGACCTGACTTCAGACGCATGAGATCTCAATTCACCTCTGCAGAGTGTGCCTGCCATGTCCTTGCCCCGAAACCTAAGCCTAGCTTGTGTTCTCAGACTTCCGTCCTCACTCTCCTGGCCCATAAGCCCTCCAGTTTGGGAATTTCGAAGCCACAATGCAGCATGCTGCCTGCCCTCCAGAAGAAAAACTTTGCCCTATGCTGCTAATAAGAAACCCCAAATGATTTTCTAATGCATGCCACTCGATTGTAAAGCAATTATACAGCCCACCCTGTATACTAATGCCCTGTCTGGCACAGCCTGAGACAAGACATCCCAAACGAAACTCAGACAGCTGGCCCCAACCTGGACACATAGGACCCGCTATGGCTGTAGGTCGTCATCTCTTCCCAACCTCGGTTTTCAGGTTTCAGAACCTAGACCTTATCTCCAATCACTGCCCAGGGGTGAACGTGATACAGAAATTAGAATTCCTCCTTCCCCATGGCCAGAAACCTTTTGGTTGACATGTTGTCCAACGTTCAATGTGGGAAAACCTGCATTGTCCGAAAGGCCACGCCAGTGCTTGAGGGCCGCCTAGGGCACAGACATGCATTGTGACCTGCAGCGTGAGTCCAGTATTAAAGTAAAGCCTTTCAGTGGATGGACCAAGATCCTGCATATGGGGCTTGTCATATCCATAGGCCCCCAGGCTTAACCAGAGGGCGAGTATTCCAGTTGTCAGTACCCACTGCTATGCTCTAGAATCCCTCTACTGGGGGGACACATGAAGCAGAAAACAGGACACTTCCCTTCCCACAGAATGACCCCAAACTCTTGGGGGCTGGACAAACTACCAGAGAGGGAGACTTCTACGACCCATGAGGCAACTCCTACATTAAACGGCCATTGTGGACAAAACATCCAGAGACAAAAGCCGGAGCTACTGCCTCCCTCTCACCCTTCTTTCATATCCAGAGGAACTCCCCTCATGGACTGTAGATCAGGCCTGCCGTAACCTCGGCCCCAAACCTGAGCTGTGTTAGGGTTTTTGGATGTCTGTCTGCACAGCCATGGCCCACACAGCCTCCAGGCTGGGGTCTCTGGAGCCACACCACAGTACTGTGCCTGCTCTCTCCTAAGAAACTGCCCATTCCATTGGCCACAACTCTACAAAATAGTAGAAACCTCAAGGTCCCCAAGGACATCCCTCTACCGCAAGCCGCACTGGACAAATAGGGGCATTATGACACAAGCTGAGCAACTACTACCTCCATGCAGACACACAGACAGATATCCGCAGAGACAGAAGATTGAACCAGACAGGCCCCTAGGCCCTATTATGAACTCTTGCTTTGGTGTCCAGGTATCACTCCTCAGAGGCCTGGGTTCGAAGACCAGCATACGGGGCTGTCCTGAGGCACCAGACAGAAGACCTCTCATCTCCACATGGGAAGCTTCCTTGTTGGGGTTGTATCAAGCCCTTCGGGTTGGAGAATCCTGCAGAGTCCCTTAGCCTCTGCCACATTCCAAGGTCTCCATGGCCACCAACCCACATTATGACTCACCCTCAGGAGAGTCCATTTAAACTCAGCCTTCTGGGTAGCTCACCCAAGAGCCCGCAGATTGAACGTGCCTTGTCTCGACCAGGCAATGGGAAGGTGAGTTGGCGTTTCTCGGCATCCATGCTTACGGCTCTGCTCTCGAGTCTTTCTGTATGGGGCATCCTGGAACCATCCAATAGTACTCGACTGTCCTGAAGAAGGAAACTTTGAAGTTTGGAGCATCTCACAACTCCCAGCGTAGGGAAACCTCCCTGGCCTCATGACGCCCCCACCCCCTTCAGGAAGGGGCCGTCATGGACACAAACTCCAGCTTGAGGCAACATCTGATACTTGCCCTGACCTCACCTGCAGGAGATCTCGATTCAGCCTCTGCAGAGTGGGCCTGCCATGCTCTTGGCCCCAAAACTCGTGCTAGCTTGTGTTTTCAGACTTCCTTCCTCACAATCCTGGCCACACCCCTCCAGTTTGGCAATTCTGGAGACACAATGCAGCACTCTGCCTGCCCTCCAGAAGAAAAATGTTGCCCTATAGGGCTAACCAGAAACGCCAAATGAGTAACAACCTGCATGCCACTCGACCATACCCCAATTACACAGTCTAGCCTGTGCACTAAAGCCCTGTCTGACACAGCCTGAGGGCAGACCTCCAGTCCAACACCAAGACAGCTGGCCGTACACAGAGCATATCACACCCACAATGGCTTTAGGCCATCATCTCTACCCAACCTCAGTTTTCACCTTAAGAACCTAGACCTTATCTCCACTCACTGCTCAGGAGTGAACGTAATGCAAGAATCAGAACTTCTCCTTCGCCTTGGCAAGAAACCTAGTGGTTGGCATGTTGTCCAATGTTCATTGTAGGAGAAAGCAGCATGGACTATGAGGCCCCACCTATCCCTGAGGGCCACAATGTGCACAAACACACATTGTGACCCTCAGCGTGAGCCCTATCTTCATGTAAAGCCTCTTAGTTACTGGAACAACAGCCCACATATGGGGCTTGCCAGGCCCCTAGTCCCCCAATGTCAACCAGAGTTCGAGATGTCTAGTCACCCCTACTCAGGGCTCTACTCTGGAATCCCTCTTTGGTGGGACACCTGAGGTAAAAAAAAAAATACATAAAGGACTCTTCCCATCCACAGAGTGATCCCAACACTCTTCCCATCCACAGAATGATTTGGGATCAGGCCAAATCATCAGAGAAAGAATTGTCCATGGCCCTTGAGGACACCCCGACATTCCGCGGCTACCGTTGACACAAAATCCAGAGACAAAAGCCTGAGCAAGCGCCACATACTCGCCCTTTGTTCATAGCCCGGAAAATTCTCACGGTCTGTAGATCGAGCCTTCATACATACATCCCCAAACCTAAGCTGAGTTTGTGTTTTCAGACTTCTGTCCCCACAGTCCTGGCCCACACACCATCCAAGTTGGGGCCCCTGGAGCCACACCTCAGGACTGAGGCTTCCCTCTCCAGGGGAATTCTGCCATTTCCATTGGCCACAACCCTATAGATTAGGAGTATCCTCCAATCTCCCCGAGGCCATCCGAATAGTGTTGGCTGCCCAGGACAAACAGAGATGATCTCTCACAAGTTAGGAAACTACCTCCACTCAGACCCAGAGACAGATATCCCCAGAGAATAAGATTGAACTGGACAGGCACTTAGGCCCTAAACAGATCCATTGCTTTTGATTCCAGTCATCTCTCCTCAGAGGCCTGGTTTCCAATACCAGCATATGGGAGATTCCTTAGGCACTCATCAAAACAATTCTCTTCTCTACATAGGAAACATACTCTTTAGAGCTCCATCAAAACCTCCGGTTATGAACATCCCTCAAGGCCCCGGATCAAGCACCGAATTCCAAGGTCAACATGGACACAAATGCACATTATTGACCCATCCTCAACTCACCCATTTCAACACACCCGCCTCGGTTGCTCCCCAAGATCCAGCAGATCGAACTTGCCTTGGCTCTATGAGACACCTGGAATGGGAGGCAGGCTGCCCAGGCATCCATCCTTAGAACCCTGCTCTGGATAACTTCCTTATGGGATGTCCGGGAGCCATCCAACAGGTCTCACCTGTCCCACAGAAGGAATCATTGCGGTTTGGAGCATCTCACATTTCCCATCGTGGGAAAACCTCCATGTCCTCGTGACACCCTCCCCTTCATGAAGGGGCCGTCATGGACAGAAACTCCGACCTAAGCCAACTTCTGATCCTAGCTCTGTCTTCAGGTATACGGGATCTCGAATCATCTCTGCAGAGGGTGCCTGCCGTCCCCTCACCCCGAAATCTAAGTCTGGCTTGTGTTCTCAGAATTTTTTCCTCACACTCCTGGCCCACAAGCCTTCCAGTTTGGGAATTCTGGAGCCACTATGTGGCACTGTGTCTTCCCTCCAGAAGAAAAACGTTGCCATTTGGGGCTACCCAGTAACCACAAATGAGTACCATCCTGCACGAAACTCGACTGCACCCCAATGATACAGTCTAGCCTGGGCATTAATTCCCTGTCTGCCACAGCCTGAGCCTGCACCTCCCAACCCACACTCAACAGCTGGCCGAACACTGAGCACATCATACACACCATGGCCTTAGGGCTTCATCTCTTCCCAACCTCAGTTTTCAGGCTTCAGAACCGAGACCTTAAATCCAATCACAGTCCAGGAGTGAAAGAGTTGCAGAAAATAGAACTCCTTCTACCCCATGGCCAGAAAACTTTTGGTTGCCATATTGTGCAACGTTCAGTGTAGGAGAAACCAGCATGGTACATTAGGCCACGCCCTGACTTGAGGGGCTCCTTGGGCACAAAAACGCATTGTGAAACTCAGTGCGAGACCTATCCTCAAGGAAGGCCTCTCCGTGTCTGGACCAAGAGCCCACATATGGGGCTTGCCATGTTCTTAGGTCCCAATGTTAACCAGAGGTCTGGTTGTCCAGTTGCCCCCACCCACGACTCTGCTCTGGAATCCCTCTTTTGGTGGTCCACCTGAGGTAAAAAAAATAAATAAATAAATAAAAATAAACAAAAAAAACCAGAAAGGCCTCCTCCCTTACGACAGAATGACCCCAAACTCTTGGGATGTGGTCAAATCCCCAGAAAGGGAGCCTCATCGATGGCCCATGAGGACACCCCGACATTCCATGGCAATCGGTGACACATTTACAGAAAAAAAAAAATAAAGAGCATGAGCAAGCACCTCACATTCGCCCTTTGTTCATATGCCGAAGAGTTCTCCTCACGGTCTATAGATCGGGCCGGCCATACCTACATCCCCCAACCTAAGTGGAGTTTGTGTTTTCAGACTTTTGTCCAAATAGGCCTGGACCACACACGCTCCACACTTGGGTCCCTGGAGCCACACCTCAGGACTGTGCTTCCCTTTCAAGGGAATTCTTCCCATTCCATTGGCCACAACCTTGCAAATGAGGAAAAACCTCCAAAGTCACCGAGGCCATCCCAATAGTGTAGGCCGCCCAGGACAATCAGGGATGATTTCAAACCAGCTGAGCAACTACCTCCACTCAGACAACAGATGTCCCCAGAGAAGAATATTGAACCGGACAGGATCCTAGGCCCTAATCAGATCCATTGCTTTGGTTTCCAGGCATCTATCCTCAGAGGCCTTGTTTCCAATACCAGCATATGGTGGTTTCCTGAGGCACCAATGAGAACAAATCTCGTCTCCCCATGGAAAACTTGCTCATTGGAGCTTTGTCATAACCTCTGGTTAGGAGAATCCTTCAGGGCCCTGGTGCCACTGCCCCATACCAAGGTCTCCATGGACTCAATCCAACATTAAGACCATCCTTAGGAAAGTCCATTTCAACTCAGCCCCCTCTGTTGCTACCCCAAGCCAGCAGATCAAACGTTTCTTGTTGCTAGGAGACAATTGGAATGTGAGGCTGGCTGCCAAGGAATCCATACTTAGAACCCTGTTCTGGAAAAATACCTTATAAGACGTCCTGGAGCCATCCAACAAATCTTAATTGTCCCACAGAAGGAATCCTTGCGGTTTGGAGCATCTCACAACTCCAATAGTGGGAAAACCCCCATGGCCTCATAATGCCCCCCCTTCCTGAAGGGGCCAACATGGACAGAAACTCAAACCTGAGCCAAAGTCTGAACCTCGACCTGACTTCAGACGCATGAGATCTCAATTCAGCTCTGCAGAGTGTGCCTGCCATGTTCTTGCCCCGAAACCTAAGCCTAGCTTGTGTTCTCAGACTTCCGTCCTCACTCTCCTGGCCCATAAGCCCTCCAGTTTGGGAATTCCGAAGCCACAATGCAGCTTGCTGCCTGCCCTCCAGAAGAAAAACTTTGCCCTATGCTGCTAATAAGAAACCCCAAATGATTTTCTAATGCATGCCACTCGATTGTAAAGCAATTATACAGCCCACTCTGTATACTAATGCCCTGTCTGGCACAGCCTGAGACAAGACATCCCAAACGACACCCAGACAGCTGGCCCCAACCTGGACACATAGGACCCGCTATGGCTGTAGGTCGTCATCTCTTCCCAACCTCGGTTTTCAGGTTTCAGAACCTAGACCTTATCTCCAATCACTGCCCAGGGGTGAACGTGATACAGAAATTAGAATTCCTCCTTCCCCATGGCCAGAAACCTTTTGGTTGACATGTTGTCCAACGTTCAATGTGGGAAAACCTGCATTGTCCGAAAGGCCACGCCAGTGCTTGAGGGCCGCCTAGGGCACAGACATGCATTGTGACCTGCAGCGTGAGTCCAGTATTAAAGTAACGCCTTTCAGTGGATGGACCAAGATCCTGCATATGGGGCTTGTCATATCCATAGGCCCCCAGGCTTAACCAGAGGGCGAGTATTCCAGTTGTCAGTACCCACTGCTATGCTCTAGAATCCCTCTACTGGGGGGACACATGAAGCAAAAAACAGGACACTTCCCTTCCCACAGAAGGACCCCAAACTCTAGGGGGCTGGACAAACTACCAGAGAGGGAGACATCTACGACCCATGAGGCAACTCCTACATTAAACGGCCATTGTGGACAAAACATCCAGAGACAAAAGCCGGAGCGACTGCCTCCCTCTCACCCTTCTTTCATATCCAGAGGAACTCGCCTCATGGACTGTAGATCAGGCCTGCCGTAACCTCGGCCCCAAACCTGAGCTGAGTTAGGGTTTTTGGATGTCTGTCTGCACAGCCATGGCCCACACAGCCTCCAGGCTGGGGTCTCTGGAGCCACACCACAGTACTGTGCCTGCTCTCTCCTAAGAAACTGCCCATTCCATTGGCCACAACTCTACAAAATAGTAGAAACCTCAAGGTCCCCAAGGACATCCCACTACCGCAAGCCGCACTGGACAAATAGGGGCATTATGACACAAGCTGAGCAACTACTACCTCCATGCAGACACACAGACAGATATCCGCAGAGACAGAAGATTGAACCAGACAGGCCCCTAGGCCCTATTATGAACTCTTGCTTTGGTGTCCAGGTATCACTCCTCAGAGGCCTGGGTTCGAAGACCAGCATACGGGGCTGTCCTGAGGCACCAGACAGAAGACCTCTCATCTCCACATGGGAAGCTTCCTTGTTGGGGTTGTGTCAAGCCCTTCGGGTTGGAGAATCCTGCAGAGTCCCTTAGCTACTGCCACATTCCAAGGTCTCCATGGCCACCAACCCACATTATGACTCATCCTCAGGAGAGTCCATTTAAACTCAGCCTTCTGGGTAGCTCACCCAAGAGCCCGCAGATTGAGCGTGCCTTGTCTCGACCAGGCAATGGGAAGGTGAGTTGGCGTTTCTCGGCATCCATGCTTACGGCCCTGCTCTCGAGTCTTTCTGTATGGGGCATCCTGGAACCATCCAATAGTACTCGACTGTCCCGAAGAAGGAAACTTTGAAGTTTGGAGCATCTCACAACTCCCAGCGTAAGGAAACCTCCCTGGCCTCATGACGCCCCCACCCCCTTCAGGAAGGGGCCGTCATGGACACAAACTCCAGCTTGAGGCAACATCTGATACTCGCCCTGACCTCACCTGCAGGAGATCTCGATTCAGCCTCTGCAGAGTGGGCCTGCCATGCTCTTGGCCCCAAAACTCGTGCTAGCTTGTGTTTTCAGACTTCCTTCCTCACAATCCTGGCCACACCCCTCCAGTTTGGCAATTCTGGAGACACAATGCAGCACTCTGCCTGCCCTCCAGAAGAAAAATGTTGCCCTATAGGGCTAACTGGAAACACCAAATGAGTAACAACCTGCATGCCACTCGACCATACCCCAATTATACAGTCTAGCCTGTGCACTAAAGCCCTGTCTGACACAGCCTGAGGGCAGACCTCCAGTCCAACACCCAGACAGCTGGCCGTACACAGAGCATATCACACCCACAATGGCTTTAGGCCATCATCTCTACACAACCTCAGTTTTCACCTACAGAACCTAGACCTTATCTCCACTCACTGCTCAGGAGTGAACGTGATGCAAGAATCAGAACTTCTCCTTCGCCTTGGCAAGAAACCTAGTGGTTGGCATGTTGTCCAATGTTCATTGTAGGAGAAAGCAGCATGGACTATGAGGCCCCACCTATCCCTGAGGGCCACAATGTGCACAAACACACATTGTGACCCTCAGCGTGAGCCCTATCTTCATGTAAAGCCTCTTAGTTACTGGAACAACAGCCCACATATGGGGCTTGCCAGGCCCCTAGTCCCCCAATGTCAACCAGAGTTCGAGATGTCTAGTCACCCCTACTCAGGGCTCTACTCTGGAATCCCTCTTTGGTGGGACACCTGAGGTAAAAAAAAAAATACATAAAGGACTCTTCCCATCCACAGAGTGATCCCAACACTCTTCCCATCCACAGAATGATTTGGGATCAGGCCAAATCATCAGAGAAAGAATTGTCCATGGCCCTTGAGGACACTCCGACATTCTGCGGCCACCGTTGACACAAAATCCAGAGACAAAAGCCTGAGCAAGCGCCACATACTCGCCCTTTGTTCATAGCCCGGAAAATTCTCACAGTCTGTAGATCGAGCCTTCATACATACATCCCCAAACCTAAGCTGAGTTTGTGTTTTCAGACTTCTGTCCCCACAGTCCTGGCCCACACACCATCCAAGTTGGGGCCCCTGGAGCCACACCTCAGGACTGAGGCTTCCCTATCCAGGGGAATTCTGCCATTTCCATTGGCCACAACCCTATAGATTAGGAGTATCCTCCAATCTCCCCGAGGCCATCCGAATAGTGTTGGCTGCCCAGGACAAACAGAGATGATCTCTCACAAGTTAGGAAACTACCTCCACTCAGACCCAGAGACAGATATCCCCAGAGAATAAGATTGAACTGGACAGGCACTTAGGCCCTAATCAGATCCATTGCTTTTGATTCCAGTCATCTCTCCTCAGAGGCCTGGTTTCCAATACCAGCATATGGGAGATTCCTTAGGCACTCATCAAAACAATTCTCTTCTCTACATAGGAAACATACTCTTTAGAGCTCCATCAAAACCTCCGGTTATGAACATCCCTCAAGGCCCCGGATCAAGCACCGAATTCAAGGTCAACATGGACACAAATGCACATTATGACCCATCCTCAACTCACCCATTTCAACACACTCGCCTCGGTTGCTCCCCTAGATCCAGCAGATCGAACTTGCCTTGGCTCTATGAGACACCTGGAATGGGAGGCAGGCTGCCCAGGCATCCATCCTTAGAACCCTGCTCTGGATAACTTCCTTATGGGATGTCCGGGAGCCATCCAACAGGTCTCACCTGTCCCACAGAAGGAATCATTGCGGTTTGGAGCATCTCACAATTCCCATCGTGGGAAAACCTCCATGTCCTCGTGACACCCTCCCCTTCATGAAGGGGCCATCATGGACAGAAACTCCGACCTAAGAAAACGTCTGATCCTAGCTCTGTCTTCAGGTGTACGGGTTCTTGAATGATCTCTGCAGAGGGTGCCTGCCGTCCCCTCACCCCGAAATCTAAGTCTGGCTTGTGTTCTCAGAATTTTTTCATCACACTCCTGGCCCACAAGCCTTCCAGTATGAGAATTCTGGAGCCACTATGTGGCACTGTGTCTTCCCTCCAGAAGAAAAACGTTGCCCTTTGGGGCTACCCAGTAACCACAAATGAGTACCATCCTGCACGAAACTCGACTGCACCCCAATGATACAGTCTAGCCTGGGCATTAATTCCCTGTCTGCCACAGCCTGAGCCTGCACCTCCCAACCCACACTCAACAGCTGGCCGAACACTGAGCACATCAGACACACTTGGCCTTAGGGCTTCATCTCTTCCCAACCTCAGTTTCCAGGCTTCAGAACCTAGACCTTAAATCCAATCACAGTCCAGGAGTGAAAGAGTTGCAGAAAATAGAACTCCTTCTTCCCCATGGCCAGAAAACTTTTGGTTGCCATATTGTGCAACGTTCAGTGTAGGAGAAACCAGCATGGTACATTAGGCCACGCCCTGACTTGAGGGGCTCCTTGGGCACAAAAACGCATTGTGAAACTCAGTGCGAGACCTATCCTCAAGGAAGGCCTATCCGTGTCTGGACCAAGAGCCCACATATGGGGCTTGCCATGTTCTTAGGTCCCAATGTTAACCAGAGGTCTGGTTGTCCAGTTGCCCCACCCACGACTCTGCTCTGGAATCCCTCTTTTGGTGGTCCACCTGAGGTAAAAAAAATAAATAAATAAATAAAAATAAACAAAAAAAACCAGAAAGGCCTCCTCCCTTACGACAGAATGACCCCAAACTCTTGGGATCTGGTCAAATCCCCAGAAAGGGAGCCTCATCGATGGCCCATGAGGACACCCCGACATTCCATGGCAATCGGTGACACATTTACAGAAAAAAAAAAATAAAGAGCATGAGCAAGCACCTCACATTCGCCCTTTGTTCATATGCCGAAGAGTTCTCCTCACGGTCTATAGATCGGGCCGGCCATACCTACATCCCCCAACCTAAGTGGAGTTTGTGTTTTCAGACTTTTGTCCAAATAGGCCTGGACCACACACGCTCCACACTTGGGTCCCTGGAGCCACACCTCAGGACTGTGCTTCCCTTTCAAGGGAATTCTTCCCATTCCATTGGCCACAACCTTGCAAATGAGGAAAAACCTCCAAAGTCACTGAGGCCATCCCAATAGTGTAGGCCGCCCAGGACAATCAGGGATGATTTCAAACCAGCTGAGCAACTACCTCCACTCAGACAACAGATGTCCCCAGAGAAGAATATTGAACCGGACAGGATCCTAGGCCCTAATCAGATCCATTGCTTTGGTTTCCAGGCATCTCTCCTCAGAGGCCTCGTTTCCAATACCAGCATATGGTGGTTTCCTGAGGCACCAATGAGAACAAATCTCGTCTCCCCATGGAAAACTTGCTCATTGGAGCTTTGTCATAACCTCTGGTTAGGAGAATCCTTCAGGGCCCTGGTGCCACTGCCCCATACCAAGGTCTCCATGGACTCAATCCAACATTAAGAAGATCCTCAGGAAAGTCCATTTCAACTCAGCCCCCTCTGTTGCTACCCCAAGCCAGCAGATCAAACGTTTCTTGTTGCTAGGAGACAATTGGAATGTGAGGCTGGCTGCCAGGGATCCATACTTAGAACCCTGTTCTGGAAAAATACCTTATAAGACGTCCTGGAGCCTACCAACAAATCTTAATTGTCCCACAGAAGGAATCCTTGCGGTTTGGAGCATCTCACAACTCCAATAGTGGGAAAACCCCCATGGCCTCATAATGCCCCCCCTTCCTGAAGGGGCCAACATGGACAGAAACTCAAACCTGAGCCAAAGTCTGAACCTCGACCTGACTTCAGACGCATGAGATCTCAATTCAGCTCTGCAGAGTGTGCCTGCCATGTCCTTGCCCCGAAACCTAAGCCTAGCTTGTGTTCTCAGACTTCCGTCCTCACTCTCCTGGCCCATAAGCCCTCCAGTTTGGGAATTCCGAAGCCACAATGCAGCATGCTGCCTGCCCTCCAGAAGAAAAACTTTGCCCTATGCTGCTAATAAGAAACCCCAAATGATTTTCTAATGCATGCCACTCGATTGTAAAGCAATTATACAGCCCACTCTGTATACTAATGCCCTGTCTGGCACAGCCTGAGACAAGACATCCCAAACGACACCCAGACAGCTGGCCCCAACCTGGACACATAGGACCCGCTATGGCTGTAGGTCGTCATCTCTTCCCAACCTCGGTTTTCAGGTTTCAGAACCTAGACCTTATCTCCAATCACTGCCCAGGGGTGAACGTGATACAGAAATTAGAATTCCTCCTTCCCCATGGCCAGAAACCTTGTGGTTGGCATGTTGTACAACGTTCAATGTGGGAAAACCTGCATTGTCCGAAAGGCCACACCAGTGCTTGAGGGCCGCCTAGGGCACAGACATGCATTGTGACCTGCAGCGTGAGTCCAGTATTAAAGTAACGCCTTTCAGTGGCTGGACCAAGATCCTGCATATGGGGCTTGTCATATCCATAGGCCCCCAGGCTTAACCAGAGGGCGAGTATTCCAGTTGTCAGTACCCACTGCTATGCTCTAGAATCCCTCTACTGGGGGGACACATGAAGCAGAAAACAGGACACTTCCCTTCCCACAGAAAGACACCAAACTCTAGGGGGCTGTACAAACTACCAGAGAGGGAGACTTCTACGACCCATGAGGCAACTCCTACATTAAACGGCCATTGTGGACAAAACATCCAGAGACAAAAGCCGGAGCGACTGCCTCCCTCTCACCCTTCTTTCATATCCAGAGGAACTCCCCTCATGGACTGTAGATCAGGCCTGCCGTAACCTCGGCCCCAAACCTGAGCTGAGTTAGGGTTTTTGGATGTCTGTCTGCACAGCCATGGCCCACACAGCCTCCAGGCTGGGGTCTCTGGAGCCACACCACAGTACTGTGCCTGCTCTCTCCTAAGAAACTGCCCATTCCATTGGCCACAACTCTACAAAATAGTAGAAACCTCAAGGTCCCCAAGGACATCCCACTACCGCAAGCCGCACTGGACAAATAGGGGCATTATGACACAAGCTGAGCAACTACTACCTCCATGCAGACACACAGACAGATATCCGCAGAGACAGAAGATTGAACCAGACAGGCCCCTAGGCCCTATTATGAACTCTTGCTTTGGTGTCCAGGTATCACTCCTCAGAGGCCTGGGTTCGAAGACCAGCATACGGGGCTGTCCTGAGGCACCAGACAGAAGACCTCTCATCTCCACATGGGAAGCTTCCTTGTTGGGGTTGTATCAAGCCCTTCGGGTTGGAGAATCCTGCAGAGTCCCTTAGCTACTGCCACATTCCAAGGTCTCCATGGCCACCAACCCACATTATGACTCATCCTCAGGAGAGTCCATTTAAACTCAGCCTTCTGGGTAGCTCACCCAAGAGCCCGCAGATTGAGCGTGCCTTGTCTCGACCAGGCAATGGGAAGGTGAGTTGGCGTTTCTCGGCATCCATGCTTACGGCCCTGCTCTCGAGTCTTTCTGTATGGGGCATCCTGGAACCATCCAATAGTACTCGACTGTCCTGAAGAAGGAAATTTTGAAGTTTGGAGCATCTCACAACTCCCAGCGTAGGGAAACCTCCCTGGCCTCATGACGCCCCCACCCCCTTCAGGAAGGGGCCGTCATGGACACAAACTCCAGCTTGAGGCAACATCTGATACTCGCCCTGACCTCACCTGCAGGAGATCTCGATTCAGCCTCTGCAGAGTGGGCCTGCCATGCTCTTGGCCCCAAAACTCGTGCTAGCTTGTGTTTTCAGACTTCCTTCCTCACAATCCTGGCCACACCCCTCCAGTTTGGCAGTTCTGGAGACACAATGCAACACTCTGCCTGCCCTCCAGAAGAAAAATGTTGCCCTATAGGGCTAACTGGAAACACCAAATGAGTAACAACCTGCATGCCACTCGACCATACCCCAATTATACAGTCTAGCCTGTGCACTAAAGCCCTGTCTGACACAGCCTGAGGGCAGACCTCCAGTCCAACACCCAGACAGCTGGCCGTACACAGAGCATATCACACCCACAATGGCTTTAGGCCATCATCTCTACCCAACCTCAGTTTTCACCTTCAGAACCTAGACCTTATCTCCACTCACTGCTCAGGAGTGAACGTAATGCAAGAATCAGAACTTCTCCTTCGCCTTGGCAAGAAACCTAGTGGTTGGCATGTTGTCCAATGTTCATTGTAGGAGAAAGCAGCATGGACTATGAGGCCCCACCTATCCCTGAGGGCCACAATGTGCACAAACACACATTGTGACCCTCAGCGTGAGCCCTATCTTCATGTAAAGCCTCTTAGTTACTGGAACAACAGCCCACATATGGGGCTTCCCAGGCCCCTAGTCCCCCAATGTCAACCAGAGTTCGAGATGTCTAGTCACCCCTACTCAGGGCTCTACTCTGGAATCCCTCTTTGGTGGGACACCTGAGGTAAAAAAAAAAATACATAAAGGACTCTTCCCATCCACAGAGTGATCCCAACACTCTTCCCATCCACAGAATGATTTGGGATCAGGCCAAATCATCAGAGAAAGAATTGTCCATGGCCCTTGAGGACACTCCGACATTCCGCGGCCACCGTTGATACAAAATCCAGAGACAAAAGCCTGAGCAAGCGCCACATACTCGCCCTTTGTTCATAGCCCGGAAAATTCTCACAGTCTGTAGATCGAGCCTTCATACATACATCCCCAAACCTAAGCTGAGTTTGTGTTTTCAGACTTCTGTCCCCACAGTCCTGGCCCACACACCATCCAAGTTGGGGCTCCTGGAGCCACACCTCAGGACTGAGGCTTCCCTCTCCAGGGGAATTCTGCCATTTCCATTGGCCACAACCCTATAGATTAGGAGTATCCTCCAATCTCCCCGAGGCCATCCGAATAGTGTTGGCTGCCCAGGACAAACAGAGATGATCTCTCACAAGTTAGGAAACTACCTCCACTCAGACCCAGAGACAGATATCCCCAGAGAATAAGATTGAACTGGACAGGCACTTAGGCCCTAATCAGATCATTTGCTTTTGATTCCAGTCATCTCTCCTCAGAGGCCTGGTTTGCAATACCAGCATATGGGAGATTCCTTAGGCACTCATCAAAACAATTCTCTTCTCTACATAGGAAACATACTCTTTAGAGCTCCATCAAAACCTCCGGTTATGAACATCCCTCAAGGCCCCGGATCAAGCACCGAATTCCAAGGTCAACATGGACACAAATGCACATTATGACCCATCCTCAACTCACCCATTTCAACACACCCGCCTCGGTTGCTCCCCTAGATCAAGCAGATCGAACTTGCCTTGGCTCTATGAGACACCTGGAATGGGAGGCAGGCTGCCCAGGCATCCATCCTTAGAACCCTGCTCTGGATAACTTCCTTATGGGATGTCCGGGAGCCATCCAACAGGTCTCACCTGTCCCACAGAAGGAATCATTGCGGTTTGGAGCATCTCACAATTCCCATCGTGGGAAAACCTCCATGTCCTCGTGACACCCTCCCCTTCATGAAGGGGCCGTCATGGACAGAAACTCCGACCTAAGCCAACTTCTGATCCTAGCTCTGTCTTCAGGTATACGGGATCTCGAATCATCTCTGCAGAGGGTGCCTGCCGTCCCCTCACCCCGAAATCTAAGTCTGGCTTGTGTTCTCAGAATTTTTTCCTCACACTCCTGGCCCACAAGCCTTCCAGTTTGGGAATTCTGGAGCCACTATGTGGCACTGTGTCTTCCCTCCAGAAGAAAAACGTTGCCCTTTGGGGCTACCCAGTAACCACAAATGAGTACCATCCTGCACGAAACTCGACTGCACCCCAATGATACAGTCTAGCCTGGGCATTAATTCCCTGTCTGCCACAGCCTGAGCCTGCACCTCCCAACCCACACTCAACAGCTGGCCGAACACTGAGCACATCAGACACACCATGGCCTTAGGGCTTCATCTCTTCCCAACCTCAGTTTTCAGGCTTCAGAACCTAGACCTTAAATCCAATCACAGTCCAGGAGTGAAAGAGTTGCAGAAAATAGAACTCCTTCTTCCCCATGGCCAGAAAACTTTTGGTTGCCATATTGTGCAACGTTCAGTGTAGGAGAAACCAGCATGGTACATTAGGCCACGCCCTGACTTGAGGGGCTCCTTGGGCACAAAATCGCATTGTGAAACTCAGTGCGAGACCTATCCTCAAGGAAGGCCTCTCCGTGTCTGGACCAAAAGCCCACATATGGGGCTTGCCATGTTCTTAGGTCCCAATGTTAACCAGAGGTCTGGTTGTCCAGTTGCCCCCACCCACGACTCTGCTCTGGAATCCCTCTTTTGGTGGTCCACCTGAGGTAAAATAAATAAATAAATAAATAAAAATAAACAAAAAAAAACAGAAAGGCCTCCTCCCTTACGACAGAATGACCCCAAACTCTTGGGATCTGGTCAAATCCCCAGAAAGGGAGCCTCATCGATGGCCCATGAGGACACCCCGACATTCCATGGCAATCGGTGACACATTTACAGAAAAAAAAAAAATAAAGAGCATGAGCAAGCACCTCACATTCGCCCTTTGTTCATATGCCGAAGAGTTCTCCTCACGGTCTATAGATCGGGCCGGCCATACCTACATCCCCCAACCTAAGTGGAGTTTGTGTTTTCAGACTTTTGTCCAAATAGGCCTGGACCACACACGCTCCACACTTGGGTCCCTGGAGCCACACCTCAGGACTGTGCTTCCCTTTCAAGGGAATTCTTCCCATTCCATTGGCCACAACCTTGCAAATGAGGAAAAACCTCCAAAGTCACCGAGGCCATCCCAATAGTGTAGGCCGCCCAGGAAAAACAGGGGTGATCTCAAACCAGCTGAGCAACTACCTCCACTCAGACAACAGATGTCCCCAGAGAAGAATATTGAACCGGACATGACCCTAGGCCCTAATCAGATCCATTGCTTTGGTTTCCAGGCATCTCTCCTCAGAGGCCTCGTTTCCAATACCAGCATATGGTGGTTTCATGTGGCACCAATAAGAACAAATTTCATCTCCCATGGAAAACTTGCTCATTGGATCTTTGTCATAACCTCTGGTTAGGAGAATCCTTCAGGGCCCTGGTGCCACTGCCCCATACCAAGGTCTCCATGGACTCAATCCAACATAAAGACCATCCTCAGGAAAGTCCATTTCAACTCAGCCCGCTCTGTTGCTACCCCAAGCCAGCAGATCAAACGTTTCTTGTTGCTAGGAGACAATTGGAATGTGAGGCTGGCTGCCCAGGCATCCATACTTAGAACGCTGTTCTGGAAAAATACCTTATAAGACGTCCTGGAGCCATCCAACAAATCTTAATTGTCCCACAGAAGGAATCCTTGCGGTTTGGAGCATCTCACAACTCCAATAGTGGGAAAACCCCCATGGCCTCATAATGCCCCCCCTTCCTGAAGGGGCCAACATGGACAGAAACTCAAACCTGAGCCAAAGTCTGAACCTCGACCTGACTTCAGACGCATGAGATCTCAATTCAGCTCTGCAGAGTGTGCCTGCCATGTCCTTGCCCCGAAACCTAAGCCTAGCTTCTGTTCTCAGACTTCCATCCTCACTGTCCTGGCCTATAAGCCCTCCAGTTTGGGAGTTCCGAAGCCACAATGCAGCATGCTGCCTGCCCTCCAGAAGAAAAACTTTGCCCTATGCTGCTAATAAGAAACCCCAAATGATTTTCTAATGTATGCCACTCGATTGTAAAGCAATTATACAGCCCACCCTGTATACTAATGGCCTGTCTGGCACAGCCTGAGACAAGACATCTCAAATGACACCCAGACAGCTGGCCCCAACCTGGACACATAGGACCCGCAATGGCTGTAGGACGTCATCTCTTCCCAACCTCGGTTTTCAGGCTTCAGACCCTAGAACTTATCTCCAATCACTGCCCAGGGGTGAACGTGATGCAGAAATTAGAATTCCTCCTTCCCCATGGCCAGAAACCTTGTGGTTGGCATGTTGTCCAACGTTCAATGTGGGAAAACCTGCATTGTCTGAAAGGCCACGCCAGTGCTTGATGGCCGCCTAGGGCACAGACATGCATTGTGACCTGCAGCGTGAGTCCCGTATTAAAGTAACGCCTTTCAGGGGCTGGACCAAGATCCTGCATATGGGGCTTGTCATATCCATAGGCCCCCAGGCTTAACCAGAGGGCGAGTATTCCAGTTGTCAGTACCCACTGCTATGCTCTAGAATCCCTCTACTGGGGGGACACATGAAGCAGAAAACAGGACACTTCCCTTCCCACAGAAAGACCCCAAACTCTTGGGGGCTGGACAAACTACCAGAGAGGGATACTTCTACGACCCATGAGGCAGCTCCTACATTAAACGGCCATTGTGGACAAAACATCCAGAGACAAAAGCCTGAGCGACTGCCTCCCTCTCACCCTTCTTTCATATCCAGAGGAACTCCCCTCATGGACTGTAGATCAGGCCTGCCGAAACCTCGGCCCCAAACCTGAGCTGAGTTAGGGTTTTTGGATGTCTGTATGCACAGCCACGTCCCACACAGCCTCCAGGCTGGGGTCTCTGGAGCCACACCACAGCACTGTGCCTGCTCTCTCCTAAGAAACTGCCCATTCCATTGGCCACAACTCTACAAAATAGTAGAAACCTCAAGGTCCCCAAGGACATCCCACTACCGCAAGTCGCACTGGACAAATAGGGGCATTATGACACAAGCTGAGCAACTACTACCTCCATGCAGACACACAGACAGATATCCGCAGAGACAGAAGATTGAACCAGACAGGCCCCTAGGCCCTATTATGAACTCTTGCTTTGGTGTCCAGGTATCACTCCTCAGAGGCCTGGGTTCGAAGACCAGCATACGGGGCTGTCCTGAGGCACCAGACAGAAGACCTCTCATCTCCACATGGGAAGCTTCCTTGTTGGGGTTGTGTCAAGCCCTTCGGGTTGGAGAATCCTGCAGAGTCCCTTAGCTACTGCCACATTCCAAGGTCTCCATGGCCACCAACCCACATTATGACTCATCCTCAGGAGAGTCCATTTAAACTCAGCCTTCTGGGTAGCTCACCCAAGAGCCCGCAGATTGAGCGTGCCTTGTCTCGACCAGGCAATGGGAAGGTGAGTTGGCGTTTCTGGGCATCCATGCTTACGGCCCTGCTCTCGAGTCTTTCTGTATGGGGCATCCTGGAACCATCCAATAGTACTCGACTGTCCTGAAGAAGGAAATTTTGAAGTTTGGAGCATCTCACAACTCCCAGCGTAGGGAAACCTCCCTGGCCTCATGACGCCCCCACCCCCTTCAGGAAGGGGCCGTCATGGACACAAACTCCAGCTTGAGGCAACATCTGATACTCGCCCTGACCTCACCTGCAGGAGATCTCGATTCAGCCTCTGCAGAGTGGGCCTGCCATGCTCTTGGCCCCAAAACTCGTGCTAGCTTGTGTTTTCAGACTTCCTTCCTCACAATCCTGGCCACACCCCTCCAGTTTGGCAATTCTGGAGACACAATGCAGCACTCTGCCTGCCCTCCAGAAGAAAAATGTTGCCCTATAGGGCTAACTGGAAACACCAAATGAGTAACAACCTGCATGCCACTCGACCATACCCCAATTATACAGTCTAGCCTGTGCACTAAAGCCCTGTCTGACACAGCCTGAGGGCAGACCTCCAGTCCAACACCCAGACAGCTGGCCGTACACAGAGCATATCACACCCACAATGGCTTTAGGCCATCATCTCTACCCAACCTCAGTTTTCACCTTCAGAACCTAGACCTTATCTCCACTCACTGCTCAGGAGTGAACGTAATGCAAGAATCAGAACTTCTCCTTCGCCTTGGCAAGAAACCTAGTGGTTTGCATGTTGTCCAATGTTCATTGTAGGAGAAAGCAGCATGGACTATGAGGCCCCACCTATCCCTGAGGGCCACAATGTGCACAAACACACATTGTGACCCTCAGCGTGAGCCCTATCTTCATGTAAAGCCTCTTAGTTACTGGAACAACAGCCCACATATGGGGCTTCCCAGGCCCCTAGTCCCCCAATGTCAACCAGAGTTCGAGATGTCTAGTCACCCCTACTCAGGGCTCTACTCTGGAATCCCTCTTTGGTGGGACACCTGAGGTAAAAAAAAAAATACATAAAGGACTCTTCCCATCCACAGAGTGATCCCAACACTCTTCCCATCCACAGAATGATTTGGGATCAGGCCAAATCATCAGAGAAAGAATTGTCCATGGCCCTTGAGGACACTCCGACATTCCGCGGCCACCGTTGATACAAAATCCAGAGACAAAAGCCTGAGCAAGCGCCACATACTCGCCCTTTGTTCAAAGCCCGGAAAATTCTCACAGTCTGTAGATCGAGCCTTCATACATACATCCCCAAACCTAAGCTGAGTTTGTGTTTTCAGACTTCTGTCCCCACAGTCCTGGCCCACACACCATCCAAGTTGGGGCTCCTGGAGCCACACCTCAGGACTGAGGCTTCCCTCTCCAGGGGAATTCTGCCATTTCCATTGGCCACAACCCTATAGATTAGGAGTATCCTCCAATCTCCCCGAGGCCATCCGAATAGTGTTGGCTGCCCAGGACAAACAGAGATGATCTCTCACAAGTTAGGAAACTACCTCCACTCAGACCCAGAGACAGATATCCCCAGAGAATAAGATTGAACTGGACAGGCACTTAGGCCCTAATCAGATCCATTGCTTTTGATTCCAGTCATCTCTCCTCAGAGGCCTGGTTTGCAATACCAGCATATGGGAGATTCCTTAGGCACTCATCAAAACAATTCTCTTCTCTACATAGGAAACATACTCTTTAGAGCTCCATCAAAACCTCCGGTTATGAACATCCCTCAAGGCCCCGGATCAAGCACCGAATTCCAAGGTCAACATGGACACAAATGCACATTATGACCCATCCTCAACTCACCCATTTCAACACACCCGCCTCGGTTGCTCCCCTAGATCAAGCAGATCGAACTTGCCTTGGCTCTATGAGACACCTGGAATGGGAGGCAGGCTGCCCAGGCATCCATCCTTAGAACCCTGCTCTGGATAACTTCCTTATGGGATGTCCGGGAGCCATCCAACAGGTCTCACCTGTCCCACAGAAGGAATCATTGCGGTTTGGAGCATCTCACAATTCCCATCGTGGGAAAACCTCCATGTCCTCGTGACACCCTCCCCTTCATGAAGGGGCCGTCATGGACAGAAACTCCGACCTAAGCCAACTTCTGATCCTAGCTCTGTCTTCAGGTATACGGGATCTCGAATCATCTCTGCAGAGGGTGCCTGCCGTCCCCTCACCCCGAAATCTAAGTCTGGCTTGTGTTCTCAGAATTTTTTCCTCATACTCCTGGCCCACAAGCCTTCCAGTTTGGGAATTCTGGAGCCACTATGTGGCACTGTGTCTTCCCTCCAGAAGAAAAACGTTGCCCTTTGGGGCTACCCAGTAACCACAAATGAGTACCATCCTGCACGAAACTCGACTGCACCCCAATGATACAGTCTAGCCTGGGCATTAATTCCCTGTCTGCCACAGCCTGAGCCTGCACCTCCCAACCCACACTCAACAGCTGGCCGAACACTGAGCACATCAGACACACCATGGCCTTATGGCTTCATCTCTTCCCAACCTCAGTTTTCAGGCTTCAGAACCTAGACCTTAAATCCAATCACAGTCCAGGAGTGAAAGAGTTGCAGAAAATAGAACTCCTTCTTCCCCATGGCCAGAAAACTTTTGGTTGCCATATTGTGCAACGTTCAGTGTAGGAGAAACCAGCATGGTACATTAGGCCACGCCCTGACTTGAGGGGCTCCTTGGGCACAAAATCGCATTGTGAAACTCAGTGCGAGACCTATCCTCAAGGAAGGCCTCTCCGTGTCTGGACCAAAAGCCCACATATGGGGCTTGCCATGTTCTTAGGTCCCAATGTTAACCAGAGGTCTGGTTGTCCAGTTGCCCCCACCCACGACTCTGCTCTGGAATCCCTCTTTTGGTGGTCCACCTGAGGTAAAAAAAATAAATAAATAAATAAAAATAAACAAAAAAAAAACAGAAAGGCCTCCTCCCTTACGACAGAATGACCCCAAACTCTTGGGATCTGGTCAAATCCCCAGAAAGGGAGCCTCATCGATGGCCCATGAGGACACCCCGACATTCCATGGCAATCGGTGACACATTTACAGAAAAAAAAAAATAAAGAGCATGAGCAAGCACCTCACATTCGCCCTTTGTTCATATGCCGAAGAGTTCTCCTCACGGTCTATAGATCGGGCCGGCCATACCTACATCCCCCAACCTAAGTGGAGTTTGTGTTTTCAGACTTTTGTCCAAATAGGCCTGGACCACACACGCTCCACACTTGGGTCCCTGGAGCCACACCTCAGGACTGTGCTTCCCTTTCAAGGGAATTCTTCCCATTCCATTGGCCACAACCTTGCAAATGAGGAAAAACCTCCAAAGTCACCGAGGCCATCCCAATAGTGTAGGCCGCCCAGGAAAAACAGGGGTGATCTCAAACCAGCTGAGCAACTACCTCCACTCAGACAACAGATGTCCCCAGAGAAGAATATTGAACCGGACATGACCCTAGGCCCTAATCAGATCCATTGCTTTGGTTTCCAGGCATCTCTCCTCAGAGGCCTCGTTTCCAATACCAGCATATGGTGGTTTCCTGTGGCACCAATAAGAACAAATTTCATCTCCCCATGGAAAACTTGCTCATTGGATCTTTGTCATAACCTCTGGTTAGGAGAATCCTTCAGGGCCCTGGTGCCACTGCCCCATACCAAGGTCTCCATGGACTCAATCCAACATAAAGACCATCCTCAGGAAAGTCCATTTCAACTCAGCCCGCTCTGTTGCTACCCCAAGCCAGCAGATCAAACGTTTCTTGTTGCTAGGAGACAATTGGAATGTGAGGCTGGCTGCCCAGGCATCCATACTTAGAACGCTGTTCTGGAAAAATACCTTATAAGACGTCCTGGAGCCATCCAACAAATCTTAATTGTCCCACAGAAGGAATCCTTGCGGTTTGGAGCATCTCACAACTCCAATAGTGGGAAAACCCCCATGGCCTCATAATGCCCCCCCTTCCTGAAGGGGCCAACATGGACAGAAACTCAAACCTGAGCCAAAGTCTGAACCTCGACCTGACTTCAGACGCATGAGATCTCAATTCAGCTCTGCAGAGTGTGCCTGCCATGTCCTTGCCCCGAAACCTAAGCCTAGCTTCTGTTCTCAGACTTCCATCCTCACTGTCCTGGCCTATAAGCCCTCCAGTTTGGGAGTTCCGAAGCCACAATGCAGCATGCTGCCTGCCCTCCAGAAGAAAAACTTTGCCCTATGCTGCTAATAAGAAACCCCAAATGATTTTCTAATGTATGCCACTCGATTGTAAAGCAATTATACAGCCCACCCTGTATACTAATGGCCTGTCTGGCACAGCCTGAGACAAGACATCTCAAATGACACCCAGACAGCTGGCCCCAACCTGGACACATAGGACCCGCAATGGCTGTAGGACGTCATCTCTTCCCAACCTCGGTTTTCAGGCTTCAGACCCTAGAACTTATCTCCAATCACTGCCCAGGGGTGAACGTGATGCAGAAATTAGAATTCCTCCTTCCCCATGGCCAGAAACCTTGTGGTTGGCATGTTGTCCAACGTTCAATGTGGGAAAACCTGCATTGTCTGAAAGGCCATGCCAGTGCTTGATGGCCGCCTAGGGCACAGACATGCATTGTGACCTGCAGCGTGAGTCCCGTATTAAAGTAACGCCTTTCAGGGGCTGGACCAAGATCCTGCATATGGGGCTTGTCATATCCATAGGCCCCCAGGCTTAACCAGAGGGCGAGTATTCCAGTTGTCAGTACCCACTGCTATGCTCTAGAATCCCTCTACTGGGGGGACACATGAAGCAGAAAACAGGACACTTCCCTTCCCAAAGAAAGACCCCAAACTCTTGGGGGCTGGACAAACTACCAGAGAGGGATACTTCTACGACCCATGAGGCAGCTCCTACATTAAACGGCCATTGTGGACAAAACATCCAGAGACAAAAGCCTGAGCGACTGCCTCCCTCTCACCCTTCTTTCATATCCAGAGGAACTCCCCTCATGGACTGTAGATCAGGCCTGCCGAAACCTCGGCCCCAAACCTGAGCTGAGTTAGGGTTTTTGGATGTCTGTATGCACAGCCACGTCCCACACAGCCTCCAGGCTGGGGTCTCTGGAGCCACACCACAGCACTGTGCCTGCTCTCTCCTAAGAAACTGCCCATTCCATTGGCCACAACTCTACAAAATAGTAGAAACCTCAAGGTCCCCAAGGACATCCCACTACCGCAAGTCGCACTGGACAAATAGGGGCATTATGACACAAGCTGAGCAACTACTACCTCCATGCAGACACACAGACAGATATCCGCAGAGACAGAAGATTGAACCAGACAGGCCCCTAGGCCCTATTATGAACTCTTGCTTTGGTGTCCAGGTATCACTCCTCAGAGGCCTGGGTTCGAAGACCAGCATACGGGGCTGTCCTGAGGCACCAGACAGAAGACCTCTCATCTCCACATGGGAAGCTTCCTTGTTGGGGTTGTGTCAAGCCCTTCGGGTTGGAGAATCCTGCAGAGTCCCTTAGCTACTGCAACATTCCAAGGTCTCCATGGCCACCAACCCACATTATGACTCATCCTCAGGAGAGTCCATTTAAACTCAGCCTTCTGGGTAGCTCACCCAAGAGCTCGCAGATTGAGCGTGCCTTGTCTCCACCAGGCAAAGGGAAGGTGAGTTGGCGTTTCTGGGCATCCATGCTTACGGCCCTGCTCTCGAGTCTTTCTGTATGGGGCATCCTGGAACCATCCAATAGTACTCGACTGTCCTGAAGAAGGAAACTTTGAAGTTTGGAGCAGCTCACAACTCCCAGCGTAGCGAAACCTCCCTGGCCTCATGACGCCCCCACCCTCTTCAGGAAGGGGCCGTCATTGACACAAACTCCAGCTTGAGGCAACATCTGATACTTGCCCTGACCTCACCTGCAGGAGATCTCGATTCAGCCTCTGCAGAGTGGGCCTGCCATGCTCTTGGCCGCAAAACTCGTGCTAGCTTGTGTTTTCGGACTTCCTTCCTCACAATCCTGGCCACACCCCTCCAGTTTGGCAATTCTGGAGACACAATGCAGCACTCTGCCTGCCCTCCAGAAGAAAAATGTTGCCCTATAGGGCTAACCAGAAACGCCAAATGAGTAACAACCTGCATGCCACTCGACCATACCCCAATTATACAGTCTAGCCTGTGCACTAAAGCCCTGTCTGACACAGCCTGAGGGCAGACCTCCAGTCCAACACCCAGACAGCTGGCCATACACAGAGCATATCACACCCACAATGGCTTTAGGCCATCATCTCTACACAACAGCAGTTTTCACCTTCAGAACCTAGACCTTATCTCCACTCACTGCTCAGGAGTGAACGTGATGCAAGAATCAGAACTTCTCCTTCGCCTTGGCAAGAAACCTAGTGGTTGGCATGTTGTCCAATGTTCATTGTAGGAGAAAGCAGCATGGTCTATGAGGCCCCACCTATCCCTGAGGGCCACAATGTGCACAAACACACATTGTGAACCTCAGCGTGAGCCCTATCCTCATGTGAAGACTCTTAGTGACTGGAACAACAGCCCACATATGGGGCTTGCCAGGCCCCTAGTCCCCCAATCTCAACCAGAGTTCGAGATGTCTAGTCACCCCTAGTCAGGGCTCTACTCTGATATCCCTCTTTGGTGGGACATCTGAGGTAAAAAAAAAAAAATACAGAAAGGACTCTTCCCATCCACAGAATGATCCCAACCACTTGGGATCAGGCCAAATCATCAGAGAAAGAATTGTCCATGGCCCTTGAGGACATCCCGACATTCCGCGGCCACCGTTGATACAAAATCCAGAGACAAAAGCCTGAGCAAACGCCACATACTCGCCCTTTGTTCATAGCCCGGAAAATTCTCACGGTCTGTAGATCGAGCCTTCATACATACATCCCCAAACCTAAGCTGAGTTTGTGTTTTCAGACTTCTGTCCCCACAGTCCTGGCCCACACACCATCCAAGTTGGGGCCCCTGGAGCCACACCTCAGGACTGTGGCTTCCCTCTCCAGGGGAATTCTGCCATTTCCATTGGCCACAACCCTATAGATTAGGAGTATCCTCCAATCTCCCCGAGGCCATCCGAATAGTGTTGGCTGCCCAGGACACACAGGGATGATCTCTCACAAGTTAGGAAACTACCTCCACTCAGACCCAGAGACAGATATCCCCATAGAATAAGATTGAACTGGACAGGCACTTAGGCCCTAATCAGATCCATTGCTTTTGATTCCAGTCATCTCTCCTCATAGGCCTGGTTTGCAATACCAGCATATGGGAGATTCCTTAGGCACTCATCAAAACAATTCTCTTCTCTACATAGGAAACATACTCTTTAGAGCTCCATCAAAACCTCCGGTTATGAACATCCCTCAAGGCCCCGGATCAAGCACCGAATTCCAAGGTCAACATGGACACAAATGCACATTATGACCCATCCTCAACTCACCCATTTCAACACACCCACCTCGGTTGCTCCCCTAGATCCAGCAGATCGAACTTGCCTTGGCTCTATGAGACAGCTGGAATGGGAGGCAGGCTGCCCAGGCATCCATCCTTAGAACCCTGCTCTGGATAACTTCCTTATGGGATGTCCTGTAGCCATCCAACAGGTCTCGACTGTCCCACAGAAGGAATCATTGCGGTTTGGAGCATCTCACAATTCCCATCGTGGGAAAACCTCCATGTCCTCGTGACACCCTCCCCTTCATGAAGGGGCCGTCATGGACAGAAACTCCGACCTAAGCCAACTTCTGATCCTAGCTCTGTCTTCAGGTATACGGGATCTCGAATCATCTCTGCAGAGGGTGCCTGCCATCCCCTCACCCCGAAATCTAAGTCTCGCTTGTGTTCTCAGAATTTTTTCCTCACACTCCTGGCCCACAAGCCTTCCAGTTTGGGAATTCTGGAGCCACTATGTGGCACTGTGTCTTCCCTCCAGAAGAAAAACGTTGCCCTTTGGGGCTACCCAGTAACCACAAATGAGTACCATCCTGCACGAAACTCGACTGCACCCCAATGATACAGTCTAGCCTGGGCATTAATTCCCTGTCTGCCACAGCCTGAGCCTGCACCTCCCAACCCACACTCAACAGCTGGCCGAACATTGAGCACATCAGACATACCATGGCCTTAGGTCTTCATCTCTTCCCAACCTCAGTTTTCAGGCTTCAGAACCTAGACCTTAAATTCAATCACAGTCCATGTTGGCCCCTTTAAGAAGAGGGGGGATTATGAGGCCATGGGGGTTTTGCAACTATTGGAGTTGTGAGATGCTCCAAACCGCAAGGATTCCTTCTTTGGGACAATTAAGTTTTGTTGGATGGCTCCATGACGTCTTATAAGGTATTTTTTCAGAACAGGGTTCTACGTATGGATGCCTGGGCAGCAGCCTCACATTCCAATCGTCTCCTAGCAATGAGAAACGTTTGATCTGCTGTCCTGGGGTAGCAACAGAGGTGGCTGAGTTGAAATGGACTTTCCTGAGGATGGTCTTAATGTTGGTTTGAGTCCATGGAGACCTTGGTATGGGGCAGTGGCACCAGGGCCCTGAAGGATTCTCCTAACCAGAGGTTATGACAAAGCTCCAATGAGCAAGTTTTCCATGGGGAGACGAGATTTGTTCTTATTGGTGCCTCAGGAAACCACCATATGCTGGTATTGGAAATGAGGCCTCTGAGGAGAGATGCCTGGAAACCAAAGCAATGGATTTGATTAGGGCCTAGGGGCCGGTCCGGTTCAATATTCTTCTCTGGGGACATCTGTTGTCTGAGTGGAGGTAGTTGCTCAGCTGGTTTGAGATCACCCCTGTTTGTCCTGGGCGGCCTACAATATTGGGATGGCCTCAGTGACTTTGGAGGTTTTTCCTCATTTGCAAGGTTGTGGCCAATGGAATGGGAAGAATTCCCTTGAAAGGGAAGCACAGTCCTGAGGTGTGGCTCCAGGGACCCAAGTGTGGAGCGTGTGTGGTCCAGGGCTATTTGGACAAAAGTCTGAAAACACAAACTCCACTTAGTTTGGAGGATGTAGGTATGGCCGGCTCGATTTATAGACCGTGAGGAGAACTCTTCGGGATATGAAAAAAGGGCGAATGTGAGGTGCTCTCATGCTTTTTTTTTTTTTTTTCTGGAAATGTGTCACCGAATGCCATGGAATGTCGTGGTGTCCTCATGTGCCATCGATGAGGCTCCCTTTCTGGGGATTTGACCCGTTCCCAAGAGTTTGGGTTCATTCTGTCGGAAGAGAGGAAGTCTTTCTGTTTTTTTTTGTTTATTTTTTTTTATTTTTTTATTTTTTATTTATTTATTTTTTTACCTCAGGTGGACCTCCAAAAGAGGGATTCCAGAGCAGAGTCGTGGGTTAGGCCAACTGGACAACCAGACCTCTGGTTAACATTGGGACCTAAGAACATGGCAAGCCCCATATGTGGGCTCTTGGTCCAGACACTGAGAGGCCTTCCTTGAGGATAGGTCTCACACTGAGTTTCACAATGTGTATTTGTGCCCAAGGAGCCCCTCAAGGCAGGGCGTGGCCTAATGTACCATGCTGGTTTCTCCTACACTGAACGTTGCACAATATGGTAACCACAAGTTTTCTGGCCATGGGGAAGATGGAGTTCTAATTTCTGCAACACTTTCACTCCTGGACTGTGATTGGATTTAAGGTCTAGGTTCTGAAGCCTGAAAACTGAGGTTGGGAAGAGATGAAGACCTAAGGCCATGGTGTGTCTGATGTGCTCAGTGTTCGGCCACCTGTTGAGTGTGGGTTAGGAGGTGCAGGCTCAGGCTGTGGCAGACAGGAAATTAATGCCCAGGCTAGACTGAATTATTGGGGTGCAGTCGAGTTTCGTGCAGGATGGTACTCATTTGTGGTTACTGGGTAGCCCCAGAGGGCAACGTTTTTCTTTGGAGGGAAGACACAGTGCCACATAGTGGCTCCAGAATTCCCAAACTGGAAGGCTTGTGGGCCAGGAGTGTGAGGAAAAAATTCTGAGAACACAAGCCAGACTTAGATTTCGGGGTGAGGGGACGGCAGGCACCCTCTGCAGAGATGATTCGAGATCCTGTATACCTGAAGACAGAGCTAGGATCAGACGTTGGCTTAGGTCGGAGTTTCTGTCCATGACGGCCCCTTCATGAAGGGGAGGGTGTCACGAGGACATGGAGGTTTTCCCACGATGGGAATTGTGAGATGCTCCAAACCGCAATGATTCCTTCTGTGGGACAGGTGAGACCTGTTGGATGGCTCCCGGACATCCCATAAGGAAGTTATCCAGAGCAGGGTTCTAAGGATGGATGCCTGGGCAGCCTGCCTCCCATTCCAGGTGTCTCATAGAGCCAGGGCAAGTTCGATCTGCTGGATCCAGGGTAGCAACCGAGGCGGGTGTGTTGAACGGGTGAGTTGAGGATGGGTCATAATGTGTATTTGTGTCCATGTAGACATTGGAATGGGGTGTTTGATCCGGGCCTTGAGGGATGTTCATAACGGAGGTTTTGATGGAGCTCTAAAGAGTATGTTTCCTATGTAGAGAAGAGAATTGTTTTGATGAGTGCCTAAGGTATCTCCCATATGCTGGTATTGGAAACCAGGCCTCTGAGGAGAGATGACTGGAATCAAAAGCAATGGATCTGATTAGGGCCTAAGTGCCTGTCCAGTTCAATCTTATTCTATGGGGATATCTGTCTCTGGGTCTGAGTGGAGGTAGTTTCCTAACTTGTGAAAGATCATCCCTGTGTGTCCTGGGCAGCCAACACTATTCGGATGGCCTCGGGGAGATTGGAGGATACTCCTAATCTATAGGGTTGTGGCCAATGGAAATGGCAGAATTCCCCTGGAGAGGGAAGCCACAGTCCTGAGGTGTGGCTCCAGGGGCCCCAACTTGGATGGTGTGTGGGCCAGGACTGTGGGGACAGAAGTCTGAAAACACAAACTCAGCTTAGGTTTGGGGATGTATGTATGAAGGCTCGATCTACAGACCGTGCGAATTTTCCGGGCTATGAACAAAGGGCGAGTATTTGGCGCTTGCTCAGGCATTTGTCTCTGGATTTTGTGTCAATGGTGGCCGTGGAATGTCGGGGTGTCCTCAAGGGCCATGGACAATTCTTTCTCTGATGATTTGGCCTGATTCCAAGTGGTTGGGACCATTCTGTGGATGGGAAGAGTCCTTTATGTATTTTTTTTTTTTACCTCAGTTGTCCCACCAAAGAGGGATTCCAGAGTAGAGCCCTGAGTAGGGGTTACTAAACATCTCGAACCCTGGTTGAGATTGGGGGACTAGGAGCTTGGCATGCCCCATATGTGGGCTGTTGTTCCAGTCACTAAGAGGCTTTACATGAGGATAGGGCTCACGCTGAGGGTCACAATGTGTGTTTGTGCACATTGTGGCCCTCAGGGATAGGTGGGGCCTCCTAGTCCATGCTGCTTTCTCCTACAATGAACATTGGACAACATGCCAACCACTAGGTTTCTTGCCAAGGCGAAGGAGAAGTACTGATTCTTGCATCACGTTCACTCCTGAGCAGTGAGTGGAGATAAGGTCTAGGTTCTGAAGGTGAAAACTGAGGTTGGGTAGAGATGATGGCCTAAAGCCATTGTGGGTGTGATATGCTCTGTGTACAGCCAGCTGTCTGGGTGTTGGACTGGAGGTCTGCCCTCAGGCTGTGTCAGACAGGGCTTTAGTGCACAGGCTAGACTGTATAATTGGGGTATGGTCGAGTGGCATGCAGGTTGTTACTCATTTGGTGTTTCCAGTTAGCCCTATAGGGCAACATTTTTTTTCTGGAGGGCAGGCAGAGTGCTGCATTGTGTCTCCAGAATTGCCAAACTGGAGGGGTGTGGCCAGGATTGTGAGGAAGGAAGTCTGAAAACACAAGCTAGCACGAGTTTTGCGGCCAAGAGCATGGCAGGCCCACTGTGCAGAGGCTGAATCGAATCTCCTGCAGGTGAGGTCAGGGCGAGTATCAGATGTTGCCTCAAGCTGGAGTTTGTGTCCATGACGGCCCCTTCCTGAAGGGGGTGGGGGCGTCATGAGGCCAGGGAGGTTTCCCTACGCTGGGAGTTGTGAGCTGCTCCAAACTTCAAAGTTTCCTTCTTCAGGACAGTCGAGTACTATTGGATGGTTCCAGGATGACCCATACAGAAAGACTCGAGAGCAGGGGCCTAAGCATGGATGCCGAGAAACGCCAACTCACCTTCCCATTGCCTGGTCGAGACAAGGCACGCTCAATCTGCGGGCTCTTGGGTGAGCTACCCAGAAGGCTGAGTTTAAATGGACTCTCCTGAGGATGAGTCATAATGTGGGTTGGTGGCCATGGAGACCTTGGAATGTGGCAGTAGCTAAGGGACTCTGCAGGATTCTCCAACCCGAAGGGCTTGACACAACCCCAACAAGGAAGCTTCCCATGTGGAGATGAGAGGTCTTCTGTCTGGTGCCTCAGGAAAGCCCCGTATGCTGGTCTTCGAACCCAGGCCTCTGAGGAGTGATACCTGGACACCAAAGCAAGAGTTCATAATAGAGCCTAGGGGCCTGTCTGGTTCAATCTTCTGTCTCTGCGGATATCTGTCTGTGAGTCTGCATGGAGGTAGTAGTTGCTCAGCTTGTGACATAATGCCCCTTTTTGTCCAGTGCGGCTTGCGGTAGAGGGATGTCCTTGGGGACCTTGAGGTTTCTACTATTTTGTAGAGTTGTGGCCAATGGAATGGGCAGTTTCTTAGGAGAGAGCAGGCACAGTACTGTGGTGTGGCTCCAGAGACCCCAGCCTGGAGGCTGTGTGGGCCATGGCTGTGCAGACAGACATCCAAAAACCCTAACTCAGCTCAGGTTTGGGGCCGAGGTTACGGCAGGCCTGATCTACAGTCCATGAGGGGAGTTCCTCTGGATATGAAAGAAGGGTGAGAGGGAGGCAGTCGCTCAGGCTTTTGTCTCTGGATGTTTTGTCCACAATGGCCGTTTAATGTAGGAGTTGCCTCATGGGTCGTAGAAGTCTCCCTCTCTGGTAGTTTGTCCAGCCCCCAAGAGTTTGGGGTCATTCTGTGGGAAGGGAAGTGTCCTGTTTTCTGCTTCATGTGTCCCCCCAGTAGAGGGATTCTAGAGCATAGCAGTGGGTACTGACAACTGGAATACTCGCCCTCTGGTTAAGCCTGGGGGGCCTATGGATATGACAAGCCCCATATGCAGGATCTTGGTCCAGCCACTGAGAGGCGTTACTTTAATACGGGACTCACGCTGCAGGTCACAATGCATATCTGTGCCCTAGGCGGCCCTCAAGCACTGGCGTGGCCTTTCGGACAATGCAGGTTTTCCCAAATGAACGTTGGACAACATGCCAACCACAAGGTTTCTGGCCATGGGGAAGGAGGAATTCTAATTTCTGCATCACGTTCACCCCTGGGCAGTGATTGTAGATAAGGTATAGGTTCTAAAGACTGAAAACCGAGGTTGGGAAGAGATGACGACCTACAGCAGTAGCGAGTCCAATGTGTCCAGGTTGGGGCCAGCTCTCTGGGTGTCGTTTGGGATGTCTTGTCTCAGGCTGTGCCAGACAGGGCATTAGTATACAGGGTTGGCTGTATAATTGCTTTACAATCGAGTGGCATGCATTAGAAAGTCATTTGGTGTTTCTTTTAGCATCATAGGGCAAAGTTTTTCTTCTGGAGGGCAGGCAGAGTGCTGCATTGTGGCTTCAGATTCCCAAACTGGAGGGCTTGTGGGCCAGGAGAGTGAGGACGGAAGCTGAGAACACAAGCTAGGCTTAGGTTTCGGGGCAAGGACATGGCAGGCACACTCTGCAGAGCTGAATTGAGATCTCATGCGGGTGAAGTCAGGTCGAGGTTCAGACTTACCTCAGGGTTGAGTTTCTGTCCATGTGGCCCCTTCAAGAAGAGGGGGGATTATGAGGCCATGGGGTTTTGCCACTATTGGAGTTGTGAGATGCTCCAAACCGCAAGGATTCCTTCTGTGGGACAATTAAGATTTGTTGGATGGCTCCAGGACGTCTTATAAGGTATTTTTCCAGAACAGCGTTCTAAGTATGGATGCCTGGGCAGCCAGCCTCACATTCCAATTGTCTCCTAGCAACAAGAAACGTTTGATCTGCTGTCCTGGGGTAGCAACAGAGGGGGCTGAGTTGAAATGGATCTTCCTGAGGATGGACTTATTGTTGGTTTGAGTCCATGGAGACCTTGGTTATTTGGCAGTGGCACCAGGGCCATGAAGGATTCTCCTAACCAGCTGTTATGACAAAGCTCCAATGAGCAAGTTTTCCATGGGGAGACGAGATTTGTTCTTATTGGTGCCTCAGGAAACCACCATATGCTGGTATTGGAAACGAGGCCTCTGAGCAGAGATGACTGGAAACCAAAGCAATGGATCTGATTAGGGCCTAGGGGCCTCTCCGGTTCAATATTTTTCTCTGGGGACATCTCTTGCCTGAGTGCAGGTAGTTGCTCAGCTGGTTTTAGATCACCCCTGTTTGTCCTGGGCGGCCTACACTATTGGAATGGCCTCGGTGACTTTGGAGGTTTTTCCTAATTTGCAAGGTTGTGGCCAATGGAATGGGAAGAATTCCCTTTAAAGGGAAGCACAGTCCTGAGGTGTGGCTCCAGGGACCCAAGTGTGGAGCGTGTGTGGTCCAGGGCTATTTGGACAAAAGTCTGAAAACACAAATTCCACTTAGGTTGGGGGATGTAGGTATGGCCGGCCCGATCTATAGACCGTGAGGAGAACTCTTCGGCATATGAACAAAGGGCGAATGTGCGGTGCTTGCTCATGCTTTTATTTTTTTTTTTTTTTCTGTAAATGTGTCACCGAATGCCATGGAATGTCGTGGTGTCCTCATGGGCCATCGATGAGGCTCCCTTTCTGGGGATTTAACCCGATCCCAAGGGTTTGGGGTCATTCTGTCGGAAGGGAGGAGGCCTTTCTGGATTTTTTGTTTATTTTATTTTATTTTATTTTTTTTACCTCAGGTGGACCACCAAAAGAGGGATTCCAGATCAGAGTCGTGGGTGGGGGCAACTGGACAAACAGACCTCTGGTTAACATTGGGACCTAAGAACATGGCAAGCCCCATATGTTGGCTTTTGGTCCAGACACTGAGAGGCGTTCCTTGAGGATAGGTCTCACACTGAGTTTCACAATGTGTTTTTGAGCCCAAGGAGCCCCTCAAGGAAGGGCGTGGCCTAATGTACCATGCTGGTTTCTCCTACACTGAACATTGCACAATATGGCAACCACAAGTTTTCTGGCCATGGGGAAGAAGGAGTTCTAATTTCTGCAACACTTTCACTCCTGGACTATGATTGGATTTAAGGTCTAGGTTCTGAAGCCTGAAAACCGAGGTTGGGAAGAGATGACGACCTACAGCAATAGCGGGTCCTATGTGTCCAGGTTGGGGCCAGCTGTCTGGGTGTCGTTTGGGATGTCTTGTCTCAGGCTGTGCCAGACAGGGCATTAGTATACAGGGTAGGCTGTATAATTGCTTTACCATCGAGTGACATGCATTAGAAAATCATTTGGGGTTTCTTATTAGCAGCATAGGGCAAAGTTTTTCTTCTTGAGGGCACGCAGAGTGCTGCATTGTGGCTTCGGAATTCCCAAACTGGAGGGCTTTTGGGCCAGGAGAGTGAGGACGGTAGCTGAGAACACAAGCTAGGCTTAGGTTTCGGGGCAAGGGTATGGCAGGCACACTCTGCAGAGCTGAATTGAGATCTCATGCATCTGAAGTTAGGTCGAGGATCAGACTTTGGCTCAGGTTTGAGTTTCTTTCCATTTTGGCCCCTTCAAGAAGAGTGGGGATTATGAGGCCATGGGGGTTTTGCCACTATTGGAGTTGTGAGATGCTCCAAACCGCAAGGATTCCTTCTGTGGGACAATTAAGATTTGTTGGATGGCTCCAGGACGTCTTATAAGGTATTTTTCCAGAACAGGGTTCTACGTATGGATGCCTGGGCAGCAGCCTCACATTCCAATTGTCTCCTAGCAACAAGAAACGTTTGATCTGCTGGCTTGGGGTAGCAACAGAGGGGGCTGAGTTGAATGGACTTTCCTGAGGATGGTCTTAATGTTGGATTGAGCCATGGAGACCTTGGTATGGGGCGGTGGCACCAGGGCCCTGAAGGATTCTCCTAACCAGAGGTTATGACAAAGCTCCAATGAGCAAGTTTCCATGGGGAGACGAGATTTGTTCTTATTGGTGCCTCAGGAAACCACCATATGCTGGTATTGGAAACGAGGCCTCTGAGGAGAGATGCCTGGAAACCAAAGCAATGGATCTGATTAGGGCCAACGGGACTGTCCGGTTCAATATTTTTCTCTGGGGACATCTGTTGTCTGAGTGGAGGTAGTTGCTCAGCTGGTTTGAGATCACCCCTGTTTGTCCTGGTCGGCCTAAACTATTGGGATGGCCTCGGTGACTTTGGAGGTTTTTCCTAATTTGCAAGGTTGTGACCAATTGAATGGGAAGAATTCCCTTGAAAGGGAAGCACAGTCCTGAGGTGTGGCTCCAGGGACCCAAGTGTGGAGCGTGTGTGGTCCAGGGCTATTTGGAATAAAAGTCTGAAAACACAAACTCCACTCAGGTTGGAGGATGTAGGTATGGCTGGCCCGATCTATAGACCATAAGGAGAACTCTTCGGGATATGAACAAAGGGCGAATGTGAGGTGCTGGCTCATGCTTTTTTTTTTTTTTCTGGAAAGGTGTCACCGATTGCCATGGAATGTCGGGGGGTCTTCATGGGCCATCGATGAGGCTCCCTTTCTGGGGATTTGACCCAATCCCAAGAGTTTGGGGTCATTCTGTCAGAAGTGAGGAGGTCTTTCTGTTGTTGTTGTTGTTTTTTTTTTTTTTTTTTTTTTTTTTTTTTTTTACCTCAGGTGGACCACCAAAAGAGGCATTCCAGAGCAGAGTCCTGGGAGGGGCGACAGGACAACCAGACCTCTGGTTAACATTGGGACCTAAGAACATGGCAAGCCCCATATGTGGGCTCTTGGTCCAGACACTGAGAGGCCTTCCTTGAGGATAGGTCTCACACTGAGTTTCACAATGTGTATTTGTGCCCAAGGAGCCCCTCAAGTCAGGGCGTGGCCTAATGTACCATGCTGGTTTCTCCTACACTGAATGTTGCACAATGGCAACCACAAGTTTTCTGGCCATGGGGAAAAAGGAGTTCTAATTTCTGCAACACTTTCACTCCTGGACTATGATTGGATTTAAGGTCTAGGTTCTGAAGCCTGAAAACTGAGGTTGGGAAGAGATGAAGCCCTAAGGCCATGGTGTGTCTGATGTGCTCAGTGTTCGGCCAGCTGTTGAGTGTGGGTTGGGAGGTGCAGGCTCAGGCTGTGGCAGACAGGGAATTAGTGCCCAGGCTAGACTGTATCATTGGGGTGCAGTAGAGTTTCGTGCAGGATGGTACTCATTTGTGGTTACTGGGTAGCCCCAGAGGGCAACGTTTTTCTTCTGGAGGGAAGACACAGTGTCACATACTGGCTCCAGAATTCCCAAACTGGAAGGCTTGTGGGCCAGGAGTGTGAGGAAAAAATTCTGAGAACACAAGCCAGACTTAGATTTCGGGGTGAATGGACGGCAGGCACCCTCTGCAGAGATGATTCAAGATCCCGTATACCTGAAGACAGAGCTAGGATCAGACGTTGGCTTAGTTCGGATTTTCTGTCCATGAAGCCCATTCATGAAGAAGGGGGTGTCACGAGGACATGGAGGTTTTCCCACGATTTGAATTGTGAGATGCTCCAAACCGCAATGATTCCTTCTGTGTGACAGGTGAGACCGGTGGATGGGTCCAGGACATCCCATAAGGAAGTTATCCATAGCAGGGTTCTAAGGATGGATGCCTGGGCAGCCTGCCTCCCATTCCAGGTGTCTCATAGAGCCAAGGCAAGTTCGATCTGCCTGATCTAGTGGAGCAACCGAATCGGGTGTGTTGAAATGTGTGAGTTGAGGATGGGTCATAATGTGCATTTGTGTCCATGGAGACCTTGGAATGGGGTCTGATCCGGGTCGTTGAGGGATGTTCATAACCGGAGGTTTTGATGGAGCTCTAAAGAGTATGTTTCCTATGTAGAGAAGAGAATTGTTTTGATGAGTGCCTAAGGAATCTCCCATATGTTGGTATTGGAAAACAGGCCTCTGAGGAGAGATGACTGGAAACAAAAGCAATGGATATGATTAGAGCCTAGGTGCCTGTCCGGTTCAATCTCTTTGCTGGGGATACGTGTCTAAGTATCTGAGGTGAGGTAGTTGCTCAGATTGTGTCAGATCGCCCCTGTTTGTCCTGGGCGACCTATAATATTGGAATGGCCTCGGGACTTTGGAGTTTCTCCTAATCTATAGGGTTGTGGTCAATGGAATGGGCAGAAATCCCCTGGAGAGGGCAGGCAAAGTTCTGAGTTTGGCTCTAGGGGCCCAACCTTGAGGGTGTGTGGGCCAGGCCTGTGGAGCAAAAATCTGAAAACACAAACTCCGCTTAGGATTGGGGACATAGTTATGGCACGCCCAATCTACAGACCGTGATAACACTTCAGGATATGAAAAAGTGTGAGTTTGAGGTGCTTGCTCAGATTTTGTCTCTGGATTTGTGTCAACAATGTGGGTGGAATGCTGGCGTGGCCTCATGGGTTGTGGACGGCTTTCCTTCTCTGAGGATTTGACCCATCCCAAGAGTTTGTGTATGTTCTGTTGGATGGGAGGAGTCCTTTCTGTTTTTTATTTTATTTTATTTTATTTTTTGTACCTCATGTGTCCCAATAAAGGAGGGATTCCAGAGCAGAGTCCTCGGGAGGGATAACTGGACAACCTCACCTCTGTTTTAGTTTGGGGGCCTAGGGGCATGGCAAGTCCAATATGTGGGCTCTTGATTCAGACACTGAGAGGCCTTCCTTGAGGACAGGGCTCATGCTGAGGGTCACAATGCCTATTTGTGCCAACAAGGCCCTCAAGCATGGGAAGGGCCTCATGGGCCACGCTGGATTCTCCGACACTGAACGTTGGAGAATATGCCAACCACAAAGTTTCTGGCCATGGCGAAGGAAGAGTTTTGACTTCTGCATCACGTTAACCCCTGGACAGTGATTGGAGTTTAGGTCTAGGTTCTGAAACCCGAAAACCGAGGTTGTGTAGAGATGAAGACCTAAGGACCTGTTGGGTCCAATGAGCTCAGTGTGCGGCCAGCTGTTGAGCGTAGGTCTGGAGGTGTGGGCTCATGCTGTGTCAGACAAGGCATTAGACAGGGTAGACTGAATATTTGGGGTGCAGTCGAGTGGCGTTCAATTGATCCTCATTCGGGTCTCTAGGTAGTTCCATAAGGCAACGTTTTTTCTCTGAAAGGGCAGGCAGAGTGCTGCATTGTGGCCCCAGTATTGCCAAACTGTAGGGCTTTTGGGCCAGCGGTGTGAGGACTGTAGTCTGAGAATACAAGCTAGGCTTAGTTTTTGGGGTGAGGGCACAGAAGGCACACTCTGCAGAGCTGAATCATGATCTCATGCACCTGAAGTCAGGGCGAATATCAGACGTTTGCTCAGGTTGGAGCTTAGGTTTGGGGACATAGGTATGGCAGGCCCGATCTACAGACCTTGAGAATTTTGGGGGCTCTGAACAAAGGGCAAGTGTGTGGCGCTTTTTCAGGTTTTTGTCTCCAGATTTTGTGTCAATGGTGGCCGTGGAATGTCAGGCTGGCCTCATCGACCATGGACGAGTATTTCTCTCTGTGGATTTGGCCAAATTCCAAGTGTTTGGGGTCATTCTTTGGATGATAGGAGTCCTTACATTTTTTTTTTCTTTCTCTTGGTTTTTTTTTTTTTTTTTTTTTTTTTACCTTATGTGTCCCACCAAAGAGGGATTCCAGAAAAGAGCTCTGAATAAGGTTGACTAGACTTCTCAAGCTCTGGCTAGGATTGGGGGAGTAGGGGCATGGCAAGTCCCATATGCAGGCTCTTGGTCCAGCCCCGGAGAGGCTTTACTTGAGGCCAGGGTTCATGCTTAGGGTCCTAATGTGTGTTTGTGCCCATCGCAGCCCTCAAGCATGTCTGAGGCCTCATGGGACATGCTGGGTTCTCATATACTGAACGTTGGACAACATGCCAACCACAAGGTTTCTGGTCATGGGGAAGGTGAAGTTCTGATTTCTGCATCACGTACATCACTTCGTTGTGAGTGGAGATAATGTCTAGGTTCTGAAGCCTGAAGACCAAGGTTGGGAAGAGATGATGACCAAAGGCCATGGCATGTTCGATGTGTTCAGTGTGAGGCCAGGTATCTGGGTGTCGGTCACGAGGTCTGGGATCAGGCTCTGTCAGACAGGGCATTAGTGCCCAGGATAGACTGTATAATTGGGGTACAGTCTAGAGAATTGCAGGTTGATCCTCATTTGATGTTTCTGGGTAGACCCCTAGGGCAAAGTCTCTCTTCTGGAGGGCAGGCAGAGTGCTGCATTTTGTCTCCAGAATTCCCAAAGTGGAAGGCTTGTGGGCCAGGAGTGTGAGGACGGAAGTCTGAGAACGTGAGCTGGCTTAGGTTTTGGGGCGAGGGCAAGGCAGGCACACTCTGCAGAGCTGAATTGAGATCTCATGCATCTGAAGTCAGGGCGAGGATCAGACGGGAGTTTCTGTCCATGATGTCCTCTACCTGAAGGTGGAGGCATCACGAGGCCATGGAGGTTTTCCCACGGTGCGAGTGTGTGATGCTGCAAACCACAAGGATTCCTTCTGCAGGACAGTTGAGACCTGTTGAATGGATCAAGGACACCCCATTAGGAATTTCTCCAGAGCAGAGTTCTAACAACGGATACCTGGGCAACGAACTCGCATTCCAATTGTCTCCTAGTGACAAAGCAGGTTTGATCTGCTGGCACTGGGTGAGCAACCGCCAGGTTTGAGTTGAAATGGACTCTCCTGAGGATGGGTCATAATGTGGGATTGTGTCCATTGAGACATTGGAATGGGGCGGTGGCTCCAGTGACGTGAAATTTTCTCCTAACTGGAGGTTTTGAACACAGTTCCATATAGCATGATTCCCATGTGGCATGCGATTTGTTCTGATTGGTAGCTCCAGAAACCCCCATGTGCTGGTATTGGAATCCAGGCCTCTGAGGAGAGATACGTGAAAACAAAAGCAATGGATCCGTTTAGGGCCTAGGTGCCTGTCCTGTTCAATCTTCTTTTCTATGGATATCTATCTACAGGTCTGATTGGAGGTAGTGGCTCAGCTTGTGGCAGATGGTCCCTGTTTGTCCCGGACATCCTACAATATTGGGGTGGCCTCGGGGACTTCGGATGTTTCTCCTAATCTGTCAGGTTGTGCCAAAGGAATGAGCAGAATTCCCATGGAGAGGGCAGGCACAGTCCTGAGGTGTGGCTCCATGGGGCCAAGCCTTGAGGGTGTGTGGGCCAGGACAATGGAGACAGAAGTCTGAAAACACAAACGTGGCTTAGGTTTGGGGACATAGGTATGGCAGGCCCGATCTACAGACCGTGAGAATTTTTCAGGCTTTGAACAAAGGGCGAGTGTGTGGCGCTTTTTCAGGCTTTTGTCTCCGGATTTTGTGTCAATGGTGGCCGTGGAATGTCAGGATGGCCTCATCAGCCATGGACGAGTATTTCTCTCTGTGAATTTGGCCCAATTCCAAGTGTTTGCGGTCATTCTTTGGACGGTAGGAGTCCTTTCTCTATTTTTTTTTAACCTCATGTGTCCCACCAAGGAGGGATTCTAGAGAAGAGATCTGAGTAGGGGTGACTAGACTTCTCAAGCACTGGTTAAGGCTTGGGGAGTAGGGGCATGGTAATCTCCATATGTGGGCTCTTGGTCCATCCCCGGAGAGGCTTTACTTGAGGCCAGGGATCATGCTTAGGATCCTAATGTGTGTTTGTGCCCATCGCAGCCCTCAAGCATGTCTGGGGCCTCATGGGCCATGCTGGTTTCTCCTACACTGCACGTTGGACAACATGCCAACCACAGGGTTTCTGGTCATGGGGAAGGAGGAGTTCTGATTTCTGCATCACGTACACGGCATGGCAGTGAGTAGAGATAAGGCCTAGATTCTGAAGCCTGAAAACCGAGGTTGGTAAGAGATGACGACCTAAGGCCATGGTGGGTCCGTGCACTTAGTGTGCGGCCAGATGTCTGTGTCCATCATGAGGTCTGGGCTCAGGCTGTGTCAGGCAGGGCATTAGTCCCCAGGCTAGACTGTATAATTGGGATACAGTCGAGTGATGTGAAGGTTGGTCCTCATTTGGGGTTTCTGGTTGGCCCCATAGGGCAAAGATTTTCTTCTGGAGGGCAGGCAGAGTGCTGCATTCTGGCTCCAGAATTGCCAACTTCAGGGCTTGTGGGCCAGGTGTTTTAGGACAGAAGTCTGAGAACACAAGTTCAGCTTTGAATTCGCAGCGGTGACATGGCAGGCACACTCTACAGACCTGAAATGAGATCTCGTGCATCTGAAGTCAGGGCGAGGATCAGATGTTGGCTTAGGTTGGAGTTTCTGTACATGATGTCCCCTTCATGAAGGTGGGGGGGGCATCAGGAAACCATGGAAGATTTCCAACTTTGTGAGTGTGTGATGCTCCAAACCACAAGGATTCCGTCAGCGGGACAGTCACGACCTTTTGGATGGATCAAGGACGTCCCATAAGAAATGCTCCAAAGCACAGTTCTAATGATGGATGCCTGGGCAGTCCAACTTGCATTCCAGTTGTGTCCTAGTGAAAAGGAGGATTTGATCTGCTGTCACTGGGGGAACAACCGAGGGGGCTGAATTGAAATGGAATCTCATGAGGATCAGTCATGATGTGGATTTGTGTCCATGGATCCCTTGGAATGGGGCAGTCGCTCTGTTGCCCTGAAGAATTCTCCTAACCTGAGGTTTTGATGCAGCTCCAAAGAGCAAGTTTCCCATGTAGAGACGAGATTTGTTCTGAAACCCCCACAACCTGGTATTGGAAACCAAGCATCTGGGGAACAATGCCTGGAATCCAAAGCAATGGATCTGATTACGGTCTAGGGGCCTGTCCTTTTCAATATTCTCCTCTGAGTGTCTCTGTCTAAGATTCAGAATGGAGGTCACTGCTCAGCTTGTGTCAGATCACCCATGTTTGTTGGGGGAGGCCAACACTATTGGGCTCGTCTTGGGAATTGGAGGTTTCTCCTAATCTGTAAGGTTGTGGCAAATGAAACGGGCAGAGTTCCCTTGGAGAGCACTGGCACAGTCCTTAGGTGTGACACCACCTTTCTGGGTGTCATCCAGGAGGTCCAGGCTCAGGCTGTGTCAGACAGGGCATTAGTGCCAAGCTTAGACTGTATAATTGGAGTAAAGTTGAGTGGCATGCAGGTTGATCCTCATTTGGCGTTTCTGGGTAGCCCCAGGGGCAACGTTTTTCTTCTGGAGGGAAGGAAGAGTGCTGCATTGTGGCGATGGAATTCTCACACTGGAGGGCTTGTGGGCCAGAATTGTGAGGAAGGAAGTGTGAGAACACAAGCTAGGCTTAGGTTTTGGGTCAAGATCATGGCAGGCACACTCTGTAGAGCTAAATCTAAATCTCATGCATCTGAAGTCAGGGCGAGGATCAGACGTAGGCTCAGGTTGAAGTTTCTGTTCAGGATGGCCCCTTCATGATGGTGGGGGGCATCATGGGGCTATGGAGACTTTCCCACTATTGGCATTGTATGTTGCTCCAATCGGCAAGGAATCCTTCTACAGGACAGTCGAGACCGGTCATATTGCTCCAGGACGTCCCATGCGGAACCACGGCAGTGCAGGGTTCTAAGGATGGATTCCTGGAGTGCCCGCCTCACATTCCTATTGTCTCCTAGTGACAAGGCAGGTTCGATCTGCTTCTTTTGGGGAGCAACCAAAGGGGATGTGTTGAAATGGACTTGCCTGCGGATGGGTCATAATGTGGGTTTGTGTCCATGGAGACCTTGGAATGGGGTGTTGGCTGCTGGGACCTGAAGGTTTCCCTTAACTGGAGGTTGTGACACAGCTCCAAAATGCATGTTTCCCATGTGGAAATGAGATTTGTTCAGACTGGTACCTCCAGAAGAACACATATGCTGGTATTGGAAACCAGGCCTCTGAGGAGAGATGCCTGGAATCAAAAGCAATGGATCTGATTAGGTCCTAGGTGCCTGTCCGGTTCAATCTTCTTCTCTGGGGTTATCTGTCTATGGGTCTGAGTTGAGGTAGTTGCTCATCTTGGGACAGATCACCCTGTTTGCCCTGAGTGGCCAACACTATTGGGATGGCCTCAGGGACGTTGGAGTGTTCTCCTAATCTTTAGGGTTGTGGCCAATGGAATGGGCAGAATTTGCTTGGAGAAGGCAGGCACAGTCCTGAGGCATGGCTCCAGGGGCCCCAGCCTGGAGGGTGTGTGGGCCAGGACAGTGGGGACAGAAATCTGAAAACCCAAACTCAGCTTAGGTTTGGGGACGTAGGTATGACAGGCCTGTGAGGAGAATTTTTCAGGCTATGAACAAAGGGCAAGTGTGAGGCATATCTCCAGGCTTTTGTCTCTAGATTTTGTGTCAATGGTGGCCATGGAATGACGGGATGGCCTCTTTGGCCATGGATGATTCTTTCTCTTTTAAGATTTGGTCAGATCCCAAGTTTTGGGGCTCATTCAGGGGATGGAGGAGACCCTTCGATATTTTTTTCCTCAGGGGTTCCAGAGCAGAGACCTGAATAGGGGTGACTAGACCTCTCAACCTCTCATTAATATTGGGGGACTAGGGATGGCAATGCGGGTTCTTGGTCCAGACCCTGAGAGGCTTTACTTGAGGACAGGGCTCACACTGAGGGTCCCAATGTGTTTGTGCCCATTGCGGTTCTCAAGCATGGGCGGGGACTCATGGGCTACACTGGATTCTCCTACACTGAACGTTGGAAAACATGCCAACCACAAGGTTTCTTGCCTTGAGGAAGAAGGAGTTTCATTTCTGCATCACGTTCACCCCTGGGTAGTGAGTATATATAAGGTCTAGGTTCTGAAACCTGAAAACCAAGGTTGGGAAGAGATGATGACCTAAAGCCATGGAGGGTCTGATGTGCTCAGTGTACAGCCAGCTGTCTGGGTGTCGGTTGGGAATTCAGACCTCAGGCTGTGCAAGACAGGGCATTAACGCCGAAGCGAAACTGTATAATTGGGGTAGAGTCAAGTGGCATGCAGGTTGATCCTCATTTGGTGTTTCTGGTTAGCCCCATAGGACAACGTTTCTCTTCTGGAGGGCAGTCAGAGTGCTGCATTGTGTCTCTCCAGAATTCCCTAACTGGAGGGCTGGTGGGCTCGGAGTGTGAGGACGAAGTCTGAGAACAATAGCTAGGTTTTGCTTCGGGGCGGGGTTTCGGCAGGCACACTCTGCAGAGTTGAATCAAGATTTCGTGCATCTGAAGTCAGGGCGAGGATTAGACGTTGGCTCAGGTTGGAGTTTCTGTCCAAGATGGCTCTTTCATGAAGGGGACGGTGGACCACGAGGCCACAGAGCTTTTCCCATGATGGGAGTTGTGAGGTGCTCCAAAGCGCAAGGATTCCGTCTGCAGGACAGCTGTGACCTGTTGGATGGCTCCAGGACGTCCCATATGGAATTACTTCAGAGTAGTTTTCTACAGATGGATGCCTAGCCAGCCCGCCTCACATTCCAATTGTCTCCTAGTGACAAGATAGGTTCGATCTGCTGGCTCTAGGGGAGCACCCAAGGGCACTGAGTTGAAATAGACTCTCCTGCAGATGGGTCCTAATGTGGGATTGTGTCCATGGAGACCTTGGAATGAGGTGGTGGCACCGGGGCCCTGAAGGATTTTCCTAGCCAGAGGTTATGACACAGCTTGAAAGAGCACGTTTCCCATGTGGAGAAGACATTTGTTCTGACTGATGACTCAGGAAACCCCCATATGGTTGTATTGAAAACCAGGCCTCTGAGGTTCTGACATAGCTCCACGAGCAAGTTTCCAATGTGCAGACAAGACTTGCTCTGAAGGGGCCTCTCGAAACCCCATAGGCTGGTATTGGAAACCAGGCCTCTGAGAAGAGATGCCTGGAAACCAAAGCAATGGATCTGATTAGGGCCTAGGGGCCTGTCCAGTTCAATGTTCTTCTCTGGGGACATCTGTCTCCGAGTTCGTGTGGAGCTAGTTGCTCAGCTAGTGTCAGATCACCCCTGTTTGTTCCAAGCGGCCTACAATATTGGTATGGTCCCAGGGACATTGGAGATTTCTCCTGATTTATATTGTTGTGGCCAATGGAATATGAAGAATTCCCTTTGAGAGGGAAGGAACAATCCTGAGGTGTGGTTCCAGGGGCCCTAGCCTGGAGGGTGTGTGTTTTCAGACAAATGTCCAAACAGCCCAGGCCTACACAACCTACAGGCTCAGGCCCCTGGAGCCAAACCTGAGGACTGTACTTGCCCTCTCCAAGGGAATTGTGTGTGCCCATTCCAATGGCCACAACCCTTCTAATAGGATAAACCTCGAAAGTCCCTGATCCATCTCAATAGTGGTGAATTCCCAGAAAAAACAGGGGCAATCTGAGCCCAAATGAGCATCTACCTGCACTCAGACCCATAGACAGATGTCCCCAGAGGTAAAAAGGAAAGAACAGGCAACTAGGCACTAATCAGATCCATTGCTTTGGTTTCCAGGCATCTCTCCTCAGAGGCCTGGATTTCAAAAGCAGCATATAGCTGTTTCTTGACCCACACATCAGAAAACATCTCATCTACACATGGGAAACTTGCACGTTGGGGCTGTGTCAAAGCCTCTGTTAAGGAGTACCCTTTAGGGCCTCAGTGCCTCCGCTTCATTCCAAGGTCTCCATAGACACAAAAGCACATTAGGACCCATCCCCAGGGGTGTCCATTTCAACTCAGCGTCCTCGGTTGCCCCCCACAGATCCAGGAGATCTAACCTGTCTTGTTGCTAGGAGACAATTGGAATGCGAGGTGGGCTACCCAGCCATCCATCCTTAGAACCCTGCTCAGAATCATTGGCCTGGATCCAAACGACAGGTCTCAATTGTCCTGCAGAAGACTCTCTGCAGTTTGGAGCTTCTCACAACTCCCATCGTGGGAAAACCCCCATGGCCTCGTGATGCCCCCCTATTTATGAAGGGGCCATCAGGGACAGAAACTCCAACCTGAGCGATCGTCTGATCCTCGCCCTGACATCAGATGCACGAGATCTAGATTCAGGTCTGTAGATTGTGCCTGCCATGGCCTCACCCAGAAATCTAAGCCTAGCTTGTGTTCTCGAACTTTTGTCGTCAGACTACTGGCCCACAAGCCCTCCAGTTTGGCAATCCAGAACTACAATGCAGCACTCTGCCGGCCCTCCAGAAGAAAAACATTGTCCTCTGGTGCTACCCAATAACCCCAAATGAGGATCAAACTGCACCGACCTTGGCTGTACCCCAAATACATAGGCTGACCAGGGCACTAATGCCCTTTCTGAGACAGCCTGAGCCTGGACCCCCTGGCCCCTCCCAGACAGCTGGCCGCACACTGAGCACATCGAGCCGCCATGGCCTTAGGTCGTCATCTCTTCCCACCCTCGGTTTTCAGGTTTCAGAACCTAGACCTTATCTCCAATCACTGCCCAGGGTTGAAGGTGATGCAGAAATCAGAACTCCTTCCCCATGGCAAAAAACCTTGTGGTTGGCATGGTGTCCAACGTTCAGTGTAGTTGAAACCAGTGTGGCCCATGAGGCCCCGCCCATGCTTGCGGGCCACATTGGTCACAAACACACATTGTGACCCTCAGGCCGAGCTCAATCCTCAAGTAAGGCCACTCAGTGGCTGGATGAAGAGATATCATATTGGGCTTGCCATGCCCCTAGGCCCCAATTTTTAACCATAGTTCGGGTTGTCCCTTCAGTCTTCCCCACGGCTTGGCTTTGGAATTCCTCTTTTGGTGGGACACCTGAGGTAACAAAACTGAAATGAGTCCTCCGATCCCACAGATTGACGAAAAGCAATTGGGAATCGGGCCAATTCCTCAGAGAGGAAGATTCGTCCATGGCCATGAGGCCGCCCCGACATTCCACGGCCATCGCTGATACAAAATCCAGAGACAAAAGCCTGAGCAAGCGCCTCAGACTCGCACTTCCTTCATATCCTGAAGGGTTCTTCTCATGGTTTGTAGATCGGGCCTGCCATACCTACGTACCCAATCCTAAGCTGAGTTTCTGTTTTCAGACTTCTGTCCTCAAAGTCTTGGGCCACACACCCTCCAGGCTGGGCCCCTGGAGCCACACATTAGGTCTGTGCATACCAATCCATGGGAATTCTGCCCATTCCATGGTCCAAAATCGTACAAATTAGGAGAAACCTCCAAAGTCCCTGAAGCCATCCCAATAGTCTAGGTCGACCGGAACAAACAAGGGGTGACTGACAACAGCTGATAATCGACCTCCACTCATACCATAGATCGATATACCCAGAGAAGAAGATTGAACCAGACAGGACCCTAGGCCATAATAGGATCCATTGCTTTGGGTTACAGGCATGTGTCCTCAAAAGCCTGATTCCAATACGAGCATAGGGGTTTTCCTGAGGCACCCATCAGAACTCATCTCGTCTCCACAAGGAAACCTGTGCATGGGAGCCATGTCCAAAGCTTAGGAGAGTACTTCAGGGTCCCGGTGCCACCGCCCCATTCCAAGGCCCTCATGGACACAAAAACACATTAGGACCCATCCTCAGGAAAGTCCATTTCAACTGAGCCACCCCGGTTGCTCCCGCAGAGCCATCAGATCTAAACTGTCTTGTTGCTAGGAGACAATTGGAATGCGAGGCGGGCTTCCCAGGCATCCATCCGTGAACGGTGCTCTGGAGTCATTCCATATGGGATGTCCTGGAGCTGTCCAACAGGTCTCAATTGTCCCGCAGAAGGAATCCATGAAGGGGGCATCCCACAACTCCCAACGTGGGAAAACCTCAATGGCCTCGAGATTCCGCTCCCTTCATGAAGCGGCCGTCATGCTCAGAAACTCCAACCTGAGCCAACGTCTGATCCTCGCCCTGACTTCAGATGCATGAGATATTGGTTCAGATCTGCAGGGGGTACCTGCCGTGCCCTCGCCCTGAAACCCAAGTCTAGCTTGTCTTCTCAGACTTCCGTCCTCACACTCCTGGCCCCGAAGCCCTCAAGTTTGACAATTCCGGACCCACAATGCAGCACTCTGCCTGCCCTCTAAAAAAAATTATTGCCTCATGAGCTGCCCAGGCACCTTAAATGAGGGTAAACCTACACAGCACTCGACTTTACCCAAATTATATAGTCTAACCTGGGCACTAATGCACTGTCGAACACAACCTGAGCTCGGACCTCCTGACCAACACCCAGAAAGCTGACCTCACACTGAGCACATAAAACCCGCCATGGCCTTAGGTCATCATCTCTTCCCTACCTCAGTTTTCAGGCTTCAGAACCGAGACCTTATCTCCAATCACTTCCCAGGGGTGAGTGTGATGCAGAAATCAGAACTCCTCCTTACCCATGGCAAGAACCCTGTGGTTGGCACGTTGTCCAACGTTCAGTGTAGGAGAAACCAGCATTCACCCTGAGGCCCCGCCCATTCTTGAGTGCGACGAGGGCATACACACGCATTGTGACCCTCAGCATGACTCCTTTCCTCTAGTAAGTCCTCTCAGTTTCTGGACCATTAGATGTCATAATGGGCTTGACATGTCCCTAGGCCCCAATTTTTAACCAAATTTCTGATGGTCCAGTCGGCCCTCCCCAGGGCTCTACTCTGGAATCCCTCATTTGTTGGGACACCTGAGGATAAAAAAGAAAAAAACAAGAATAAAAAAAAAAAAGGACTTCTTCCAGCCCACAGAATGAACCCAAACTCTTTGGACGGGGCCAAACCACCAGAGAGTAAGACTCGTCCATTTCCCATGAAGTCACCCAGAAATTCCACGACCATGAGTGACACGATATCCAGAGACAAAAACTTGAGCAGGAGCTTCACACTCGCCCTTCTTTCAAATCCCGAAGAGTTCTCCTCATGGTCTGTAGATCAGTCCTGCCATACCTATGACCCGAAACATAAGCCGAGTTTTTGTTTTCAGACAACTGTCCAAACAGCCCTGGCCTACACAACCTACAGGCTCAGGCCCCTGGAGCCAAACCTGAGGACTGTACTTGCCCTCTCCAAGGGAATTGTGTGTGGCCATTCCAATGGCCACAACCCTTTTAATAGGATAAACCTCCAAAGTCCCTGATCCATCTCAATAGTGGTGTCTTCCCAGGAAAAACAGGGGGAATCTGAGCCCAACTGAGCACCTACCTGCACTCCGACCCATAGACAGATGTCCCCAGAGGTAAAAAGGAAAGAACAGGCCCCTAGGCACTAATCAGATCCATTGCTTTGGTTTCCAGGCATCTCTCCTCAGAGGCCTGGATTTCAAAAGCAGCATATAGCTGTTTCTTCTCTTACCCATCAGAAAACATCTCATCTACACATGGGAAACTTGCACGTTGGAGCTGTGTCAAAGCCTCTGTTTAGGAGAACCCTTTAGGGCCCCAGTGCCACCGCTTCATTCCAACGTCTCCATAGACACAAAAGCACGCTGGACCCATCCCCAGGGGTGTCCATTTCAACTCAGCGTCCTCGGTTGCTCCCCACAGATCCAGGAGATCTAACCTGTCTTGTTGCTAGGAGACAATTGGAATGCGAGGTGGGCTACCCAGCCATCCATCCTTAGAACCCTGCTCAGAATCATTGGCCTGGAGCCAAACAACTGGTCTCAATTGTCCGGCAGAAGACTCTCTGCAGTTTGGAGCTTCTCACAACTCCCATCGTGGGAAAACACCCATGGCCTCGTGATGCCCCCCCCCCATTCATGAAGGAGCCATCAGGGACAGAAACTCGAACCTGAGCGATCGGCTGATCCTCGCGCTGACTTCAGATGCACGAGACCTCGATTCAGGTCTGTAGATTGTGCGTGCCATGGCCTCACCCAGAAACCTAAGCTTAGCTTGTGTTCTCAGACTTTTGTCGTCAGACTACTGGCCCACAAGCCCTCCAGTTTGGCAATCCAGAACTACAATGCAGCATTCTGCCGGCTCTGCAGAAGAAAAACATTGTCTTCTGGGGCTACCCAGTAACCCCAAATGAGGATCAACCTGCACCGACCTTGGCTGTACCCCAAATACATAGGCTGACCAGGGCACTAATGCCCTTTTTGACACAGCCTGAGCCTGGACCCCCTGGCCCCTTCCAGACAGCTGGCCGCACACTGAGCACATCGAGCTGCCATGGCCTTAGGTCGTCATTTCTTCCCAACATCAGTTTTCAGGTTTTAGAACCTAGACCTTATCTCCAGTCACTGCCCAGGGTTGAAGGTGATGCAGAAATCAGAACTCCTTCCCCATGGCAAGAAACCTTGTGGTTGGCATGTTGTCCAACGTTCAGTGTAGTTGAAACCAGTGTGGCCCATGAGGCCCCGCCCATGCTCGCAGGCCACATTGGTCACAAACACACATTGTGACGCTCAGGCTGAGCCCAGTCCTCAAGTAAGGCCACTCAGTGGCTGGATGAAGAGATAGCATATTGGGCTTGCCATGCCCCTAGGCCCCAATTTTAAACCATAGTTCGGGTTGTCCCTTCAGTCTTCCCCACGGCTTGGCTTTGGAATTCCTCTTTTGGTGGGACTCCTGAGGTAACAAAACTGAAATGAGTCCTCCCATCCCACAGATTGACGAAAAGCAATTGGGAATCGGGCCAAATCCTCAGAGAGGAAGATTCGTCCATGGCCCATGAGGCCTCCCCGTCATTCCACGGCTATCACTGATACAAAATCCAGAGACAAAAGTTTGAGGAAGCACCTCAGACTCGCACTTCCTTCATATCCTGAAGAGTTCTTCTCATGGTTTTTAGATCGGCCCTGCCATACCTACGTCACCAAACCTAAGCTGAGTTTGTGTTTTCAGACTTCTGTCCTCAAAGTCTTGGGCAACACACCCTCCAGGCTGGGCCCCTGGAGCCACACATTCGGACTGTGCCTACCAATCCATGGGAATTCTGCCCATTCCATGGTCCAAAATCGTACAAATTAGGAGAAACCTCCAAAGTCCCTGAGGCCATCCCAATAGTGTAGGTCGCCCGGAACAAACAGGGGCTGTCTGACACCAGCTGATATTCGACCTCCACTCATAACATAGATGGATGTCCCCGGAGAAGAAGATTGAACCAGACAGGACCCTAGGCCATAATAGGATCCATTGCTTTGGGTTACAGGCATGTGTCCTCAAAAGTCTGATTCCAATACGAGCATAGGTGTTTTCCTGTGGCACCCATCAGAACTCATCTCGTCTCCACAAGGAAACCTGTGCATGGGAGCCATGTCCAAAGCTTAGGAGAGTACTTCAGGGTCCCGGTGCCACCGCCCCATTCCAAGGCCCTCATGGACACAAAAACACATTAGGACCCATCCTCAGGAAAGTCCATTTCAACTGAGCCACCCCGGTTGCTCCCGCAGAGCCATCAGATCTAAACTGTCTTGTTGCTAGGAGACAATTGGAATGCGAGGCGGGCTTCCCAGGCATCCATCCGCGAACGGTGCTCTGGAGTCATTCCATATGGGATGTCCTGGAGCTGTCCAACAGGTCTCAATTGTCCCGCAGAAGGAATCCATGAAGGGGGCATCCCACAACTCCCAACGTGGGAAAACCTCAATGGCCTCGAGATTCCGCTCCCTTCATGAAGCGGCCGTCATGCTCAGAAACTCCAACCTGAGCCAACGTCTGATCCTCGCCCTGACTTCAGATGCATGAGATATTGGTTCAGATCTGCAGGGGGTACCTGCCGTGCCCTCGCCCTGAAACCCAAGTCTAGCTTGTCTTCTCAGACTTCCGTCCTCACACTCCTGGCCCCGAAGCCCTCAAGTTTGACAATTCCGGACCCACAATGCAGCACTCTGCCTGCCCTCTAGAAAATAAATTATTGCCTCATGAGCTGCCCAGGCACCTTAAATGAGGGTAAACCTACACAGCACTCGACTTTACCCAAATTATATAGTCTAACCTGGGCACTAATGCACTGTCGAACACAACCTGAGCTCGGACCTCCTGACCAACACCCAGAAAGCTGACCGCACACTGAGCACATAAAACCCGCCATGGCCTTAGGTCATCATCTCTTCCCTACCTCAGTTTTCAGGCTTCAGAACCGAGACCTTATCTCCAATCACTTCCCAGGGGTGAGTGTGATGCAGAAATCAGAACTCCTCCTTACCCATGGCAAGAACCCTGTGGTTGGCACGTTGTCCAACGTTCAGTGTAGGAGAAACCAGCATTCACCCTGAGGCCCGGCCCATTCTTGAGTGCGACGAGGGCATACACACGCATTGTGACCCTCAGCATGAGTCCTTTCCTCTAGTAAGTCCTCTCAGTTTCTGGACCATTAGATGTCATAATGGGCTTGACATGTCCCTAGGCCCCAATTTTTAACCAGATTTCTGATTGTCCAGTCGCCCCTCCCCAGGGCTCTACTCTGGAATCCCTCATTTTGTGGGACACCTGAGGTTAAAAAAGAAAACAACAACAACAACAAAACGGACGTCTTCCATCCCACAGAATGACCCCAAACTCTTTGGACGGGGCCAAACCACCAGAGAGTAAGACTCATCCATTTCCCATGAAGTCACCCAGAAATTTCACCACCGTGAGTGACACGATATCCAGAGACAAAAACTTGAGCAAGAGCCTCACACTCGCTCTTTTTTCAAATCCCGAAGAGTTCTCCTCATGGTCTGTAGATCAGTCCTGCCATAACTATGACCGGAAACATAAGCCGAGGTTGTGTTTTGAGACAACTGTCCAAACATCCCTGGCCTATACAACCTACAGGATCAGGCCCCTGGAGCCAAGCCTGAGGACTGTACTTGCCCTCTGTAAGGGAAATGTGTTTGCCATTTCCAATGGCCACAACCCTTCTAATAGAATAAACACCCAATACCTGATCCATCTCACTAGGGCTGGCTTCCCAGGAAAAACAGGGGCAATCTGAGCCCATCTGTGCACCTACATGCACTCAGACCCATAGACAGATGTCCCCAGAGGTAAAAAGGAAAGAACAGGCCCCTAGGCACTAATCAGATCCATTGCTTTGGTTTCCAGGATCTCTCCTCAGACGCCTGGATTTCAAAACCAGCAATGGCTATTTCTTGATGCACCCATCAGAAAAAATCTCATCTACACATGGGAAACTAGCACGTTGGAGCTCTGTCAAAGCCTCAATTTGGAGAACCCGTCAGGGCCCCAGTGCCACTGCTTCATTCCAAGGTCTCGATACACACAAAAGCACGCTAGGACCCAACCCCAGGAGAGTCCATTTCAACTCAGCCTCCTCGGTTGCTCCCCCAGATCCAGCAGATCTAACCTGTCTTGTTGCTAGGAGACAATTGGAATGCGAGGTGGGCTAACCAGCGATCCATCCTTAGAACCCTGCTCAGAATCATTGGCCTGGAGCCAAACAACAGGTCTCAATTGTCCTGCAGAAGACACTTTGCAGTTTGGAGCTTCTCACAAATCCCATCGTGGGACAACCCCCATGGCCTTGTGATGCTCCCCCTTCATGAAGGGGCCATAAGGGACAGAAACTCCAACCTGAGCAATCGTCTGATCCTCGCCCTGACTTCAGATGCACGAGATCTCGATTCCGGTCTGTAGATTCTGCCTTCCATGTCCTCCACCAGAAACCTAAGCCGAGCTTGTGTTCTCAGACTTCTGTCCTCAGACTACTGGCCCACAAGCCCTCCAGTTTGGCAATCCAGAACTACAATGCAGCACTCTGCCTGCCCTCCAGAAGAAAAATATTGCCCTCTGGGGCTACCCAGTAACCCCAAGTGAGGATCAACCTGCACCTACCTTGGCTGTACCCTGAACATATAGGCTGACCAGGGCACTAATGCCCTTTCTGACACAGCCTGAGCCTGGACTTCCTGGCCCCAACCAGACAGCTTGCCGCACACTGAGCACATCGAGCCGCCATGGCCTTAGGTTGTCATCTCTTCCCAACCTCGGTTTTCAGGCTTTAGATTCTAGACCTTATCTCCAATCACTGCCCAGGGTTGAAGGTGATGCAGAAATCAGAACTCCTTCCCCATGGCAAGAAACCTTGTGGTTGGCATGTTGTCCAACTTTCAGTGTAGTTGAATCCAGTGTTGCCCATGAGGCCCCTCCATGCTCGCAGGCTACATTGGTCACAAACACACATTGTGACCCTCAGCCTTACCAAAGTCTTCAAGTAAGGCCTCTCAGTGGCTGGATGAAGAGATAGCATATTGGGATTGCCATGCCCCTAGGCCCCAATTTTTAACCATAGTTCAGGTGGTCCCTTCAGTCTTCCCCACGGCTTTGCTTTGGAATTCCTCTTTTCGTGGGACACCTGAGGTAACATAACTGAAAGGATGCTTCCCATCCCACAGATTGACGAAAAATAATTGGGAATCGGGCGAAATCAATATAGAGGTAGATTCGTCCATGGCCCAAGAGGCATCCCCGACATTCAACGGAGATCGCTGATACAAATTCCAGAGACAAATGCCTGAGCAAGCGCCTCAGACTCACTCTATATTCAAATCTTCATGAGTTCTTCTCATGGTTTGTAGATTGGGCCTGCCATACCGATGTCCCCAAAGCTGAGTTTGAGTATCAGAATCACAATCAGAACTCTGCCTTCCACAATGCTGTAATGCTTGTTCTTCGCATGGAGTCACACCTTCACGTGGGGAACCCTTCATGGCCCCTGATGCCACGCCCAAACATGAGTGCTGCTTGGGCACAAATTCACACTGTGACCCTAGCATGAGCCCAATGACAAAGAAAGGCCTGTCAGGTTCGGGACGAAGATCCTGCATATAGTCCTTGCCATGCCCATAGTCACCCAGGACTAACTAGATGGTGTGTATTCCAGTTGAGGGAACCCACTGCTGTGCTCTAGAGTCCCTCTCCTGGGAGGTCCTTTGTGGCAGAAAACAGTACTCTTCACTTACCACAGAATGAACCCAAACCCTTGGGAGGTTGGACAATCCCCCGAGAGGAAGGCTCTTCCTCGGACCCTGAAGCAACCCCTACCGTGACCGGACACTGTGAACGCAACACCCAGAGACAAAAGCCTGAGCAACTGCCTCCCACTTGCCCTCCTTTGATATCCAGAGGATCTCCCCTCACGGACTGGAGATCAGGCCTGCCATTACCTTGGCCCCTACCTGAGCCAAGTTTGCTCTTTCAGACATCGGTCCCCACAGCCCTGGCAAACACAGCCTCTAAACTGGGTCCTCTAGAGCCATACCACAGGACCGTGCCTGCTCTCTCCTGGGAAACTGTGTCCATTCCTTTGGCGACACACCACCAGAATATGAGAAACCTCAAGGCCCCCGAGGACATCCCAATACTGGGAGCCTCACTGGACTCACAGGGGCATTCGGACACAAGCTGAGCAGCTACATCCATGAATGCATGCACACAGATGTCAACAGAGATAGAAGGTTGAGCCGGACAGGCCTTTAAGCCGTAGTCTCAACTCTTGCTTTGGTTTCCAGGTGTCACTCCTCAGAGGCTTTGGTTCGAAGAACAGGGTATGGGGCTTTCCTGAGGCACGGAACAGAACTCCTCTCGTCTCCACATGGGAAGTTTCCTTGTTGGAGCCGTGTCAAACACCACATGTTGGAGAATCCTGCAGAGTCCCTGAGCCACCTCCACATTCCAAGGTCTCCAGGCCACCAAGCCACAGTAGGACTCATCTTCAGGAGAGACCATTTCAACTCTCCCCTCCGGGTAGCTCACCCAGGAGCCCGCAGATTGAGCCTGCCTTGTCCTGACTAAAGAGTGGGAATATGAGGTGGCGTTCCCAGGCATCCATGCTTAGACACCTGCTCTCGAGTCTTTCCATATGGGGCCTCTTGGAACCATCCAATAGGACTCGACTGTCGTGCAGAAGGTAACCTTCAGTTTTGGAGCAGTTCACAAATCCCATCGTAGGCAAAACTTTCTGGCCTGATGAAGCCCCCACACCCTTCAGGAAGAGGCCATGCTGGACAAAAACTCTAGCCTGAGGCACGTCTCATAGTTGACATGACCTCAGTGCAGGAGATCTCGATTCAGCCTCTGCAGAGTGGGCCTGCCGTGCCCTCGGTCCCAAACCTCACGCTAGCTTGTGTTTTCAGACTTCCTTCCTCACACTCCTGGCAAACAAGCCCTCCGGACTAGGAACTCCGGAACCAAAACCCAGCCCAGTGTCTGCCCAACGGAAGAAAAACGTTTCCCTGTGGGGCTCTCCATAAAACCCAAATGAGGATCAACCTGCTTGGGTCAACGGTACCCGAACTGGATAGGCTGCTCTGGGCACTCATGCTCTGCCTGACACAGCCTGAAGCCAGACGTCCAGACAGACAAGGAGACAGCTGGCCGCACACCCAGCACTTCGGACACGCCATGGTCTTATGCCGTCACCTCATCCTAACCTTGGTTTTCAGATATTTGAACCTAGACATTATATCAATTCTCCACACAGCTGGGTATAGCAAGCACAAAACAGAACTCCTCCTTCCCCATGGCTGTCAAGCTTGCTCTTGGCATGGAGTCACACCTTCAGGGTGGGAGAAATCTTCATGGCCCCTGATGCCACGCCCAAACGTGAGTGCTGCTTGGGCACAAATTCACACTGTGACCCTCAGCATGTGCCCCATGTCAAAGAAAGGCCTGTCAGGGCCTGGAACAAGAGCCCACATATGGGGCTTGCCAAGCCCCTATGCACCCAATCCTCACCACGGTTTGAATTTTCCAGTCGCCCCGCCCATACCTGGAGCTCTGCTCTGGAATCCCTTTCTTGGAGAGACCCATGAGCCAGACAACACGACTCCACCCTTCCCACAAAATGACCCCAAACTCTTGGGAGCTGGGACAAATCCCCAGAGAGGGATACTCGTCCACAGTACCTGAGGCCACCGCTCCAATCCACGGCTATCCCGGACACAACATCCAGAGACAAAAGCCTGAAGGAACGCCTCCCACTCGCCCTTGTTTCAGAGGCCCAGGAGCTCCCTCTCGGGCTGTACATCCGGCCTGCCATAACCTAGGCGCCCCTCATAAGCTGAGTTTGTGTATTCAGACTTCTGTGCCCACAGCCTGGACCCACACAACATCCAGGCTAGGGCCTCTGGACCAAACAGCGAAAGATTGTGCCTGCCCTCTCCAAGGAAAGTGTGCCCAATCCATTGACCACAACCCTACAGGTTAGGGAAAAGCTCCAAGGTCCCTGAGGCCATCAATAGGATAGGCCACCCTGGACTAAGAGGGGCTCTCTGACACCAGCGGAGCAACTATCTCCACTTAGACTCTCAGACAGTGTCCCCAGAGACAGAAGGTTGAAATGGACAGGCCCCCAGGCCCTAATCTGAACCTTAGCTTTGGTTTCCATGTTTCCGTTCTCAGAGGACTGTTTTCGTAGACCAGCACATGGGGTTTTTCTGAGGCACCAAACCAAACATCTCTCATCTCCACATGGGCAGCTTTCTTACTGGGATGTATCAAACACTTCAGGTAGGAGAGTTCCGCAGGGCCACTGAACAACCAGCACATTCCAAGGTCTCCATGGACCCAAACGCACATTATGACGCATCCTCAGGAGAGGCCATTTCAACTCAGCCCCCTGGGTCGCGTGTTCCAGAGGCAGCAGATCAAACATATCTTGTCGCTAATAGCCAATGGGAATGCGAGGCATGCTGTACAGGGATCCATCCTTCGAACCCTGCTCTCCAGTCCTTCCATATGGTATGTCCTGGAGCCATGCAACAGGACTCGAATGTCCCGCAGAAGGAAACCTTGTTGTTTGGAGCAACCTCCAAACTCAGCGTGGGAAAACTTCCTTGGTCTCATGAGGCCCCCACTTCATGAAGGTGCCATCATGGACACATACTCTAGCCTCAGCCAAACTCTGATCCTCAGCCTGACTTCAGATGCAGGAGATTTTGATAGCCTCTGCAGAGTGGGCCTGCTCTGCCCTTGGCTCCAATCCTCACACTAGCTTGTGTTTTCAGACTTCCGTCCTCACACTCCTGGCCCACAAATCCTCCCTACTGGGAATTCTGGGACCACAATGAAGCACTGTGCCTGCCTCCCAGGAGAAAAACCTTGTCTATGGCGCTGCCCAGAAACCCCAAATGAGGATCAAACTGATTGGCCCTCGGCAACACCCCAATTGCATAGGCTACCTTAAACAGTGATGCTCTGTCGCAAATAGCCTGAACCCAGACCTTCCAACAGACACGGACACAGCTGGCTGCACACCCAGCACATTGGACCCGCCACTGCCTTAGGCCACCATCCATTCCCAACCTGGTTTTTCAGTCATCGGAACATAGACCTTCTCCAATCCCTGCACAGGGGGGAACCTGATGCACAAGTCAGAACCCCTCCTTCCCCATGGCAAGAAACCTTGCTGCTGGCAGTGAGTCAAACCTTCAGTGTAGGAGAAAACGGCATGGCCCATGAGGCCACGCCCAAGCGTGAGGGCCGCCTTGGGCACAAACACACATTGTGACCCTAGCGTGAGTACCTTATTCAAGTAACGCCTCTCAGTGACTGGACCAAGAGCCCGCATATGTGGCTTGCCATGCCCATAGGCACCCAGGACTAACTAGATGGTGTGTATTCCAGTTGAGGGAACCCACTGCTGTGCTCTAGAGTCCCTCTCCTTGGGGGTCCCCTGTGGCAGAAAACAGTACTCTTCATTCCCACAGAATGAACACAAACACTTGGGAGCTTGGACAATCCCCCGAAAGGAAGGCTCTTCCTCGGCCTCTGAGACTACCACTACCCTGACCGGACACTGTAAACGCAACACCCAGAGACAAAATCCTGAGTGACTGCCTCCCACTTGCCCTACTTTGATTTCCAGAGGATCTCCCCTCACGGACTAGAGATCAGGCCAGCCATTACATTGGCCCCTAGCTGAGCCAAGTTTGCTTTTTCAGACATCTGTCCCCACAGCCCTGGCAAACACAGCCTCTAGGCTGGGTCCTTTGGAGCCATACCACAGGACCGTGCCTGCTCTCTCCTGGGAAACTGTGTCCATTCCTTTGGCCACACACCTCCAGAATATGAGAAACCTCAAGGCCTCCGAGGACATCCCACTACTGGGAGCCTCACTGGACTCACAGGGGCATTCGGACACAAGCTGAGCAGCTAAATCCATGAATGCATGCACACAGATGTCAACAGAGATAGAAGGTTGAGCCGGGAAAGACCTTTAGGCCGTAGTCTCAACTCTTGCTTTGGTTTCCAGGTGTCACTCCTCAGAGGCTTTGGTTCGAAGAACAGGGTATGGGGCTTTCCTGAGGCACGGAACAGAACTCCTCTCGCCTCCACATGGGAAGTTTCCTTGTTGGAGCCGTGTCAAACACCTCATGTTGGAGAATCCTGCAGAGTCCCTGAGCCACCTCCACATTCCAAGGTCTCCCAGGCCACCAAGCCACAGTAGGACTCATCTTCAGGAGAGACCATTTCAACTCTCCCCTCTGGGTAGCTCACCCAGGAGCCCGCAGATTGAGCCTGCCTTGTCCTGACTAAAGAGTGGGAATATGAGTTGGCGTTCCCAGGCATCCATGTTTAGACACCTGCTCTCGAGTCTTTCCATATGGGGCCTCTTGGAACCATCCAATAGGACTCGACTGTCGTGCAGAAGGTAACCTTCAGTTTTGGAGCAGTTCACAAATCCCATCGTAGGCAAAACTTTCTGGCCTCATGAAGCCCCCACACCCTTCAGGAAGAGGCCATGCTGGACAAGAACTCTAGCCTGAGGCACGTCTCATAGTTGACATGACCTCAGTGCAGGAGATCTCGATTCAGCCTCTGCAGAGTGGGCCTGCCGTGCCCTCGGTCCCAAACCTCACGCTAGCTTGTGTTTTCAGACTTCCTTCCTCACACTCCTGGCAAACAAGCCCTCCGGACTAGGAACTCCGGAACCAAAACCCAGCCCAGTGTCTGCCCAATGGAAGAAAAACGTTTCCTGTGGGGCTCTCCAGAAAACCCAGATGAGGATCAACCTGCTCGGGCCTCGACGGTACCCGAACTGGATAGGCTGCTCTGGGCACTCATGCTCTGCCTGACACAGCCTGAAGCCAGACGTCCATCAGACAAGGAGACAGCTGGCCGCACACCCAGCACTTCGGACACGCCATGGTCTTATGCCGTCACCTCATCCTAACCTTGGTTTTCAGATATCTGAACCTAGACATTATATCAATTCTCCACACAGCTGGGTATAGCAAGCACAAAACAGAACTCCTCCTTCCCCATGGCTGTCAAGCTTGCTCTTGGCATGGAGTCACACCTTCAGGGTGGGAAAATCCTTCATGGCTTCTGATGCCACGCCCAAACTTGAGGGCTGCTTGAGCACAAATTCACACTGTGACCCTCAGCATGAGCCCCATGTCAAAGAAAGGCCTGTCAGGGCCTGGACCAAGAGCCCACATATGGGGCTTGCCAAACCCCTATGCACCCAATCCTCACCACGGTTTGAATTTTCCAGTCGCCCCGCCCATACCTGGAGCTCTGCTCTGGAATCCCTTTCTTGGAGAGACCCATGAGCCAGACAACACGACTCCACCATTCCCAAAAAATGACCCCAAACTCTTGGGAGCTGGGACAAATCCCCAGAGAGGGATACTCGTCCACAGTACCTGAGGCCACCGCTCCAATCCACGGCTATCCCGGACACAACATCCAGAGACAAAAGCCTGAAGGAACGCCTCCCACTCGCCCTTGTTTCAGAGGCCCAGGAGCTCCCTCTCGGGCTGTACATCCGGCCTGCCATACCCTAGGCGCCCCTCATAAGCTGAGTTTGTGTATTCAGACTTCTGTGCCCACAGCCTGGACCCACACAACATCCAGGCCAGGGCCTCTGGACCAAACAGCGAAAGATTGTGCCTGCCCTCTCCAAGGAAAGTGTGCCCAATCCATTGACCACAACCCTACAGGTTAGGGAAAAGCTCCAAGGTCCCTGAGGCCATCAATAGGATAGGCCAGCCTGGACTAAGAGGGGCTCTCTGACACCAGCGGAGCAACTATCTCCACTTAGACTCTCAGACAGTGTCCCCAGAGACAGAAGGTTGAAATGGACAGGCCCCCAGGCCCTAATCTGAACCTTAGCTTTGGTTTCCATGTTTCCGTTCTCAGAGGACTGTTTTCGTAGACCAGCACATGGGGCTTTTCTGAGGCACCAAACCAAACCTCTCTCATCTCCACATGGGCAGCTTTCTTACTGGGATGTATCAAACACTTCAGGTAGGAGAGTTCCGCAGGGCCATTGAACAACCAGCACATTCCAAGGTCTCCATGGACCCAAACTCACATTATGACGAATCCTCAGGAGAGGCCATTTCAACTCAGCCCCCTGGGTCGCGTGTACCAGAGGCAGCAGATCAAACATATCTTGTCGCTAATAGCCAATGGGAATGCGAGGCATGCTGTACAGGGATCCATCCTTCGAACCCTGCTCTCCAGTCCTTCCATATGGTATGTCCTGGAGCCATGCAACAGGGCTCGAATGTCTGGCAGAAGGAAACCTTGTGGTTTGGGGCAACCTCCAAACTCAGCGTGGGAAAACTTCCTTGGCCTCATGAGGCCCCCACTTCATGAAGGTGCCATCATGGACACATACTCCAGCCTCAGCCAACATCTGATCCTAAGCCTGACTTCAGATGCAGGAGATTTTGATTCAGACTCTGCAGAGTGGGCCTGCTCTGCCCTTGGCTCCAATCCTCACACTAGCTTGTGTTTTCAGACTTCCGTCCTCACACTCCTGACCCACAAACCCTCCCTACTGGGAAATCTGGGGCCACAATGAAGCACTGTGCCTGCCTCCCAGGAGAAAAACATTGTCTATGGCGATGCCCAGAAACCCCAAATGAGGATCAAACTGCTTGGCCCTCGGCAACACCCCAATTGCATAGGCTACCTTAAACAGTGATGCTCTGTCGCAAATAGCCTGAGCCCAGACCTTCCAACAGACACGGACACAGCTGGCTGCACACCCAGCACATTGGACCCGCCACTGCCTTAGGCCACCATCCATTCCCAACCTGGGTTTTCAGTCATCGGAACCTAGACCTTATCTCCTATCCCTGCACAGGGGGGAACCTGATGCACAAGTCAGAACCCCTCCTTCCCCATGGCAAGAAACCTTGCTGCTGGCAGTGAGTCAAACCTTCAGTGTAGGAGCAAACGGCATGGCCCATGAGGCCACGCCCAAGCGTGAGGGCCGCCTTGGGCACAAACACACATTGCGACCCTCAGCGTGAGTACCTTTTTCAAGTAACGCCTCTCAGTGACTGGACCAAGAGCCCGCATATGTGGCTTGCCATGCCCATAGGCACCCAGGACTAACTAGATGGTGTGTATTCCAGTTGAGGGAACCCACTGCTGTGCTCTAGAGTCCCTCTCCTGGGGGGGTCCCCTGTGGCAGAAAACAGTACTCTTCATTCCCACAGAATGAACACAAACACTTGGGAGCTTGGACAATCCCCCGAGAGGAAGGCTCTTCCTCGGCCTCTGAGACAACCCCTACCCTGACCGGACACTGTAAACGCAACACCCAGAGACAAAATCCTGAGTGACTGCCTCCCACTTGCCCTACTTTGATTTCCAGAGGATCTCCCCTCACGGACTAGAGATCAGGCCTGCCATTACATGGGCCCCTAGCTGAGCCAAGTTTGCTTTTTCAGACATCTGTCCCCACAGCCCTGGCAAACACAGCCTCTAGGCTGGGTCCTCTGGAGCCATACCACAGGACCGTGCCTGCTCTCTCCTGGGAAACTGTGTCCATTCCTTTGGCCACACACCTCCAGAATATGAGAAACCTCAAGGCCTCCGAGGACATCCCACTACTGGGAGCCTCACTGGACTCACAGGGGCATTCGGACACAAGCTGAGCAGCTAAATCCATGAATGCATGCACACAGATGTCAACAGAGATAGAAGGTTGAGCCGGGAAAGACCTTTAGGCCGTAGTCTCAACTCTTGCTTTGGTTTCCAGGTGTCACTCCTCAGAGGCTTTGGTTCGAAGAACAGGGTATGGGGCTTTCCTGAGGCACGGAACAGAACTCCTCTCGCCTCCACATGGGAAGTTTCCTTGTTGGAGCCGTGTCAAACACCTCATGTTGGAGAATCCTGCAGAGTCCCTGAGCCACCTCCACATTCCAAGGTCTCCCAGGCCACCAAGCCACAGTAGGACTCATCTTCAGGAGAGACCATTTCAACTCTCCCCTCTGGGTAGCTCACCCAGGAGCCCGCAGATTGAGCCTGCCTTGTCCTGACTAAAGAGTGGGAATATGAGTTGGCGTTCCCAGGCATCCATGTTTAGACACCTGCTCTCGAGTCTTTCCATATGGGGCCTCTTGGAACCATCCAATAGGACTCGACTGTCGTGCAGAAGGTAACCTTCAGTTTTGGAGCAGTTCACAAATCCCATCGTAGGCAAAACTTTCTGGCCTCATGAAGCCCCCACACCCTTCAGGAAGAGGCCATGCTGGACAAGAACTCTAGCCTGAGGCACGTCTCATAGTTGACATGACCTCAGTGCAGGAGATCTCGATTCAGCCTCTGCAGAGTGGGCCTGCCGTGCCCTCGGTCCCAAACCTCACGCTAGCTTGTGTTTTCAGACTTCCTTCCTCACACTCCTGGCAAACAAGCCCTCCGGACTAGGAACTCCGGAACCAAAACCCAGCCCAGTGTCTGCCCAACGGAAGAAAAACGTTTCCCTGTGGGGCTCTCCAGAAAACCCAGATGAGGATCAACCTGCTCGGGCCTCGACGGTACCCGAACTGGATAGGCTGCTCTGGGCACTCATGCTCTGCCTGACACAGCCTGAAGCCAGACGTCCATCAGACAAGGAGACAGCTGGCCGCACACCCAGCACTTCGGACACGCCATGGTCTTATGCCGTCACCTCATCCTAACCTTGGTTTTCAGATATCTGAACCTAGACATTATATCAATTCTCCACACAGCTGGGTATAGCAAGCACAAAACAGAACTCCTCCTTCCCCATGGCTGTCAAGCTTGCTCTTGGCATGGAGTCACACCTTCAGGGTGGGAAAATCCTTCATGGCTTCTGATGCCACGCCCAAACTTGAGTGCTGCTTGAGCACAAATTCACACTGTGACCCTCAGCATGAGCCCCATGTCAAAGAAAGGCCTGTCAGGGCCTGGACCAAGAGCCCACATATGGGGCTTGCCAAACCCCTATGCACCCAATCCTCACCACGGTTTGAATTTTCCAGTCGCCCCGCCCATACCTGGAGCTCTGCTCTGGAATCCCTTTCTTGGAGAGACCCATGAGCCAGACAACACGACTCCACCATTCCCAAAAAATGACCCCAAACTCTTGGGAGCTGGGACAAATCCCCAGAGAGGGATACTCGTCCACAGTACCTGAGGCCACCGCTCCAATCCACGGCTATCCCGGACACAACATCCAGAGACAAAAGCCTGAAGGAACGCCTCCCACTCGCCCTTGTTTCAGAGGCCCAGGAGCTCCCTCTCGGGCTGTACATCCGGCCTGCCATACCCTAGGCGCCCCTCATAAGCTGAGTTTGTGTATTCAGACTTCTGTGCCCACAGCCTGGACCCACACAACATCCAGGCCAGGGCCTCTGGACCAAACAGCGAAAGATTGTGCCTGCCCTCTCCAAGGAAAGTGTGCCCAATCCATTGACCACAACCCTACAGGTTAGGGAAAAGCTCCAAGGTCCCTGAGGCCATCAATAGGATAGGCCAGCCTGGACTAAGAGGGGCTGTCTGACACCAGCGGAGCAACTATCTCCACTTAGACTCTCAGACAGTGTCCCCAGAGACAGAAGGTTGAAATGGACAGGCCCCCAGGCCCTAATCTGAACCTTAGCTTTGGTTTCCATGTTTCCGTTCTCAGAGGACTGTTTTCGTAGACCAGCACATGGGGCTTTTCTGAGGCACCAAACCAAACATCTCTCATCTCCACATGGGCAGCTTTCTTACTGGGAGGTATCAAACACTTCAGGTAGGAGAGTTCCGCAGGGCCACTGAACAACCAGCACATTCCAAGGTCTCCATGGACCCAAACGCACATTATGACGAATCCTCAGGAGAGGCCATTTCAACTCAGCCCCCTGGGTCGCGTGTACCAGAGGCAGCAGATCAAACATATCTTGTCGCTAATAGCCAATGGGAATGCGAGGCATGCTGTACAGGGATCCATCCTTCGAACCCTGCTCTCCAGTCCTTCCATATGGTATGTCCTGGAGCCATGCAACAGGGCTCGAATGTCTGGCAGAAGGAAACCTTGTGGTTGGGGCAACCTCCAAACTCAGCGTGGGAAAACTTCCTTGGCCTCATGAGGCCCCCACTTCATGAAGGTGCCATCATGGACACATACTCCAGCCTCAGCCAACATCTGATCCTCAGCCTGACTTCAGATGCAGGAGATTTTGATTCAGACTCTGCAGAGTGGGCCTGCTCTGCCCTTGGCTCCAATCCTCACACTAGCTTGTGTTTTCAGACTTCCGTCCTCACACTCCTGGCCCACAAACCCTCCCTACTGGGAATTCTGGGGCCACAATGAAGCACTGTGCCTGCCTCCCAGGAGAAAAACATTGTCTATGGCGATGCCCAGAAACCCCAAATGAGGATCAAACTGCTTGGCCCTCGGCAACACCCCAATTGCATAGGCTACCTTAAACAGTGATGCTCTGTCGCAAATAGCCTGAGCCCAGACCTTCCAACAGACACGGACACAGCTGGCTGCACACCCAGCACATTGGACCCGCCACTGCCTTAGGCCACCATCCATTCCCAACCTGGGTTTTCAGTCATCGGAACCTAGACCTTATCTCCTATCCCTGCACAGGGGGGAACCTGATGCACAAGTCAGAACCCCTCCTTCCCCATGGCAAGAAACCTTGCTGCTGGCAGTGAGTCAAACCTTCAGTGTAGGAGAAAACGGCATGGCCCATGAGGCCACGCCCAAGCGTGAGGGCCGCCTTGGGCACAAACACACATTGCGACCCTCAGCGTGAGTACCTTTTTCAAGTAACGCCTCTCAGTGACTGGACCAAGAGCCCGCATATGTGGCTTGCCATGCCCATAGGCACCCAGGACTAACTAGATGGTGTGTATTCCAGTTGAGGGAACCCACTGCTGTGCTCTAGAGTCCCTCTCCTGGGGGGGGTCCCCTGTGGCAGAAAACAGTACTCTTCATTCCCACAGAATGAACACAAACACTTGGGAGCTTGGACAATCCCCCGAGAGGAAGGCTCTTCCTCGGCCTCTGAGACAACCCCTACCCTGACCGGACACTGTAAACGCAACACCCAGAGACAAAATCCTGAGTGACTGCCTCCCACTTGCCCTACTTTGATTTCCAGAGGATCTCCCCTCACGGACTAGAGATCAGGCCTGCCTTTACATTGGCCCCTAGCTGAGCCAAGTTTGCTTTTTCAGACATCTGTCCCCACAGCCCTGGCAAACACAGCCTCTAGGCTGGGTCCTCTGGAGCCATACCACAGGACCGTGCCTGCTCTCTCCTGGGAAACTGTGTCCATTCCTTTGGCCACACACCTCCAGAATATGAGAAACCTCAAGGCCTCTGAGGACATCCCACTACTGGGAGCCTCACTGGACTCACAGGGGCATTCGGACACAAGCTGAGCAGCTACATCCATGAATGCATGCACACAGATGTCAACAGAGATAGAAGGTTGAGCCGGACAGGCATTTAGGCCGTAGTCTCAACTCTTGCTTTGGTTTCCAGGTGTCACTCCTCAGAGGCTTTGGTTCGAAGAACAGGGTATGGGGCTTTCCTGAGGCACGGAACAGAACTCCTCTCGTCTCCACATGGGAAGTTTCCTTGTTGGAGCCGTGTCACACACCTCATGTTGGAGAATCCTGCAGAGTCCCTGAGCCACCTCCACATTCCAAGGTCTCCCAGGCCACCAAGCCACAGTATTACTCATCTTCAGGTTAGTCCATTTCAACTCTCCCCTCTGGGTAGCTCACCCAGGAGCCCGCAGATTGAGCCTGCCTTGTCCTGACTAAAGAGTGGGAATATGAGGTGGCGTTCCCAGGCATCCATGCTTAGACACCTGCTCTCGAGTCTTTCCATATGGGGCCTCTTGGAACCATCCAATAGGACTCGACTGTCGTGCAGAAGGTAACCTTCAGTTTTGGAGCAGTTCACAAATCCCATCGTAGCCAAAACTTTCTGGCCTCATGAAGCCCCCACACCCTTCAGGAAGAGGCCATGCTGGACAAGAACTCTAGCCTGAGGCACGTCTCATAGTTGACATGACCTCAGTGCAGGAGATCTCGATTCAGCCTCTGCAGAGTGGGCCTGCCGTGCCCTCGGTCCCAAACCTCACGCTAGCTTGTGTTTTCAGACTTCCTTCCTCACACTCCTGGCAAAGAAGCCCTCCGGACTAGGAACTCCGGAACCAAAATCCAGCCCAGTGTCTGCCCAACGGAAGAAAAATGTTTCCCTGTGGGGCTCTCCAGAAAACCCAGATGAGGATCAACCTGCTCGGGCCTCGACGGTACCCGAACTGGATAGGCTGCTCTGGGCACTCATGCTCTGCCTGACACAGCCTGAAGCCAGACGTCCAGACAGACAAGGAGACAGCTGGCCGCACACCCATCACTTCGGACACGCCATGTTCTTATGACGTCACCTCATCCTAACCTTGGTTTTCAGATATCTGAACCTAGACATTATATCAATTCTCCACACAGCTGGGTATAGCAAGCACAAAACAGAACTCCTCCTTCCCCATGGCTGTCAAGCTTGCTCTTGGCATGGAGTCACACCTTCAGGGTGGGAGAAACCTTCATGGCCCCTGATGCCACGCCCAAACTTGAGTGCTGCTTGGGCACAAATTCATACTGTGACCCTCAGCATGAGCCCCATGTCAAAGAAAGGCCTGTCAGGGCCTGGACCAAGAGCCCACATATGGGGCTTGCCAAGCCCCTATGCACCCAATCCTCACCACGGTTTGAATTTTCCAGTCGCCCCGCCCGTACCTGGAGCTCTGCTCTGGAATCCCTTTCTTGGAGAGACCCATGAGCCAGACAACACGACTCCACCCTTCCCACAAAATGACCCCAAACTCTTGGGAGCTGGGACAGATCCCCAGAGAGGGATACTCGTCCACAGTACCTGAGGCCACCGCTCCAATCCACGGCTATCCCGGACACAACATCCAGAGACAAAAGCCTGAAGGAACGCCTCCCACTCGCCCTTGTTTCAGAGGCCCAGGAGCTCCCTCTCGGGCTGTACATCCGGCCGGCCATACCCTAGGCGCCACTCATAAGCTGAGTTTGTGTATTCAGACTTCTGTGCCCACAGCCTGGACCCACACAACATCCAGGCTAGGGCCTCTGGACCAAACAGCGAAAGATTGTGCCTGCCCTCTCCAAGGAAAGTGTGCCCAATCCATTGACCACAACCCTACAGGTTAGGGAAAAGCTCCAAGGTCCCTGAGGCCATCAATAGTATAGGCCACCCTGGACTAAGAGCGGCTCTCTGACACCAGCGGAGCAACTATCTCCACTTAGACTCTCAGACAGTGTCCCCAGAGACAGAAGGTTGAAATAAACAGGCCCCCAGGCCCTAATCTGAACCTTAGCTTTGGTTTCCATGTTTCCGTTCTCAGAGGACTGTTTTCGTAGACCAGCACATGGGGCTTTTCTGAGGCACCAAACCAAACCTCTTTCATCTCCACATGGGCAGCTTTCTTAGGGGGATGTATCAAACACTTCAGGTAGGAGAGTTCCGCAGGGCCACCGAACAACCAGCACATTCCAAGGTCTCCATGGACCCAAACGCACATTATGACGCATCCTCAGGAGAGGCCATTTCAACTCAGCCCCCTGGGTCGCGTGTTCCAGAGGCAGCAGATCAAACATATCTTGTCGCTAATAGCCAATGGGAATGCGAGGCATGCTGTACAGGGATCCATCCTTCGAACCCTGCTCTCCAGTCCTTCCATATGGTATGTCCTGGAGCCATGCAACAGGACTCGAATGTCCCGCAGAAGGAAACCTTGTGGTTTGAGGCAACCTCCAAACTCAGCGTGGGAAAACTTCCTTGGCCTCATGAGGCCCCCACTTCATGAAGGTGCCATCATGGACACATACTCCAGCCTCAGCCAACGTCTGATCCTCAGCCTGACTTCAGATGCAGGAGATTTTGATTCAGCCTCTGCAGAGTGGGCCTGCTCTGCCCTTGGCTCCAATCCTCACACTAGCTTGTGTTTTCAGACTTCCGTCCTCACACTCCTGGCCCACAAACCCTCCCTACTGAGAATTCTGGGGCCACAATGAAGCACTGTGCCTGCCTCCCAGGAGAAAAACATTGTCTATGGCGATGCCCAGAAACCCCAAATGAGGATCAAACTGCTTGGCCCTCGGCAACACCCCAATTGCATAGGCTACCTTAAACAGTGATGCTCTGTCGCAAATAGCCTGAGCCCAGACCTTCCAACAGACACGGACACAGCTGGCTGCACACCCAGCACATTGGACCCGCCACTGCCTTAGGCCACCATCCATTCCCAACCTGGGTTTTCAGTCATCGGAACCTAGACCTTATCTCCTATCCCTGCACAGGGGGGAACCTGATGCACAAGTCAGAACCCCTCCTTCCCCATGGCAAGAAACCTTGCTGCTGGCAGTGAGTCAAACCTTCAGTGTAGGAGAAAACGGCATGGCCCATGAGGCCACGCCCAAGCGTGAGGGCCGCCTTGGTCACAAACACACATTGCGACCCTCAGCGTGAGTACCTTTTTCAAGTAACGCCTCTCAGTGACTGGACCAAGAGCCCGCATATGTGGCTTGCCATGCCCATAGGCACCCAGGACTAACTAGATGGTGTGTATTCCAGTTGAGGGAACCCACTGCTGTGCTCTAGAGTCCCTCTCCTGGGGGGGTCCCCTGTGGCAGAAAACAGTACTCTTCATTCCCACAGAATGAACACAAACACTTGGGAGCTTGGACAATCCCCCGAGAGGAAGGCTCTTCCTCGGCCTCTGAGACAACCCCTACCCTGACCGGAAAGTGTAAACGCAACACCCAGAGACAAAATCCTGAGTGACTGCCTCCCACTTGCCCTACTTTGATTTCCAGAGGATCTCCCCTCACGGACTAGAGATCAGGCCTGCCATTACATTGGCCCCTAGCTGAGCCAAGTTTGCTTTTTCAGACATCTGTCCCCACAGCCCTGGCAAACACAGCCTCTAGGCTGGGTCCTCTGGAGCCATACCACAGGACCGTGCCTGCTCTCTCCTGGGAAACTGTGTCCATTCCTTTGGCCACACACCTCCAGAATATGAGAAACCTCAAGGCCTCTGAGGACATCCCACTACTGGGAGCCTCACTGGACTCACAGGGGCATTCGGACACAAGCTGAGCAGCTACATCCATGAATGCATGCACACAGATGTCAACAGAGATAGAAGGTTGAGCCGGACAGGCCTTTAGGCCGTAGTCTCAACTCTTGCTTTGGTTTCCAGGTGTCACTCCTCAGAGGCTTTGGTTCGAAGAACAGGGTATGGGGCTTTCCTGAGGCACGGAACAGAACTCCTCTCGTCTCCACATGGGAAGTTTCCTTGTTGGAGCCGTGTCAAACACCTCATGTTGGAGAATCCTGCAGAGTCCCTGAGCCACCTCCACATTCCAAAGTCTCCCAGGCCACCAAGCCACAGTAGGACTCATCTTCAGGAGAGTCCATTTCAACTCTCCCCTCTGGGTAGCTCACCCAGGAGCCCGCAGATTGAGCCTGCCTTGTCCTGACTAAAGAGTGGGAATATGAGGTGGCGTTCCCAGGCATCCATGCTTAGACACCTGCTCTCGAGTCTTTCCATATGGGGCCTCTTGGAACCATCCAATAGGACTCGACTGTCGTGCAGAAGGTAACCTTCAGTTTTGGAGCAGTTCACAAATCCCATCGTAGCCAAAACTTTCTGGCCTCATGAAGCCCCCACACCCTTCAGGAAGAGGCCATGCTGGACAAGAACTCTAGCCTGAGGCACGTCTCATAGTTGACATGACCTCAGTGCAGGAGATCTCGATTCAGCCTCTGCAGAGTGGGCCTGCCGTGCCCTCGGTCCCAAACCTCACGCTAGCTTGTGTTTTCAGACTTCCTTCCTCACACTCCTGGCAAAGAAGCCCTCCGGACTAGGAACTCCGGAACCAAAATCCAGCCCAGTGTCTGCCCAACGGAAGAAAAATGTTTCCCTGTGGGGCTCTCCAGAAAACCCAGATGAGGATCAACCTGCTCGGGCCTCGACGGTACCCGAACTGGATAGGCTGCTCTGGGCACTCATGCTCTGCCTGACACAGCCTGAAGCCAGACGTCCAGACAGACAAGGAGACAGCTGGCCGCACACCCATCACTTCGGACACGCCATGTTCTTATGACGTCACCTCATCCTAACCTTGGTTTTCAGATATCTGAACCTAGACATTATATCAATTCTCCACACAGCTGGGTATAGCAAGCACAAAACAGAACTCCTCCTTCCCCATGGCTGTCAAGCTTGCTCTTGGCATGGAGTCACACCTTCAGGGTGGGAGAAACCTTCATGGCCCCTGATGCCACGCCCAAACTTGAGTGCTGCTTGGGCACAAATTCATACTGTGACCCTCAGCATGAGCCCCATGTCAAAGAAAGGCCTGTCAGGGCCTGGACCAAGAGCCCACATATGGGGCTTGCCAAGCCCCTATGCACCCAATCCTCACCACGGTTTGAATTTTCCAGTCGCCCCGCCCGTACCTGGAGCTCTGCTCTGGAATCCCTTTCTTGGAGAGACCCATGAGCCAGACAACACGACTCCACCCTTCCCACAAAATGACCCCAAACTCTTGGGAGCTGGGACAGATCCCCAGAGAGGGATACTCGTCCACAGTACCTGAGGCCACCGCTCCAATCCACGGCTATCCCGGACACAACATCCAGAGACAAAAGCCTGAAGGAACGCCTCCCACTCGCCCTTGTTTCAGAGGCCCAGGAGCTCCCTCTCGGGCTGTACATCCGGCCGGCCATACCCTAGGCGCCACTCATAAGCTGAGTTTGTGTATTCAGACTTCTGTGCCCACAGCCTGGACCCACACAACATCCAGGCTTGGGCCTCTGGACCAAACAGCGAAAGATTGTGCCTGCCCTCTCCAAGGAAAGTGTGCCCAATCCATTGACCACAACCCTACAGGTTAGGGAAAAGCTCCAAGGTCCCTGAGGCCATCAATAGTATAGGCCACCCTGGACTAAGAGCGGCTCTCTGACACCAGCGGAGCAACTATCTCCACTTAGACTCTCAGACAGTGTCCCAAGAGACAGAAGGTTGAAATGGACAGGCCCCCAGGCCCTAATCTGAACCTTAGCTTTGGTTTCCATGTTTCCGTTCTCAGAGGACTGTTTTCGTAGACCAGCACATGGGGCTTTTCTGAGGCACCAAACCAAACCTCTTTCATCTCCACATGGGCAGCTTTCTTACTGGGATGTATCAAACACTTCAGGTAGGAGAGTTCCGCAGGGCCACCGAACAACCAGCACATTCCAAGGTCTCCATGGACCCAAACGCACATTATGACGCATCCTCAGGAGAGGCCATTTCAACTCAGCCCCCTGGGTCGCGTGTTCCAGAGGCAGCAGATCAAACATATCTTGTCGCTAATAGCCAATGGGAATGCGAGGCATGCTGTACAGGGATCCATCCTTCGAACCCTGCTCTCCAGTCCTTCCATATCGTATGTCCTGGAGCCATGCAACAGGACTCGAATGTCCCGCAGAAGGAAACCTTGTGGTTTGAGGCAACCTCCAAACTCAGTGTGGGAAAACTTCCTTGGCCTCATGAGGCCCCCACTTCATGAAGGTGCCATCATGGACACATACTCCAGCCTCAGCCAACGTCTGATCCTCAGTCTGACTTCAGATGCAGGAGATTTTGATTCAGCCTCTGCAGAGTGGGCCTGCTCTGCCCTTGGCTCCAATCCTCACACTAGCTTGTGTTTTCAGACTTCCGTCCTCACACTCCTGGCCCACAAACCCTCTCTACTGGGAATTCTGGGGCCACAATGAAGCACTGTGCCTGCCTCCCAGGAGAAAAACATTGTTTATGGCGCTGCCCAGAAACCACAAATGAGGATCAAACTGCTTGGCCCTCGGCAACACCCCAATTGCATAGGCTACCTTAAACAGTGATGCTCTGTCGCAAATAGCCTGAGCCCAGACCTTCCAACAGACACCGACACAGCTGGCTGCACACCCAGCACATTGGACCCGCCACTGCCTTAGGCCACCATCCATTCCCAACCTGGGTTTTCAGTCATCGGAACCTAGACCTTATCTCCAATCCCTGCACAGGGGGGAACCTGATGCACAAGTCAGAACCCCTCCTTCCCCCTGGCAAGAAACCTTGCTGCTGGCAGTGAGTCAAACCTTCAGTGTAGGAGAAAACGGCATGGCCCATGAGGCCACGCCCAAGCGTGAGGGCCGCCTTGGGCACAAAAACACATTGCGACCCTCAGCGTGAGTACCTTTTTCAAGTAACGCCTCTCAGTGACTGGACCAAGAGCCCGCATATGTGGCTTGCCATGCCCATAGGCACCCAGGACTAACTAGATGGTGTGTATTCCAGTTGAGGGAACCCACTGCTGTGCTCTAGAGTCCCTCTCCTGGGGGGGTCCCCTGTGGCAGAAAACAGTACTCTTCATTTCCACAGAATGAACACAAACACTTGGGAGCTTGGACAATCCCCCGAGAGGAAGGCTCTTCCTCGGCCTCTGAGACAACCCCTACCCTGACCGGAAAGTGTAAACGCAACACCCAGAGACAAAATCCTGAGTGACTGCCTCCCACTTGCCCTACTTTGATTTCCAGAGGATCTCCCCTCACGGACTAGAGATCAGGCCTGCCATTACATTGGCCCCTAGCTGAGCCAAGTTTGCTTTTTCAGACATCTGTCCCCACAGCCCTGGCAAACACAGCCTCTAGGCTGGGTCCTCTGGAGCCATACCACAGGACCGTGCCTGCTCTCTCCTGGGAAACTGTGTCCATTCCTTTGGCCACACACCTCCAGAATATGAGAAACCTCAAGGCCTCCGAGGACATCCCACTACTGGGAGCCTCACTGGACTCACAGGGGCATTCGGACACAAGCTGAGCAGCTACATCCATGAATGCATGCACACAGATGTCAACAGAGATAGAAGGTTGAGCCGGACAGGCCTTTAGGCCATAGTCTCAACTCTTGCTTTGGTTTCCAGGTGTCACTCCTCAGAGGCTTTGGTTCGAAGAACAGGGTATGGGGCTTTCCTGAGGCACGGAACAGAACTCCTCTCGTCTCCACATGGGAAGTTTCCTTGTTGGAGCCGTGTCAAACACCTCATGTTGGAGAATCCTGCAGAGTCCCTGAGCCACCTCCACATTCCAAAGTCTCCCAGGCCACCAAGCCACAGTAGGACTCATCTTCAGGAGAGACCATTTCAACTCTCCCCTCTGGGTAGCTCACCCAGGAGCCCGCAGATTGAGCCTGCCTTGTCCTGACTAAAGAGTGGGAATATGAGGTGGCGTTCCCAGGCATCCATGCTTAGACACCTGCTCTCGAGTCTTTCCATATGGGGCCTCTTGGAACCATCCAATAGGACTCAACTGTCGTGCAGAAGGTAACCTTCAGTTTTGGAGCAGTTCACAAATCCCATCGTAGCCAAAACTTTCTGGCCTCATGAAGCCCCCACACCCTTCAGGAAGAGGCCATGCTGGACAAGAACTCTAGCCTGAGGCACGTCTCATAGTTGACATGACCTCAGTGCAGGAGATCTCGATTCAGCCTCTGCAGAGTGGGCCTGCCGTGCCCTCGGTCCCAAACCTCACGCTAGCTTGTGTTTTCAGACTTCCTTCCTCACACTCCTGGCAAAGAAGCCCTCCGGACTAGGAACTCCGGAACCAAAATCCAGCCCAGTGTCTGCCCAACGGAAGAAAAATGTTTCCCTGTGGGGCTCTCCAGAAAACCCAGATGAGGATCAACCTGCTCGGGCCTCGACGGTACCCGAACTGGATAGGCTGCTCTGGGCACTCATGCTCTGCCTGACACAGCCTGAAGCCAGACGTCCAGACAGACAAGGAGACAGCTGGCCGCACACCCATCACTTCGGACACGCCATGTTCTTATGTCGTCACCTCATCCTAACCTTGGTTTTCAGATATCTGAACCTAGACATTATATCAATTCTCCACACAGCTGGGTATAGCAAGCACAAAACAGAACTCCTCCTTCCCCATGGCTGTCAAGCTTGCTCTTGGCATGGAGTCACACCTTCAGGGTGGGAGAAACCTTCATGGCCCCTGATGCCACGCCCAAACTTGAGTGCTGCTTGGGCACAAATTCATACAGTGACCCTCAGCATGAGCCCCATGTCAAAGAAAGGCCTGTCAGGGCCTGGACCAAGAGCCCACATATGGGGCTTGCCAAGCCCCTATGCACCCAATCCTCACCACGGTTTGAATTTTCCAGTCGCCCCGCCCGTACCTGGAGCTCTGCTCTGGAATCCCTTTCTTGGAGAGACCCATGAGCCAGACAACACGACTCCACCCTTCCCACAAAATGACCCCAAACTCTTGGGAGCTGGGACAGATCCCCAGAGAGGGATACTCGTCCACAGTACCTGAGGCCACCGCTCCAATCCACGGCTATCCCGGACACAACATCCAGAGACAAAAGCCTGAAGGAACGCCTCCCACTCGCCCTGGTTTCAGAGGCCCAGGAGCTCCCTCTCGGGCTGTACATCCGGCCGGCCATACCCTAGGCGCCACTCATAAGCTGAGTTTGTGTATTCAGACTTCTGTGCCCACAGCCTGGACCCACACAACATCCAGGCTTGGGCCTCTGGACCAAACAGCGAAAGATTGTGCCTGCCCTCTCCAAGGAAAGTGTGCCCAATCCATTGACCACAACCCTACAGGTTAGGGAAAAGCTCCAAGGTCCCTGAGGTCATCAATAGTATAGGCCACCCTGGACTAAGAGCGGCTCTCTGACACCAGCGGAGCAACTATCTCCACTTAGACTCTCAGACAGTGTCCCCAGAGACAGAAGGTTGAAATGGACAGGCCCCCAGGCCCTAATCTGAACCTTAGCTTTGGTTTCCATGTTTCCGTACTCAGAGGACTGTTTTCGTAGACCAGCACATGGGGCTTTTCTGAGGCACCAAACCAAACCTCTTTCATCTCCACATGGGCAGCTTTCTTACTGGGATGTATCAAACACTTCAGGTAGGAGAGTTCCGCAGGGCCACCGAACAACCAGCACATTCCAAGGTCTCCATGGACCCAAACGCACATTATGACGCATCCTCAGGAGAGGCCATTTCAACTCAGCCCCCTGAGTCACGTGTTCCAGAGGCAGCAGATCAAACATATCTTGTCGCTAATAGCCAATGGGAATGCGAGGCATGCTGTACAGGGATCCATCCTTCGAACCCTGCTCTCCAGTCCTTCCATATCGTATGTCCTGGAGCCATGCAACAGGACTCGAATGTCCCGCAGAAGGAAACCTTGTGGTTTGAGGCAACCTCCAAACTCAGCGTGGGAAAACTTCCTTGGCCTCATGAGGCCCCCACTTCATGAAGGTGCCATCATGGACACATACTCCAGCCTCAGCCAACGTCTGATCCTCAGCCTGACTTCAGATGCAGGAGATTTTGATTCAGCCTCTGCAGAGTGGGCCTGCTCTGCCCTTGGCTCCAATCCTCACACTAGCTTGTGTTTTCAGACTTCCGTCCTCACACTCCTGGCCCACAAACCCTCCCTACTGGGAATTCTGGGGCCACAATGAAGCACTGTGCCTGCCTCCCAGGAGAAAAACATTGTCTATGGCGCTGCCCAGAAACCACAAATGAGGATCAAACTGCTTGGCCCTCGGCAACACCCCAATTGCATAGGCTACCTTAAACAGTGATGCTCTGTCGCAAATAGCCTGAGCCCAGACCTTCCAACAGACACCGACACAGCTGGCTGCACACCCAGCACATTGGACCCGCCACTGCCTTAGGCCACCATCCATTCCCAACCTGGGTTTTCAGTCATCGGAACCTAGACCTTATCTCCAATCCCTGCACAGGGGGGAACCTGATGCACAAGTCAGAACCCCTCCTTCCCCCTGGCAAGAAACCTTGCTGCTGGCAGTGAGTCAAACCTTCAGTGTAGGAGAAAACGGCATGGCCCATGAGGCCACGCCCAAGCGTGAGGGCCGCCTTGGGCACAAACACACATTGCGAACCTCAGCGTGAGTACCTTTTTCAAGTAACGCCTCTTAGTGACTGGACCAAGAGCCCGCATATGTGGCTTGCCATGCCCATAGGCACCCAGGACTAACTAGATGGTGTGTATTCCAGTTGAGGGAACCCACTGCTGTGCTCTAGAGTCCCTCCCCTGGGGGGGTACCCTGTGGCAGAAAACAGTACTCTTCATTCCCACAGAATGAACACAAACACTTGGGAGCTTGGACAATCCCCCGAGAGGAAGGCTCTTCCTCGGCCTCTGAGACAACCCCTACCCTGACCGGAAAGTGTAAACGCAACACCCAGAGACAAAATCCTGAGTGACTGCCTCCCACTTGCCCTACTTTGATTTCCAGAGGATCTCCCCTCACGGACTAGAGATCAGGCCTGCCATTACATTGGCCCCTAGCTGAGCCAAGTTTGCTTTTTCAGACATCTGTCCCCACAGCCCTGGCAAACAGAGCCTCTAGCTGGGTCCTCTGGAGCCATACCACAGGACCGTGCCTGCTCTCTCCTGGGAAACTGTGTCCATTCCTTTGGCCACACACCTCCAGAATATGAGAAACCTCAAGGCCTCCGAGGACATCCCACTACTGGGAGCCTCACTGGACTCACAGGGGCATTCGGACACAAGCTGAGCAGCTACATCCATGAATGCATGCACACAGATGTCAACAGAGATAGAAGGTTGAGCCGGACAGGCCTTTAGGCCGTAGTCTCAACTCTTGCTTTGGTTTCCTGGTGTCACTCCTCAGAGGCTTTGGTTCGAAGAACAGGGTATGGGGCTTTCCTGAGGCACGGAACAGAACTCCTCTCGTCTCCACATGGGAAGTTTCCTTGTTGGAGCCGTGTCAAACACCTCATGTTGGAGAATCCTGCAGAGTCCCTGAGCCACCTCCACATTCCAAGGTCTCCCAGGCCACCAAGCCACAGTAGGACTCATCTTCAGGAGAGACCATTTCAACTCTCCCCTCTGGTAGCTCACCCAGGAGCCCGCAGATTGAGCCTGCCTTGTGCTGACTAAAGAGTGGGAATATGAGGTGGCGTTCCCAGGCATCCATGCTTAGACACCTGCTCTCAAGTCTTTCCATATGGGGCCTCTTGGAACCATCCAATAGGACTCGACTGTCGTGCAGAAGGTAACCTTCAGTTTTGGAGCAGTTCACAAATCCCATCGTAGCCAAAACTTTCTGACCTCATGAAGCCCCCACACCCTTCAGGAAGAGGCCATGCTGGACAAGAACTCTAGCCTGAGGCACGTCTCATAGTTGACATGACCTCAGTGCAGGAGATCTCGATTCAGCCTCTGCAGAGTGGGCCTGCCGTGCCCTCGGTCCCAAACCTCACGCTAGCTTGTGTTTTCAGACTTCCTTCCTCACACTCCTGGCAAACAAGCCCTCCGGACTAGGAACTCCGGAATCAAAACCCAGCCCAGTGTCTGCCCAACGGAAGAAAAATGTTTCCCTGTGGGGCTCTCCAGAAAACCCAGATGAGGATCAACCTGCTTGGGCCTCGACGGTACCCGAACTGGATAGGCTGCTCTGGGCACTCATGCTCTGCCTGACACAGCCTGAAGCCAGACGTCCAGACAGACAAGGAGACAGCTGGCCGCACACCCAGCACTTCGGACTCGCCATGGTCTTATGCCGTCACCTCATCCTAACTTTGGTTTTCAGATATCTGAACCTAGACATTATATCAATTCTCCACACAGCTGGGTATAGCAAGCACAAAACAGAACTCCTCCTTCCCCATGGCTGTCACGCTTGCTCTTGGCATGGAGTCACACCTTCAGGGTGGGAGAAACCTTCATGGCCCCTGATGCCACGCCCAAACTTGAGTGCTGCTTGGGCACAAATTCACACTGTGACCCTCAGCATGAGCCCCATGTCAAAGAAAGGCCTGTCAGGGCCTGGAACATGAGCCCACATATGGGGCTTGCCAAGCCCCTATGCACCCAATCCTCACCACGGTTTGAATTTTCCAGTCGCCCCGCCCGTACCTGGAGCTCTGCTCTGGAATCCCTTTCTTGGAGAGACCCATGAGCCAGACAACACGACTCCACCCTTCCCACAAAATGACCCCAAACTGTTGGGAGCTGGGACAAATCCCCAGAGAGGGATACTCGTCCACAGTACCTGAGGCCACCGCTCCAATCCACGGCTATCCCGGACACAACATCCAGAGACAAAAGCCTGAAGGAACGCCTCCCACTCGCCCTTGTTTCAGAGGCCCAGGAGCTCCCTCTCGGGCTGTACATCCGGCCGGCCATACCCTAGGCGCCACTCATAAGCAGAGTTTGTGTATTCAGACTTCTGTGCCCACAGCCTGGACCCACACAACATCCAGGCTAGGGCCTCTGGACCAAACAGCGAAAGATTGTGCCTGACCTCTCCAAGGAAAGTGTGCCCAATCCATTGACCACAACCCTACAGGTTAGGGAAAAGCTCCAAGGTCCCTGAGGCCATCAATAGTATAGGCCACCCTGGACTAAGAGGGGCTCTCTGACACCAGCGGAGCAACTATCTCCACTTAGACTCTCAGACAGTGTCCCCAGAGACAGAAGGTTGAAATGGACAGGCCCCCAGGCCCTAATCTGAACCTTAGCTTTGGTTTCCATGTTTCCGTTCTCAGAGGACTGTTTTCGTAGACCAGCACATGGGGCTTTTCTGAGGCACCAAACCAAACCTCTCTCATCTCCACATGGGCAGCTTTCTTACTGGGATGTATCAAACACTTCAGGTAGGAGAGTTCCGCAGGGCCACCGAACAACCAGCACATTCCAAGTTCTCCATGGACCCAAACGCACATTAAGACGCATCCTCAGGAGAGGCCATTTCAACTCAGCCCCCTGGGTCGCGTGTTCCAGAGGCAGCAGATCAAACATATCTTGTCGCTAATAGCCAATGGGAATGCGAGGCATGCTGTACAGGGATCCATCCATCGAACCCTGCTCTCCAGTCCTTCCATATCGTATGTCCTGGAGCCATGCAACAGGACTCGAATGTCCCGCAGAAGGAAACCTTGTGGTTTGGGGCAACCTCCAAACTCAGCGTGGGAAAACTTCCTTGGCCTCATGAGGCCCCCACTTCATGAAGGTGCCATCATGGACACATACTCCAGCCTCAGCCAACGTCTGATCCTCAGCCTGACTTCAGATGCAGGAGATTTTGATTCAGCCTCTGCAGAGTGGGCCTGCTCTGCCCTTGGCTCCAATCCTCACACTAGCTTGTGTTTTCAGACTTCCGTCCTCACACTCCTGGCCCACAAACCCTCCCTACTGGGAATTCTGGGGCCACAATGAAGCACTGTGCCTGCCTCCCAGGAGAAAAACATTGTCTATGGCGCTGCCCAGAAACCCCAAATGAGGATCAAACTGCTTGGCCCTCGGCAACACCCCAATTGCATAGGCTACCTTAAACAGTGATGCTCTGTCGCAAATAGCCTGAGCCCAGACCTTCCAACAGACACCGACACAGCTGGCTGCACACCCAGCACATTGGACCCGCCACTGCCTTAGGCCACCATCCATTCCCAACCTGGGTTTTCAGTCATCGGAACCTAGACCTTATCTCCAATCCCTGCACAGGGGGGAACCTGATGCACAAGTCAGAACCCCTCCTTCCCCCTGGCAAGAAACCTTGCTGCTGGCAGTGAGTCAAACCTTCAGTGTAGGAGAAAACGGCATGGCCCATGAGGCCACGCCCAAGCGTGAGGGCCGCCTTGGGCACAAACACACATTGCGACCCTCGGCGTGAGTACCTTTTTCAAGTAACGCCTATCAGTGACTGGACCAAGAGCCCGCATATGTGGCTTGCCATGCCCATAGGCACCCAGGACTAACTAGATGGTGTGTATTCCAGTTGAGGGAACCCACTGCTGTGCTCTAGAGTCCCTCTCCTGGGGGGTCCCCTGTGGCAGAAAACAGTACTCTTCATTCCCACAGAATGAACACAAACACTTGGGAGCTGGACAATCCCCCGAGAGGAAGGCTCTTCCTCGGCCTCTGAGACAACCCCTACCCTGACCGGAAAGTGTAAACGCAACACCCAGAGACAAAATCCTGAGTGACTGCCTCCCACTTGCCCTACTTTGATTTCCAGAGGATCTCCCCTCACGGACTAGAGATCAGGCCTGCCATTACATTGGCCCCTAGCTGAGCCAAGTTTGCTTTTTCAGACATCTGTCCCCACAGCCCTGGCAAACACAGCCTCTAGGCTGGGTCCTCTGGAGCCATACCACAGGACCGTGCCTGCTCTCTCCTGGGAAACTGTGTCCATTCCTTTGGCCACACACCTCCAGAATATGAGAAACCTCAAGGCCTCCGAGGACATCCCACTACTGGGAGCCTCACTGGACTCACAGGGGCATTCGGACACAAGCTGAGCAGCTACATCCATGACTGCATGCACACAGATGTCAACAGAGATAGAAGGTTGAGCCGGACAGGCCTTTAAGCCGTAGTCTCAACTCTTGCTTTGGTTTCCAGGTGTCACTCCTCAGAGGCTTTGGTTCGAAGAACAGGGTATGGGGCTTTCCTGAAGCACGGAACAGAACTCCTCTCGTCTCCACATGGGAAGTTTCCTTGTTGGAGCCGTGTCAAACACCTCATGTTGGAGAATCCTGCAGAGTCCCTGAGCCACCTCCACATTCCAAAGTCTCCCAGGCCACCAAGCCACAGTAGGACTCATCTTCAGGAGAGACCATTTCAACTCTCCCCTCTGGGTAGCTCACCCAGGAGCCCGCAGATTGAGCCTGCCTTGTCCTGACTAAAGAGTGGGAATATGAGGTGGCGTTCCCAGGCATCCATGCTTAGAACCTGCTCTCGAGTCTTTCCATATGGGGCCTCTTGGAACCATCCAATAGGACTCGACTGTCGTGCAGAAGGTAACCTTCAGTTTTGGAGCAGTTCACAAATCCCATCGTAGCCAAAACTTTCTGGCCTCATGAAGCCCCTACACCCTTCAGGAAGAGGCCATGCTGGACAAGAACTCTAGCCTGAGGCACGTCTCATAGTTGACATGACCTCAGTGCAGGAGATCTCGATTCAGCCTCTGCAGAGTGGGCCTGCCGTGCCCTCGGTCCCAAACCTCACACTAGCTTGTGTTTTCAGACTTCCTTCCTCACACTCCTGGCAAACAAGCCCTCCGGACTAGGAACTCCAGAACCAAAACCCAGCCCAGTGTCTGCCCAACGGAAGAAAAACGTTTCCCTGTGGGGCTCTCCAGAAAACCCAGATGAGGATCAACCTGCTCGGGCCTCGACGGTACCCGAACTGGATAGGCTGCTCTGGGCACTCATGCTCTGCCTGACACAGCCTGAAGCCAGACGTCCAGACAGACAAGGAGACAGCTGGCCGCACACCCAGCACTTCGGACATGCCATGGTCTTATGCCGTCACCTCATCCTAACCTTGGTTTTCAGATATCTGAACCGAGACATTATATCAATTCTCCACACAGCTGGGTATAGCAAGCACAAAACAGACCTCCTCCTTCCCCATGGCTGTCACGCTTGCTCTTGGCATGGAGTCACACCTTCAGGGTGGGAGAAACCTTCATGGCCCCTGATGCCACGCCCAAACTTGAGTGCTACTTGGGCACAAATTCACACTGTGACCCTCAGCATGAGCCCCATGTCAAAGAAAGGCCTGTCAGGGCCTGGACCAAGAGCCCACATATGGGGCTTGCCAAGCCCCTATGCACCCAATCCTCACCACGGTTTGAATTTTCCAGTCGCCCCGCCCGTACCTGGAGCTCTGCTCTGGAATCCCTTTCTTGGAGAGACCCATGAGCCAGACAACACGACTCCACCCTTCCCACAAAATGACCCCAAACTCTTGGGAGCTGGGACAAATCCCCAGAGAGGGATACTCGTCCACAGTACCTGAGGCCACCGCTCCAATCCACGGCTATCCCGGACACTACATCCTGAGACAAAAGCCTGAAGGAACGCCTCCCACTCGCCCTTGTTTCAGAGGCCCAGGAGCTCCCTCTCGGGCTGTACATCCGGCCGGCCATACCCTAGGCGCCACTCATAAGCTGAGTTTGTGTATTCAGACTTCTGTGCCCACAGCCTGGACCCACACAACATCCAGGCTAGGGCCTCTGGACCAAACAGCGAAAGATTGTGCCTGCCCTCTCCAAGGAAAGTGTGCCCAATCCATTGACCACAACCCTACAGGTTAGGGAAAAGCTCCAAGGTCCCTGAGGCCATCAATAGTATAGGCCACCCTGGACTAAGAGGGGCTCTCTGACACCAGCGGAGCAACTATCTCCACTTAGACTCTCAGACAGTGTCCCCAGAGACAGAAGGTTGAAATGGACAGGCCCCCAGGCCCTAATCTGAACCTTAGCTTTGGTTTCCATGTTTCCGTTCTCAGAGGACTGTTTTCGTAGACCAGCACATGGGGCTTTTCTGAGGCACCAAACCAAAGCTCTCTCATCTCCACATGGGCAGCTTTCTTACTGGGATGTATCAAACACTTCAGGTAGGAGAGTTCCGCAGGGCCACTGAAGATCCAGCACATTCCAAGGTCTCCATGGACCCAAACGCACATTATGACGCATCCTCAGGAGAGGCCATTTCAACTCAGCCCCCTGGGTCGCGTGTTCCAGAGGCAGCAGATCAAACATATCTTGTCGCTAATAGCCAATGGGAATGCGAGGCATGCTGTACAGGGATCCATCCTTCGAACCCTGCTCTCCAGTCCTTCCATATGGTATGTCCTGGAGCCATGCAACAGGACTCGAATGTCCCGCAGAAGGAAACCTTGTGGTTTGGGGCAACCTCCAAACTCAGCGTGCGAAAACTTCCTTGGCCTCATGAGGCCCCCACTTCATGAAGGTGCTATCATGGACACATACTCCAGCCTCAGCCAACGTCTGATCCTCAGCCTGACTTCAGATGCAGGAGATTTTGATTCAGCCTCTGCAGAGTGGGCCTGCTCTGCCCTTGGCTCCAATCCTCACACTAGCTTGTGTTTTCAGACTTCCGTCCTCACACTCCTGGCCCACAAACCCTCCCTACTGGGAATTCTGGGGCCACAATGAAGCACTGTGCCTGCCTCCCAGGAGAAAAACATTGTCTATGTCGCTGCCCAAAAACCCCAAATGAGGATCAAACTGCTTGACCCTCGGCAACACCCCAATTGCATAGGCTACCTTAAACAGTGATGCTCTGTCGCAAATAGCCTGAGCCCAGACCTTCCAACAGACACCGACACAGCTGGCTGCACACCCAGCACATTGGGCCCGCCACTGCCTTAGGCACCATCCATTCCCAACCTGGGTTTTCAGTCATCGGAACCTAGACCTTATCTCCAATCCCTGCACAGGGGGGAACCTGATGCACAAGTCAGAACCCCTCCTTCCCCATGGCAAGAAACCTTGCTGCTGGCAGTGAGTCAAACCTTCAGTGTAGGAGAAAACGGCATGGCCCATGAGGCCACGCCCAAGCGTGAGGGCCGCCTTGGGCACAAACACACATTGCGACCCTCAGCGTGAGTACCTTTTTCAAGTAACGCCTCTCAGTGACTGGACCAAGAGCCCGCATATGTGGCTTGCCATGCCCATAGGCACCCAGTACTAACTAGATGGTGTGTATTCCAGTTGAGGGAACCCACTGCTGTGCTCTAGAGTCCCTCTCCTGGGGGGTCCCCTGTGGCAGAAAACAGTACTCTTCATTCCCACAGAATGAACACAAACACTTGGGAGCTTGGACAATCCCCCGAGAGGAAGGCTCTTCCTCGGCCTCTGAGACAACCCCTATTCTGACCGGACACTGTAAACGCAACACCCAGAGACAAAATCCTGAGTGACTGCTTCCCACTTGCCCTACTTTGATTTCCAGAGGATCTCCCCTCACGGACTAGAGATCAGGCCTGCCATTACATTGGCCCCTAGCTGAGCCAAGTTTGCTTTTTCAGACATCTGTCCCCACAGCCCTGGCAAACACAGCCTCTAGGCTGGGTCCTCTGGAGCCATACCACAGGACCGTGCCTGCTCTCTCCTGGGAAACTGTGTCCATTCCTTTGGCCACACACCTCCAGAATATGAGAAACCTCAAGGCCTCCGAGGACATCCCACTACTGGGAGCCTCACTGGACTCACAGGGGCATTTGGACACAAGCTGAGCAGCTACATCCATGAATGCATGCACACAGATGTCAACAGAGATAGAAGGTTGAGCCGGGAAAGGCCTTTAGGCCGTAGTTTCAACTCTAGCTTTGGTTTCCAGTTGTCACTCCTCAGAGGCTTTGGTTCGAAGAACAGGGTATGGGGCTTTCCTGAGGCACGGAACAGAACTCCTCTCGTCTCCACATGGGAAGTTTCCTTGTTGGAGCCGTGTCAAACACCTCATGTTGGAGAATCCTGCAGAGTCCCTGAGCCACCTCCACATTCCAAAGTCTCCCAGGCCACCAAGCCACAGTAGGACTCATCTTCAGGAGAGTCCATTTCAACTCTCCCCTCTGGGTAGCTCACCCAGGAGCCCGCAGATTGAGCCTGCCTTGTCCTGACTAAAGAGTGGGAATATGAGGTGGCGTTCCCAGGCATCCATGCTTAGACACCTGCTCTCGAGTCTTTCCATATGGGGCCTCTTGGAACCATCCAATAGGACTCGACTGTCGTGCAGAAGGTAACCTTCAGTTTTGGAGCAGTTCACAAATCCCATCGTAGCCAAAACTTTCTGGCCTCATGAAGCCCCCACACCCTTCAGGAAGAGGCCATGCTGGACAAGAACTCTAGCCTGAGGCACGTCTCATAGTTGACATGACCTCAGTGCAGGAGATCTCGATTCAGCCTCTGCAGAGTGGGCCTGCCGTGCCCTCGGTCCCAAACCTCACGCTAGCTTGTGTTTTCAGACTTCCTTCCTCACACTCCTGGCAAACAAGCCCTCCGGACTAGGAACTCCGGAACCAAAACCCAGCCCAGTGTCTGCCCAACGGAAGAAAAATGTTTCCCTGTGGGGCTCTCCAGAAAACCCAGATGAGGATCAACCTGCTCGGGCCTCGACGGTACCCGAACTGGATAGGCTGCTCTGGGCACTCATGCTCTGCCTGACACAGCCTGAAGCCAGACGTCCAGACAGACAAGGAGACAGCTGGCCGCACACCCAGCACTTCGGACACGCCATGGTCTTATGCCGTCACCTCATCCTAACCTTGGTTTTCAGATATCTGAACCTAGACATTATATCAATTCTCCACACAGCTGGGTATAGCAAGCACAAAACAGACCTCCTCCTTCCCCATGGCTTTCAAGCTTGCTCTTGGCATGGAGTCACACCTTCAGGGTGGGAGAAACCTTCATGGCCCCTGATGCCACGCCCAAACTTGAGTGCTACTTGGGCACAAATTCATACTGTGACCCTCAGCATGAGCCCCATGTCAAAGAAAGGCCTGTCAGGGCCTGGACCAAGAGCCCACATATGGGGCTTGCCAAGCCCCTATGCACCCAATCCTCACCACGGTTTGAATTTTCCAGTCGCCCCGCCCGTACCTGGAGCTCTGCTCTGGAATCCCTTTCTTGGAGAGACCCATGAGCCAGACAACACGACTCCACCCTTCCCACAAAATGACCCCAAACTCTTGGGAGCTGGGACAAATCCCCAGAGAGGGATACTCGTCCACAGTACCTGAGGCCACCGCTCCAATCCACGGCTATCCCGGACACTACATCCTGAGACAAAAGCCTGAAGGAACGCCTCCCACTCGCCCTTGTTTCAGAGGCCCAGGAGCTCCCTCTCGGGCTGTACATCCGGCCTGCCATACCCTAGGCGCCACTCATAAGCAGAGTTTGTGTATTCAGACTTCTTTGCCCACAGCCTGGACCCACACAACATCCAGGCTAGGGCCTCTGGACCAAACAGCGAAAGATTGTGCCTGCCCTCTCCAAGGAAAGTGTGCCCAATCCATTGACCACAACCCTACAGGTTAGGGAAAAGCTCCAAGGTCCCTGAGGCCATCAATAGTATAGGCCACCCTGGACTAAGAGGGGCTCTCTGACACCAGCGGAGCAACTATCTCCACTTAGACTCTCAGACAGTGTCCCCAGAGACAGAAGGTTGAAATGGACAGGCCCCCAGGCCCTAATCTGAACCTTAGCTTTGGTTTCCATGTTTCCGTTCTCAGAGGACTGTTTTCGTAGACCAGCACATGGGGCTTTTCTGAGGCACCAAACCAAACCTCTCTCATCTCCACATGGGCAGCTTTCTTACTGGGATGTATCAAACACTTCAGGTAGGAGAGTTCCGCAGGGCCACTGAACAACCAGCACATTCCAAGGTCTCCATGGACCCAAACGCACATTATGACGCATCCTCAGGAGAGGCCATTTCAACTCAGCCCCCTGGGTCGCGTGTTCCAGAGGCAGCAGATCAAACATATCTTGTCGCTAATAGCCAATGGGAATGCGAGGCATGCTGTACAGGGATCCATCCTTCGAACCCTGCTCTCCAGTCCTTCCATATGGTATGTCCTGGAGCCATGCAACAGGACTCGAATGTCCCGCAGAAGGAAACCTTGTGGTTTGGGGCAACCTCCAAACTCAGCGTGCGAAAACTTCCTTGGCCTCATGAGGCCCCCACTTCATGAAGGTGCTATCATGGACACACACTCCAGCCTCAGCCAACGTCTGATCCTCAGCCTGACTTCAGATGCAGGAGATTTTGATTCAGCCTCTGCAGAGTGGGCCTGCTCTGCCCTTGGCTCCAATCCTCACACTAGCTTGTGTTTTCAGACTTCCGTCCTCACACTCCTGGCCCACAAACCCTCCCTACTGGGAATTCTGGGGCCACAATGAAGCACTGTGCCTGCCTCCCAGGAGAAAAACATTGTCTATGTCGCTGCCCAAAAACCCCAAATGAGGATCAAACTGCTTGACCCTCGGCAACACCCCAATTGCATAGGCTACCTTAAACAGTGATGCTCTGTCGCAAATAGCCTGAGCCCAGACCTTCCAACAGACACCGACACAGCTGGCTGCACACCCAGCACATTGGACCCGCCACTGCCTTAGGCACCATCCATTCCCAACCTGGGTTTTCAGTCATCGGAACCTAGACCTTATCTCCAATCCCTGCACAGGGGGGAACCTGATGCACAAGTCAGAACCCCTCCTTCCCCATGGCAAGAAACCTTGCTGCTGGCAGTGAGTCAAACCTTCAGTGTAGGAGAAAACGGCATGGCCCATGAGGCCACGCCCAAGCGTGAGGGCCGCCTTGGGCACAAACACACATTGCGACCCTCAGCGTGAGTACCTTTTTCAAGTAACGCCTCTCAGTGACTGGACCAAGAGCCCGCATATGTGGCTTGCCATGCCCATAGGCACCCAGTACTAACTAGATGGTGTGTATTCCAGTTGAGGGAACCCACTGCTGTGCTCTAGAGTCCCTCTCCTGAGGGGTCCCCTGTGGCAGAAAACAGTACTCTTCATTCCCACAGAATGAACACAAACACTTGGGAGCTTGGACAATCCCCCGAGAGGAAGGCTCTTCCTCGGCCTCTGAGACAACCCCTATTCTGACCGGACACTGTAAACGCAACACCCAGAGACAAAATCCTGAGTGACTGCTTCCCACTTGCCCTACTTTGATTTCCAGAGGATCTCCCCTCACGGACTAGAGATCAGGCCTGCCATTACATTGGCCCCTAGCTGAGCCAAGTTTGCTTTTTCAGACATCTGTCCCCACAGCCCTGGCAAACACAGCCTCTAGGCTGGGTCCTCTGGAGCCATACCACAGGACCGTGCCTCCTCTATCCTGGGAAACTGTGTCCATTCCTTTGGCCACACACCTCCAGAATATGAGAAACCTCAAGGCCTCCGAGGACATCCCACTACTGGGAGCCTCACTGGACTCACAGGGGCATTTGGACACAAGCTGAGCAGCTACATCCATGAATGCATGCACACAGATGTCAACAGAGATAGAAGGTTGAGCCGGACAGGCCTTTAAGCCGTAGTCTCAACTCTTGCTTTGGTTTCCAGTTGTCACTCCTCAGAGGCTGTGGTTCGAAGAACAGGGTATGGGGCTTTCCTGAGGCACGGAACAGAACTCCTCTCGTCTCCACATGGGAAGTTTCCTTGTTGGAGCCGTGTCAAACACCTCATGTTGGAGAATCCTGCAGAGTCCCTGAGCCACCTCCACATTCCAAAGTCTCCCAGGCCACCAAGCCACAGTAGGACTCATCTTCAGGAGAGTCCATTTCAACTCTCCCCTCTGGGTAGCTCACCCAGGAGCCCGCAGATTGAGCCTGCCTTGTCCTGACTAAAGAGTGGGAATATGAGGTGGCGTTCCCAGGCATCCATGCTTAGACACCTGCTCTCGAGTCTTTCCATATGGGGCCTCTTGGAACCATCCAATAGGACTCGACTGTCGTGCAGAAGGTAACCTTCAGTTTTGGAGCAGTTCACAAATCCCATCGTAGCCAAAACTTTCTGGCCTCATGAAGCCCCCACACCCTTCAGGAAGAGGCCATGCTGGACAAGAACTCTAGCCTGAGGCACGTCTCATAGTTGACATGACCTCAGTGCAGGAGATCTCGATTCAGCCTCTGCAGAGTGGGCCTGCCGTGCCCTCGGTCCCAAACCTCACGCTAGCTTGTGTTTTCAGACTTCCTTCCTCACACTCCTGGCAAACAAGCCCTCCGGACTAGGAACTCCGGAACCAAAACCCAGCCCAGTGTCTGCCCAACGGAAGAAAAATGTTTCCCTGTGGGGCTCTCCAGAAAACCCAGATGAGGATCAACCTGCTCGGGCCTCGACGGTACCCGAACTGGATAGGCTGCTCTGGGCACTCATGCTCTGCCTGACACAGCCTGAAGCCAGACGTCCAGACAGACAAGGAGACAGCTGGCCGCACACCCAGCACTTCGGACACGCCATGGTCTTATGCCGTCACCTCATCCTAACCTTGGTTTTCAGATATCTGAACCTAGACATTATATCAATTCTCCACACAGCTGGGTATAGCAAGCACAAAACAGAACTAATCCTTCCCCATGGCTTTCAAGCTTGCTCTTGGCATGGAGTCACACCTTCAGGGTGGGAGAAACCTTCATGGCCCCTGATGCCACGCCCAACTTGAGTGCTACTTGGGCACAAATTCACACTGTGACCCTCAGCATGAGCCCCATGTCAAAGAAAGGCCTGTCAGGGCCTGGACCAAGAGCCCACATATGGGGCTTGCCAAGCCCCTATGCACCCAATCCTCACCAAGGTTTGAATTTTCCAGTCGCCCCGCCCGTACCTGGAGCTCTGCTCTGGAATCCCTTTCTTGGAGAGACCCATGAGCCAGACAACACGACTCCACCCTTCCCACAAAATGACCCCAAACTCTTGGGAGCTGGGACAAATCCCCAGAGAGGGATACTCGTCCACAGTACCTGAGGCCACCGCTCCAATCCACGGCTATCCCGGACACTACATCCTGAGACAAAAGCCTGAAGGAACGCCTCCCACTCGCCCTTGTTTCAGAGGCCCAGGAGCTCCCTCTCGGGCTGTACATCCGGCCTGCCATACCCTAGGCGCCACTCATAAGCAGAGTTTGTGTATTCAGACTTCTGTGCCCACAGCCTGGACCCACACAACATCCAGGCTAGGGCCTCTGGACCAAACAGCGAAAGATTGTGCCTGACCTCTCCAAGGAAAGTGTGCCCAATCCATTGACCACAACCCTACAGGTTAGGGAAAAGCTCCAAGGTCCCTGAGGCCATCAATAGTATAGGCCACCCTGGAGTAAGAGGGGCTCTCTGACACCAGCGGAGCAACTATCTCCACTTAGACTCTCAGACAGTGTCCCCAGAGACAGAAGGTTGAAATGGACAGGCCCCCAGGCCCTAATCTGAACCTTAGCTTTGGTTTCCATGTTTCCGTTCTCAGAGGACTGTTTTCGTAGACCAGCACATGGGGCTTTTCTGAGGCACCAAACCAAAGCTCTCTCATCTCCACATGGGCAGCTTTCTTACTGGGATGTATCAAACACTTCAGGTAGGAGAGTTCCGCAGGGCCACTGAAGATCCAGCACATTCCAAGGTCTCCATGGACCCAAACGCACATTATGACGCATCCTCAGGAGAGGCCATTTCAACTCAGCCCCCTGGGTCGCGTGTTCCAGAGGCAGCAGATCAAACATATCTTGTCGCTAATAGCCAATGGGAATGCGAGGCATGCTGTACAGGGATCCATCCTTCGAACCCTGCTCTCCAGTCCTTCCATATGGTATGTCCTGGAGCCATGCAACAGGACTCGAATGTCCCGCAGAAGGAAACCTTGTGGTTTGGGGCAACCTCCAAACTCAGCGTGCGAAAACTTCCTTGGCCTCATGAGGCCCCCACTTCATGAAGGTGCTATCATGGACACACACTCCAGCCTCAGCCAACGTCTGATCCTCAGCCTGACTTCAGATGCAGGAGATTTTGATTCAGCCTCTGCAGAGTGGGCCTGCTCTGCCCTTGGCTCCAATCCTCACACTAGCTTGTGTTTTCAGACTTCCGTCCTCACACTCCTGGCCCACAAACCCTCCCTACTGGGAATTCTGGGGCCACAATGAAGCACTGTGCCTGCCTCCCAGGAGAAAAACATTGTCTATGTCGCTGCCCAAAAACCCCAAATAAGGATCAAACTGCTTGACCCTCGGCAACACCCCAATTGCATAGGCTACCTTAAACAGTGATGCTCTGTCGCAAATAGCCTGAGCCCAGACCTTCCAACAGACACCGACACAGCTGGCTGCACACCCAGCACATTGGACCCGCCACTGCCTTAGGCACCATCCATTCCCAACCTGGGTTTTCAGTCATCAGAACCTAGACCTTATCTCCAATCCCTGCACAGGGGGGAACCTGATGCACAAGTCAGAACCCCTCCTTCCCCATGGCAAGAAACCTTGCTGCTGGCAGTGAGTCAAACCTTCAGTGTAGGAGAAAACGGCATGGCCCATGAGGCCACGCCCAAGCGTGAGGGCCGCCTTGGGCACAAACACACATTGCGACCCTCAGCGTGAGTACCTTTTTCAAGTAACGCCTCTCAGTGACTGGACCAAGAGCCCGCATATGTGGCTTGCCATGCCCATAGGCACCCAGTACTAACTAGATGGTGTGTATTCCAGTTGAGGGAACCCACTGCTGTGCTCTAGAGTCCCTCTCCTGGGGGGTCCCCTGTGGCAGAAAACAGTACTCTTCATTCCCACAGAATGAACACAAACACTTGGGAGCTTGGACAATCCCCCGAGAGGAAGGCTCTTCCTCGGCCTCTGAGACAACCCCTATTCTGACCGGACACTGTAAACGCAACACCCAGAGACAAAATCCTGAGTGACTGCTTCCCACTTGCCCTACTTTGATTTCCAGAGGATCTCCCCTCACGGACTAGAGATCAGGCCTGCCATTACATTGGCCCCTAGCTGAGCCAAGTTTGCTTTTTCAGACATCTGTCCCCACAGCCCTGGCAAACACAGCCTCTAGGCTGGGTCCTCTGGAGCCATACAACAGGACCGTGCCTGCTCTATCCTGGGAAACTGTGTCCATTCCTTTGGCCACACACCTCCAGAATATGAGAAACCTCAAGGCCTCCGAGGACATCCCACTACTGGGAGCCTCACTGGACTCACAGGGGCATTTGGACACAAGCTGAGCAGCTACATCCATGAATGCATGCACACAGATGTCAACAGAGATAGAAGGTTGAGCCGGGAAAGGCCTTTAGGCCGTAGTCTCAACTCTTGCTTTGGTTTCCAGGTGTCACTCCTCAGAGGCTTTGGTTCGAAGAACAGGGTATGGGGCTTTCCTGAGGCACGGAACAGAACTCCTCTCGTCTCCACATGGGAAGTTTCCTTGTTGGAGCCGTGTCAAACACCTCATGTTGGAGAATCCTGCAGAGTCCCTGAGCCACCTCTACATTCCAAGGTCTCCCAGGCCACCAAGCCACAGTAGGACACATCTTCAGGAGAGACCATTACAACTCTCCCCTCAGGGTAGCTCACCCAGGAGCCCGCAGATTGAGCCTGCCTTGTCCTGACTAAAGAGTGGGAATATGAGGTGGCTTTCCCAGGCATCCATGCTTAGACACCTGCTCTCGAGTCTTTCCATATGGGGCCTCTTGGAACCATCCAATAGGACTCAACTGTCATGCAGAAGGTAACCTTCAGTTTTGGAGCAGTTCACAAATCCCATCGTAGGCAAAACTTTCTGGCCTCATGTAGCCCCCACACCCTTCAGGAAGAGGCCATGCTGGACAAGAACTCTAGCCTGAGGCACGTCTCATAGTTGACATGACCTCAGTGCAGGAGATCTCGATTCAGCCTCTGCAGAGTGGGCCTGCCGTGCCCTCGGTCCCAAACCTCACGCTAGCTTGTGTTTTCAGACTTCCTTCCTCACACTCCTGGCAAACAAGCCCTCCGGACTAGGAACTCCAGAACCAAAACCCAGCCCAGTGTCTGCCCAACGGAAGAAAAACGTTTCCCTGTGGGGCTCTCCAGAAAACCCAGATGAGGATCAACCTGCTCGGGCCTCGACGGTACCCGAACTGGATAGGCTGCTCTGGGCACTCATGCTCTGCCTGACACAGCCTGAAGCCAGACGTCCAGACAGACAAGGAGACAGCTGGCCGCACACCCAGCACTTCGGACACGCCATGGTCTTATGCCGTCACCTCATCCTAACCTTGGTTTTCAGATATCTGAACCGAGACATTATATCAATTCTCCACACAGCTGGGTATAGCAAGCACAAAACAGACCTCCTCCTTCCCCATGGCTTTCAAGCTTGCTCTTGGCATGGAGTCACACCTTCAGGGTGGGAGAAACCTTCATGGCCCCTGATGCCACGCCCAAACTTGAGTGCTACTTGGGCACAAATTCACACTGTGACCCTCAGCATGAGCCCCATGTCAAAGAAAGGCCTGTCAGGGCCTGGACCAAGAGCCCACATATGGGGCTTGCCAAGCCCCTATGCACCCAATCCTCACCACGGTTTGAATTTTCCAGTCGCCCCGCCCGTACCTGGAGCTCTGCTCTGGAATCCCTTTCTTGGAGAGACCCATGAGCCAGACAACACGACTCCACCCTTCCCACAAAATGACCCCAAACTCTTGGGAGCTGGGACAAATCCCCAGAGAGGGATACTCGTCCACAGTACCTGAGGCCACCGCTCCAATCCACGGCTATCCCGGACACTACATCCTGAGACAAAAGCCTGAAGGAACGCCTCCCACTCGCCCTTGTTTCAGAGGCCCAGGAGCTCCCTCTCGGGCTGTACATCCGGCCGGCCATACCCTAGGCGCCACTCATAAGCTGAGTTTGTGTATTCAGACTTCTGTGCCCACAGCCTGGACCCACACAACATCCAGGGTAGGGCCTCTGGACCAAACAGCGAAAGATTGTGCCTGCCCTCTCCAAGGAAAGTGTGCCCAATCCATTGACCACAACCCTACAGGTTAGGGAAAAGCTCCAAGGTCCCTGAGGCCATCAATAGTATAGGGCACCCTGGACTAAGAGGGGCTCTCTGACACCAGCGGACCAACTATCTCCACGTAGACTCTCAGACAGTGTCCCCAGAGACAGAAGGTTGAAATGGACAGGCCCTCAGGACCTAATCTGAACCTTAGCTTTGGTTTCCATGTTTCCGTTCTCAGAGGACTGTTTTCGTAGACCAGCACATGGGGCTTTTCTGAGGCACCAAACCAAAGCTCTCTCATCTCCACATGGGCAGCTTTCTTACTGGGATGTATCAAACACTTCAGACTTGGCTCAGGTTTGTGTTTCTGTCCATGTTGGCCCCTTCAGGAAGGGGGGGCATTATGAGGCCATGGGGGTTTTCCCACTATTGGAGTTGTGAGATGCTCCAAACCGCAAGGATTCCTTCTGTGGGACAATTAAGATTTGTTGGATGGCTCCAGGTCGTCTTATAAGGTATTTTTCCAGAACAGGGTTCTAAGTATGGATGCCTGGGCAGCCAGCCTCACATTCCAATTGTCTCCTAGCAACAAGAAACGTTTGATCTGCTGGCTTGGGGTAGCAACAGAGGGGGCTGAGTTGAAATGGACTTTCCTGAGGATGGTCTTAATGTTGGTTTGAGTCCATGGAGACCTTGGTATGGAGCAGTGGCACCAGGGCCCTGAAGGATTCTCCTAACCAGAGGTTATGACAAAGCTCCAATGAGCAAGTTTCCATGGGGAGACGAGATTTGTTCTTATTGGTGCCTCAGGAAACCACCATATGCTGGTATTGGAAACGAGGCCTCTGAGGAGAGATGCCTGGAAACCAAAGCAATGGATCTGTTTAGGGCCTAGGGGCCTGTCCGGTTCAATATTCTTCTCTGGGGACATCTGTTGTCTGAGTGGAGGTAGTTGCTCAGCTGGTTTGAGATCACCCCTGTTTGTCCTGGGCGGCCTACACTATTGGGATGGCCTCGGTGACTTTGGAGGTTTTTCCTAATTTGCAAGGTTGTGGCCAATGGAATGGGAAGAATTCCCTTGAAAGGGAAGCACAGTCCTGAGGTGTGGCTCCAGGGACCCAAGTGTGGAGCGTGTGTGGTCCAGGGCTATTTGGACAAAAGTCTGAAAACACAAACTCCACTTAGGTTGTGGGATGTAGGTATGGCCGGCCCGATCTATAGACCGTGAGGAGACCTCTTCGGGATATGAACAAAGGGCGAATGTGATGTGCATGCTCATGCTTTTTTTTTTTTTTTTCTGGAAATGTGTCACCGATTGCCATGGAATGTCGGGGTGTCCTCATGGGCCATCGATGAGGCTCACTTTCTGGGGATTTGACCCGATCCCAAGAGTTTGGTGTCATTCTGTGGGAAGGGAGGAGGCCTTTCTGTTTTTTTTTTTTGTTTATTTATTTATTTATTTATTTATTTATTTATTTATTTATTTATTTTTTTAACCTCCGGTGGACCACCAAAAGAGGGATTCCAGAGCAGATTCGTGGGTGGGGGCAACATGACAACCAGACCTCTGGTTAACATTGGGACCTAATAACATGGCAAGCCCCTTATGTGGGCTCTTGGTCCAGACACTGAGAGGCCTTCCTTGAGGATAGGTCTCACACTGAGTTTCACAATGTGGTTTTGTGCCCAAGGAGCCCCTCAATTCAGGGCGTGGCCTAATGTACCATGCTGGTTTCTCCTACACGGAACGTTGCACAGTAAAGGAACCACAAGTTTTCTGGCCATGGGGAAGAAGGAGTTCTAATTTCTGCAACACTTTCACTCCTGGACTGTGATTGGATTTAAGGTCTAGGTTCTGAAGCCTGAAAACTGAGGTTGGGAAGAGATGAAGCCCTAAGGCCATGGTGTGTCTGATGTGCTCAGTGTTCGGCCAGCTGTTGAGTATGGGTTGGGAGGTGCAGGCTCAGGCAGTGGCAGACTGGGAATTAGTGCCCAGGCTAGACTGCATCATTGGGGTGCAGTCGAGTTTCGTGCAGGATGTTACTCATTTGTGGTTACTGGGTAGTCCCAGAGGGCAACGTTTTTCTTCTGGAGGGAAGACACAGTGCCACATAGTGACTCCAAAATTCCCAAACTGGAAGGCTTGTGGGCCAGGAGTGTGAGGAAAAAATTCTGAGAACACAAGCCAGACTTAGATTTCGGGGTGAGGGGACGGCAGGCACCCTCTGCAGAGATAATTCGAGATCCCGTATACCTGAAGACAGAGCTAGGATCAGACGTTTTCTTAGGTCGGAGTTTCTGTCCATGAAGCCCATTCATGAAGGGGAGGGTGTCACGAGGACATGGAGGTTTTCCCACGATGGGAATTGTGAGATGCTCCGAACCACAATGATTCCTTCTGTGGGACAGTGGAGACCTGTTGGATGGCTCCAGGACATCCCATAAGGAAGTTATCCAGAGCAGGGTTCTAAGGATGGATGCGTGGGCAGCCTGCCTCCCATTCCAGGTGTCTCATAGAGCCAAGGCAAGTTCGATCTGCTGGATCTAGGGGAGCAACCGAGGCGGGTGTTTTGAAATGGGTGAGTTGAGGATGGGTCATAATGTGCATTTGTGTCCATGTAGACGTTGGAATGGGGTGCTTGATCAGGGGCCTTGAGGGATGTTCATAACCGGAGGTTTTGATGGAGCTCTAAAGAGTATGTTTCCTATGTAGAGAAGAGAATTGTTTTGATGAGTGCCTAAGGAATCTCCCATATGCTGGTATTGGAAACCAGGCCTGTGATGAGAGATGACTGGAATCTCCATTGGATGTGCTGCATTGTGGCTTCGGAATTCCCAAACTGGAGGGCTTGTGGGCCAGGAGAGTGAGGACGGAAGTCTGAGAACACAAGCTAGACTTACGTTTCGGGGCAAGGATATGGCAGGCACACTCTGCAGAGCTGAATTGAGATCTCATGCGTCTGAAGTCAGGTCGAGGTTCAGACTTTGGCTCAGGTTTGAGTTTCTGTCCATGTTGGCCCCTTCAGGAAGGGGGGGCATTATGAGGCCATGGGGGTTTTCCCACTATTGGAGTTATGAGATGCTCCAAACCGCAAGGATTCCTTCTTTGGGACAATTAAGATTTGTTGGATGGCTGAGGCCGTCTTATAAGGTATTTTTCCAGAACAGGGTTCTAAGTATGGATGCCTGGGCAGCAAGCCTCACATTCCAATTGTCTCCTAGCAACAAGAAACGTTTGATCTGCTGGCTTGGGGTAGCAACAGTGGGGGCTGAGTTGAAATGGACTTTCCTGAGAATGGTCTTAATGTTGGTTTGAGTCCATGGAGACCTTGGTATGGGGCAGTGGCACCAGGGCCCTGAAGGATTCTCCTAGCCAGAGTTTATGACAAAGCTCCAATGAGCAAGTTTTCCATGGGGAGACGAGATTTGTTCTTATTGGTGCCTCAGGAAACCACCATATGCTGGTATTGGAAACGAGGCCTCTGAGGAGAGATGCCTGGAAATCAAAGCAATGGATCTGATTAGGGCCTAGGGGCCTGTCCGGTTCAATATTCTTCTCTGGGGACATCTGTTGTCTGAGTGGAGGTAGTTGCTCAGCTGGTTTGAGATCACCCCTGTTTGTCCTGGGCGGCCTACACTATTGGGATGGCCTCGGTGACTTTGGAGGTTTTTCCTAATTTGCAAGGTTGTGGCCAATGGAATGGGAAGAATTCCCTTGAAAGGGAAGCACAGTCCTGAGGTGTGGCTCCAAGACCCAAGTGTGGAGCGTGTGTGGTCCAGGGCTATTTGGACAAAAGTCTGAAAACACAAACTCCACTTAGGTTGTGGGATGTAGGTATGGCCGGCCGGATCTATAGACCGTGAGGAGAACTCTTCGGGATATGAACAAAGGGCGAATGTGAGGTCCTGGCTCATGCTTTTTTTTTTTTTTTCTGGAAATGTGTCACCGATTGCCATGGAATGTCGGGGTGTCCTCATGGGCCATCGATGAGGCTCCCTTTGGGGATTTGACCCGATCCCAAGAGTTTGGGGTCATTCTGTGGGAAGGGAGGAGGCCTTTCTTGTTTTTTTGTTTATTTTTTTTATTATTATTATTTTTTTTACCTAAGGTGGACCACCAAAAGAGGGATTCCAGAGCAGAGTCCTGGGGAGGGGCGACTGGACAACCAGACCTCTGGTTAACATTGGGACCTAAGAACATGGCAAGCCCCATATATGGCTCTTGGTCCAGACACTGAGAGGTCTTCCTTGAGGATATGTCTCACACTGAGTTTCACAATGTGTTTTTGTGCCCAAGGAGCCCCTCAAGTCAGGGCGTGGCCTAAAGTACCATGCTGGTTTCTCCTACACTGAACGTTGCACAATATGGCAACCACAAGTTTTCTGGCCATGGGGAAGAAGGAGTTCTAATTTCTGCAACACTTTCACTCCTGGACTGTGATTGGATTTAAGGTCTAGGTTCTGAAGCCTGAAAACTGAGGTTGGGAAGAGATGAAGCCCTAAGGCCATGGTGTGTCTGATGTGCTCAGTGTTCGGCCAGCTGTGAGTGTGGGTTGGGAGGTGCAGGCTCAGGCTGTGGAAGACAGGGAATTAGTGCCCAGGCTAGACTGTATCATTGGGGTGCAGTCGAGTTTCGTGCAGGATGGTACTCATTTGTGGTTACTGCGTAGCCCCAGAGGGCAACGTTTTTCTTCTGGAGGGAAGACACAGTGCCACATAGTGTCTCCAGAATTCCCAAACTGGAAGGCTTGTGGGCCAGGTGTGTGAGGAAAAAATTCTGAGAACACAAGCCAGACTTAGATTTCGGGGTGAGGGGACGGAAGGCACCCTCTGCAGAGATGATTCGAGATTCCGTATACCTGAAGACAGAGCTAGGATCAGACGTTGGCTTACATCGGAGTTTCTGTCCATGGAGGCCCCTTCATGAAGGGGAGGGTGTCACGAGGACATGGAGGTTTTCCCACGATGGGAATTGTGAGATGTTCCAAACCGCAATGATTCCTTCTGTGGGACAGTCGAGACCTGTTGGATGGCTCCAGGACATCCCATAAGGAAGTTATCCAAAGCAGGGTTCTAAGGATGGATGCCTGGGCAGCCTGCCTCCCATTCCAGGTGTCTCATAGCGCCAAGGCAAGTTCGATCTGCTGGATCTAGGGGAGCAACCGAGGCGGGTGTGTTGAAATGGGTGAGTTGAGGATGGGTCATAATGTGCATTTGTGTCCATGTAGACCTTCGAATGGGGTGCTTGATCCGGGGCCTTGGGGATGTTCATAACCGGAGGTTTTGATGGGCTCTAAAGAGTACGTTTTCTATGTAGAGAAGAGAATTGTTTTGATGAGTGCCTAAGGAATCTCCCATATGCTGGTATTGGAAACCAGGCCTCTGAGGAGAGATGACTGGAAACAAAAGCAATGAATATGATTAGGGCCTAGGTGCCTGTCCGGTTCAATCTCTTTCCTGAGGATACGTTTCTACGGATCTGAGGGGATGTAGTTGCTCAGCTTGTGTCAGATCGCCCCTGTTTGTCCTGGGCAAACTATAATATTGGGATGGCCTCGGGACTTTGGAGTTTCTCCTAATCTATAGGGTTGTGGCCAATGGAATGGGCAGAAATCGCCTGGAGAGGGCAGGCACAGTTCTGAGTTTGGCTCTAGGGGCCCAGCCTTGAGGCTGTGTGGGCCAGGCCTGTGGGGACAAAAGTCTGAAAACACAAACTCCGCTTAGGAATGGGGACATAGGTATGGCACGCCCAATCTACAGACCGTGATAACACTTCGGGATATGAAAAAGGGTGTGTTTGAGGTGCTTGCTCAGGTTTTGTCTCTGGATTTGTGTCAACAATGTGGGGGGAATGCTGGCGTGGCCTCATGGGTTGTGGACGGCTTTCCTTCTCTGAGGATTTGACCCGATCCCAAGAGTTTTGGTACATTCTGTGGGATGGGAGGAGTCCTTTCTGTTTTTTTATTTTATTTTATTTTATTTTATTTTATTTTATTTTATTTTATTTTATTTTATTTTATTTATTTTATTTTATTTTATATTTTATTTTATGTACCTCAAGTGTCCCAATAAAAGAGGGATTCCAGAGCAGAGTCCTTGGGAGGGACAACTGGATAACCCCACCTCTATTTAAGTTTGGGGGCCTAGGGGCATGGCAAGTCCAATATGTGGGCTCTTGATTCAGACACTGGGAGGCCTTCCTTGAGGACAGGGCTCATGCTGAGGGACACAATGCCGTTTTTGTGCCCAACAAGGCCCTCAAGCATGGGAAGTGCCTCATGGGCCACGCTTGATTCTCCTACACTGAACGTTGGAGAATATGCCAACCACAAGATTTCCAGCCATGGCGAAGGAAGAGTTGTGATTTCTGCATCACGTTCACCCCTGGACAGTGATTGGAGTTTAGGTCTTGGTTCTGAAACCTGAAAACTGAGGTTGGGAAGAGATGAAGACCTAAGGACCTGATGGGTCCAATGAGCTCATTTTGCGGCCAGCTGTTGAGCATAGGTCTGGAGGTGTGGGCTCATGCTGTGTCAGACAAGGCATTAGACAGGGTAGACTGTATATTTGGGGTGCAGTCGAGTGGCGTTCAGTTGATCCTCATTCGGGTTTCTAGGTAGCTCCATAAGGCAACGTTTTTCTTCTGGAGGGCAGGCAGAGTGCTGCATTGTGGCCCCAGTATTGTCAAACAGTAGGTCTTTTGGGCCAGGGGTGTGAGGACGGTAGTCTGAGAACACAAGCTAGGCTTAGTTTTTGGGGTGAGGGCACAGAAGGCACACTCTGCAGAGCTGAATCAAGATCTCATGCACCTGAAGTCAGGGCGAATATCAGACGTTTGCTCAGGTTGGAGTTTCTGTCCAAGATGGCCCCTTTATAACGTGGAGCGTCTCAAGAGGCCATGTAGATTTTACCACAATGGGAGTTGTTAGATGCTCCAGACTGCAAAGATTCCTTCTGTGGGACACTTGAGACCTGTTGGATGGCTCTAGGATGTCCCATGTTGAACGACTCCAGAGTAGGGTACTAAGGATGGATGCCTGGGCAGCCCGCCTCCCATTCTAGTTGTCTCCTAGCAACAAGGCAGGTTTGATCTGCAGGCCCTGGGGGAGAAACCAAGGGGGTTGAGTTGACATGGACTCTCCCGAGGATAGATGATAATGTGGGTTTAAGTCCATGGAGACCTTGGAATGGGGCGCTTGATCCGGGGCCCTGAAAGATTCTCCTAAACAGAGGTTTTTAGAGAGCTCCAAAGAGTACATTTCCTATGTGGAGACAAGATTTTTCTGATGAGTGCCTCAGTAATCCCCCGTATGCTGGTATTGGAAACCAGGCCACTGAGGAGAGATGCCTGGAAACAAAAGCAATGGATCTGGTTAGGGCCTAAGTGCCTGTCCAGTTCAATCTTATTCTATGGGGATATCTTTCCCTGGGTCTGAGGGGAGGTAGTTTCCTAACTTGTGAAAGATCATCCCTGTTTGTCCTGGGCAACCAACACAATTCAGATGGCCTCGGGGAGTTCGGAGGATTCTCCTAATCTATAGGGTTGTGGCCAATGGAAATGGCAAAATTCCCCTGGAGAGGGAAGCCACAGTCCTTAGGTGTGGCTCCAGGGGCCCCAGCTTGGATGTTGTGTGTGCCAGGACTGTGGGGACAGAAGTCGGTAAACACAAACTCAGCTTAGGTTTAGGGATGTATGTATGAAGGCTGGATCTACAGACCGTGAGAATTTTCCGGGCTATGAACAAAGTGCGAGTATGTGGCGCTAGCTCAGGCTTTTGTCTCTGGATTTTGTGTCAACGGTGGCCGTGGAATGTCGGGGTGTCCTCAAGGGCCATGGACAATTCTTTCTCTGGTGATTTGGCCTGATCCCAAGTGGTTGGGATCATTCTGTGGATGGGAAGAGTCCTTTCTGTATTTTTTTTTTTTTACCTCAGGTGTTCCACCAAAGAGGGATTCCAGAGTAGAGCCCTGAGTAGGGGTGACTAGACATCTCGAACTCTGGTTGAGATTGGGGGACTAGGGGCTTGGCAAGCCCCATATGTGGGCTGTTGTTCCAGTCACTAAGAGGCTTTACATGAGGATAGGGCTCACGCTGAGGGTCACAATGTGTGTTTGTGCACATTGTGGCCCTCAGGGATAGGTGGGGCCTCATAGTCCATGCTGCTTTCTCCTACAATGAACATTGGACAACATGCCAACCACTAGGTTTCTTGCCAAGGCGAAGGAGAAGTTCTGATTCTTGCATCACGTTCACTCCTGAGCAGTGAGTGGAGATAAGGTCTAGGTTCTGAAGGTGAAAACTGAGGTTGGGTAGAGATGATGGCCTAAAGCCATTGTGGGTGTGATATGCTCTGTGTACGGCCAGCTGTCTGGGTGTTGGACTGGAGGTCTGCCCTCAGGCTGTGTCAGACAGGGCTTTAGTGCACAGGCTAGACTGTATAATTGGGGTATGGTCGAGTGGCATGCAGGTTGTTACTCATTTGGCGTTTCTGGTTAGCCCTATAGGGCAACATTTTTCTTCTGGAGGGCAGGCAGAGTGCTGCATTGTGTCTCCAGAATTGGCAAACTGGAGGGGTGTGGCCAGGATTGTGAGGAAGGAAGTATGAAAACACAAGCTAGCACCTGTTTTGGGGCAAAGAGCATGGCAGGCCCACTCTGCAGAGGCGGAATCGAGATCTCCTGCAGGTGAGGTCAGGGCGAGTATCAGATGTTGCCTCAAGCTGGAGTTTGTGTCCATGACGGCCCCTTCCTGAAGGGGGTGGGGGCGTCATGAGGCCAGGGAGGTTTCCCTACGCTGGGAGTTGTGAGCTGCTCCATATTTCAAGGTTTCCTTCTTCAGGACAGTCGAGTACTATTGGATGGTTCCAGGATGCCCCATACAGAAAGACTCCAGAGCAGGGCCCTAAGCATGGATGCCGAGAAACGCCAACTCACCTTCCCATTGCCTGGTCGAGACAAGGCACGCTCAATCTGCGGGCTCTTTGGTGAGCTACCTAGAAGGCTGAGTTTAAATGGACTCTGCTGAGGATGAGTCATAATGTGGGTTGGTTGCCATGGAGACCTTGGAATGTGGCAGTAGCTAAGGGACTCTGCATGATTCTCCAACCCGAAGGGCTTGACACAACTCCAACAAGGAAGCTTCCCATGTGGAGGTGAGAGGTCTTCTGTCTGGTGCCTCAGGAAAGCCCCGTATGCTGGTCTTCGAACCCAGGCCTCTGAGGAGTGATACCTGGACACCAAAGCAAGAGTTCATAATAGGGCCTAGGGGCCTGTCTGGTTCAATCTTCTGTCTCTGCGGATATCTGTCTGTGTGTCTGTATGGAGGTAGTAGTTGCTCAGCTAGTGTCATAATGCCCCTATTTGTCCAGTGCGGCTTGCGGTAGTGGGATGTCCTTGGGGACCTTGAGGTTTCTACTATTTTGTAGAGTTGTGGCCAATGGAATGGGCAGTTTCTTAGGAGAGAGAAGGCACAGTTCTGTGGTGTGGCTCCAGAGACCCCAGCCTGGAGGCTGTATGAGCCATGGCTGTGCAGACAGACATCCAAAAACCCTAACTCAGCACAGGTTTGGGGCCGAGGTTACAGCAGGCCTGATCTACAGTCCATGAGGGGAGCTCCTCTGGATATGAAAGAAGGGTGAGAGGGAGGCAGTCGCTCAGGCTTTTGTCTCTGGATGTTTTGTCCACAATGGCCGTTTAATGTAGGAGTTGCCTCATGGGTCGTAGAAGTCTCCCTCTCTGGTAGTTTGTCCAGCCCCCTAGAGTTTGGGGTCTTTCTGTGGGAAGGGAAGTGTCCTGTTTTCTGCTTCATGTGTCCCCCCAGTAGAGGGATTCTAGAGCATAGCAGTGGGTACTGACAACTGGAATACTCGCCCTCTGGTTAAGCCTGGGGGCCTATGGATATGACAAGCCCCATATGCAGGATCTTGGTCCAGCCACTGAGAGGCGTTACTTTAATACGGGACTCACGCTGCAGGTCACAATGCATGTCTGTGCCCTAGGCGGCCCTCAAGCACTGGCGTGGCCTTTCGGACAATGCAGGTTTTCCCACATTGAACGTTGGACAACATGCCAACCACAAGGTTTCTGGCCATGGCGAAGGAGGAATTCTAATTTCTGCATCACGTTCACCCCTGGGCAGTGATTGGAGATAAGGTCTAGGTTCTGAAGCCTGAAAACCGAGGTTGGGAAGAGATGACGACCTACAGCCATAGCGGGTCCTATGTGTCCAGGTTGGGGCCAGCTGTCTGGGTGTCGTTTGGGATGTCTTGTCTCAGGCTCTGCCAGACAGGGCATTAGTATACAGGGTGGGCTGTATAATTGCTTTACAATCGAGTGGCATGCATTAGAAAATCATTTGGGGTTTCTTATTAGCAGCATAGGGCAAAGTTTTTCTTCTGGAGGGCAGGCAGAGTGCTGCATTGTGGCTTCGGAATTCCCAAACTGGAGGGCTTGTGGGCCAGGAGAGTGAGGACGGAAGTCTGAGAACACAAGCTAGGCTTAGGTTTCGGGGCAAGGATATGGCAGGCACACTCTGCAGAGCTGAATTGAGATCTCATGCGTCTGAAGTCAGGTCGAGGTTCAGACTTTGGCTCAGGTTTGAGTTTCTGTCCATGTTGGCCCCTTCAGGAAGGGGGGGCATTATGAGGCCATGGGGGTTTTCCCACTATTGGAGTTGTGAGATGCTCCAAACCGGAAGGATTCCTTCTGTGGGACAATTAAGATTTGTTGGATGGCTCCAGGATGTCTTATAAGGTATTTTTCCAGAACAGGGTTCTAAGTATGGATGCCTGGGCAGCCAGCCTCACATTCCAATTGTCTCCTAGCAACAAGAAACGTTTGATCTGCTGGCTTGGGGTAGCAACAGAGGGGACTGAGTTGAAATGGACTTTCCTGAGGATGGTCTTAATGTTGGTTTGAGTCCATGGAAACCTTGTTATGGGGCAGAGGCACCAGGGCCCTGAAGGATTCTCCTAACCAGAGGTTATGACAAAGCTCCAATGAGCAAGTTTTCCATGGGGAGACGAGATTTGTTCTTATTGGTGCCTCAAGAAACCACCATATGCTGGTATTGGAAACGAGGCCTCTGAGGACAGATGCCTGGAAACCAAAGCAATGGATCTGATTAGGGTCTAGGGGCCTGTCCGGTTCAATATTCTTCTCTGGGGACATCTGTTGTCTGAGTGGAGGTAGTTGCTCAGCTGGTTTGAGATCACCCCTGTTTGTCCTGGGCGGCCTACACTATTGGGATGGCCTCGGTGACTTTGGAGGTTTTTCCTAATTTGCAAGGTTGTGGCCAATGGAATGGGAAGAATTCCCTTGAAAGGGAAGCACAGTCCTGAGGTGTGGCTCCAGGGACGCAAGTGTGGAGCGTGTTTGGTCCAGGGCTATTTGGACAAAAGTCTGAAAACACAAACTCCACTTAGGTTGTGGGTTGTAGGTATGGCCGACCCTATATATAGACCGTGAGGAGAACTCTTCGGGATATGAACAAAGGGCGAATGTGATGTGCTTGCTCATGCTTTTTTTAATTTTTTCTGGAAATGTGTCACCTATTGCCATGGAATGTCGGGGTGTCCTCATGGGCCATCGATGAGGCTCCCTTTCTGGGGATTTGACCCGATCCTAAAAGTTTGGGGTCATTCTGTGGGAATGGAGGAGGCCTTTCTGTTTTTTTTGTTTACTTTTTTTTGTTTTTTTTTTGTTTTTTTTTTTTTACCTCATGTGGACCACCAAAAGAGGGATTCCAGAGCAAAGTCGTGGGTGGGGGCAACTGGACAACCAGACCTCTGGTTAACATTGGGACCTAAGAACATGGCAAGCCCCATATGTGGGCTCTTGGTCCAGACACTGAGAGGCCTTCCTTGAGGATAGGACTCACACTGAGTTTCACAATCTGGTTTTGTGCCCAAGGATCCCCTCAAGTCAGGGCGTGGCCTAAAGTACCATGCTGGTTTCTCCTACACTGAACGTTGCGCAGTATGGGAACCACAAGTTTTCTGGCCATGGGGAAGATGGAGTTCTAATTTCTGCAACACTTTCACTCCTGGACTGTGATTGGATTTAAGGTCTAGGTTCTGAAGCCTGAAAACTGAGGTTGGGAAGAGATGAAGCCCTAAGGCCATGGTGTGTTTGATGTGCTCAGTGTTCGGCCAGCTGTTGATTGTGGGTTGGGAGGTGCAGGCTCAGGCTGTGGAAGACAGGGAATTAGTGCCCAGGCTAGACTGTATCATTGGGGTGCAGTCGAGTTTCGTGCAGGATGGTACTCATTTGTGGTTACTGGGTAGCCCCAGAGGGCAACGTTTTTCTTCTGGAGGGAAGACACAGTGCCACATAGTGATTCCAGCATTCCCAAACTGGAAGGCTTGTGGGCCAGGAGTGTGAGGAAAAAATTCTGAGAACACAAGCCAGACATAGATTTCAGGGTGAAGGGAAGGCAGGCACCCTCTGCAGAGATGATTCGAGATCCCGTATACCTGAATACAGAGCTAGGATCAGACGTTGGCTTAGGTCGGAGTTTCTGTCCATGACGGCCCCTTCATGAAGGGGAGGGTGTCACGAGGACATGGAGGTTTTCCGACGATGGGAATTGTGAAATGCTCCAAACCACAATGATTTTTTCTGTGGGACAGTCGAGACCTGTTGGATGGCTCCAGGACATCCCATAAGGAAGTTATCCAGAGCAGGGTTCTAAGGATGGATGCCTGGGCAGCCTGACTCCCATTCCAGGTGTCTCATAGAGCCAAGGCAAGTTCGATCTGCTGGATCTAGGGGAGCAACCGAGGCGGGTGTGTTGAAATGGGTGAGTTGAGGATGGGTCATAATGTGCATTTGTGTCCATGTAGACCTTGGAATGGGGTGCTTGATCCGGGGTCTTGAGGGATGTTCATAACCGGAGGTTTTGATGGAGCTCTAAAGAGTATGTTTCCTATGTAGAGAAGAGAATTGTTTTGATGAGTGCCTAAGGAATCTCCCATATGCTGGTATTGGAAACCAGGCCTCTGAGGAGAGATGACTGGAATCAAAAGCAATGGATCTGATTAGGGCCTAAGTGCCCTTCCAGTTCAATCTTATTCTATGTGGATATCTGTCTCTGGGTCTGAGTGGAGTTGGTTTCCTAACTTGTGAAAGATCATCCCTGTTTGTCCTGGGCAGCCAACACAATTCAGATGGCCTCGGGGAGTTTGGAGGATTCTCCTAATCTATAGGGTTGTGGCCAATGGAAATGGCAGAATTCCCCTGGAGAGAGAAGACACAGTCCTGAGGTGTGGCTCCAGGGGCCCCAGCTTGGATGTTGTGTGGGCCAGGACTGTGGGGAAAGAAGTCTGAAAACACAAACTCAGCTTAGGTTTGGGGATGTATGTATGAAGGCTCGATCTACAGACCGTGAGAATTTTCCGGGCTATGAACAAAGGGTGAGTATGTGGCGCTTGCTCAGGGTTTTGTCTCTGGATTTTGTGTTAATGGTGGCCGTGGAATGTCGGGGTGTCCTCAAGGGCCATGGACAATTCTTTCTCTGTTGATTTGGCCTGATCCCAAGTGGTTGGGATCATTCTGTGAATGGGAAGAGTACTTTCTGTATTTTTTTTTTTTTTACCTCAGGTGTCCCACCAAAGAGGGATTCCCGAGTAGAGCCCTGAGTAGGGGTGACTAGACATCTCGAACTCTGGTTGAGATTGGGGGACTAGGGGCTTGGCAATCCCCATATGTGGGCTGTTGTTCCAGTCACTAAGAGGCTTTACATGAGGATAGGGCTCACGCTGAGGGTCACAATGTGTGTTTGTGCACATTGTGGCCCTCAGGGATAGGTGGGGCCTCATAGTCCATGCTGCTTTCTCCTACAATGAACATTGGACAACATGCCAACCACTAGGTTTCTTGCCAAGGCCAAGGAGAAGTTCTGATTCTTGCATTACGTTCACTCCTGAGCAGTGAGTGGAGATAAGGTCTAGGTTCTGAAAGTGAAAATTGAGGTTGGGTAGAGATGATGGCCTAAAGCCATGGTGGGTTTGATATGCTCAAGTGTACGGCCAACTGTCTGGGTGTTGGACTGGAGGTCTGCCCTCAGGCTGTGTCCGACAGGGCTTTAGTGCACAGGCTAGACTGTATAATTGGGGTATGGTCGAGTGGCATGCAGGTTGTTACTCATTTGGCGTTTCTGGTTAGCCCTATAGGGCAACATTTTTCTTCTGGAGGCCAGGCAGAGTGCTGCATTGTGTCTCCAGAATTTCCAAATTGGAGGGGTGTGGCCAGGATTCTGAGGACGGAAGTCTGAGAACGCAAGTTAGGCTTAGGTTTCAGGGCGAGGGCCCAGCAGGCACACTCTCAAGTGCTGAATCGAGATCTCATGCTTCTGAATTCAGGGCGAGGATCAGACTTTGGCTTAGGATGGAGTTTCTGTCCGTGATGGCCCATTTATGAAGGTGTGGGGCATCATGAGGAAATGGAGGTTTTCTCACAGTGTTATTGTGTGATGCTTCAAACCACAAGCATTCATTCTGCGAGACAGTCAAGACAGGTTGGTTGGATTCAAGACGTCCCATAAAGAAGTTCTCCAGAGCAGGGTTCTAAGCATGGATGCCTGGGAAGCCCGCCTCCCATTCCAACTGTCTCTTAGTGACCAGGAATTTTTGATCTGCTGGCTCTGGGTGAGCAGCCGAGGGGGCTGATTTGAAATGGACTCTCCTGAGAATGGATCATAATGTAAGTTTGTGTCCTTGGAGACCTTGGGATTGGGCCATGGTGCCAGTGCCCTGAAGGATCCTCCTAACCTGAGGTATTGACACAGCTCCAAAGAGCAAGTTTCCCATGTGGAGATGAGATCTGTTCTGATTGTTTCATTAGGAAACCCCCATATTCTGATATTGGAAACCAGGCCTCTGAGGAGAGATACCTAGAAACCAAAGCAATGCATCAGAAGTTGGCTCAGGTTGGAGTTTCTGTCCATGATGGCCCCTTTATAAAGGGGAGCATCTCATGAGGCCATGTAGGTTTTCCCACGATAGGAGTTGTGAGATGCTCCAATCTGCAAGGATTCCTTCTGTGGGACAGTCAAGACCTGTTGGAAGGCTCCAGGACATCCCATATGGAATGGCGCCAGAGCAGGATTCCAAGGATGGATGCCTAGAGAGTCTGCTTTGCATTCCAGTTGTCTCCTAGCGACAAGGCAGGTTGATATTCTGCCTCTGGGGGAGTAATCGACAGGGCTGAGTTGAAATGTACTCTCCTGCCGAATGGTCATAATGCGGGTATGTGTCCATGGAGACCTTGGAATAGGACGGTTGCTCCGGCTACCTGAAGGTTTCTCCTAACTGGAGGCTTTTACAGAGCTCCAAAGGATAAGTTTCCCATGTGAAGGCAAGATTTGTTCTGATTGGTATCTCTGGAATCCCCCATATGCTGGTATTGGAAAACAGGCCTCTGAGGAGAGATGCCTAGAAAAAAAAGCAATGGAACCAATACATTCTAGGGGCCAGTCCAGTTTAATCTTCTTCTCTTGGGTTATCTGTCTCCGGGTGAGTTGACGTCGTTGCTCAGCTTGTGAGAGATCGCCCCTCTTTGTCCTGGGTGGCCTACACTATTGGAATGGCCTCTGGGACTTTGGAGGTTTCTCCTTATCTGTAGGGTTGTGGCCAATGGAATGGGAAGAATTTCCTTGGAGAGGGCAGGCACAGTCCTGAGGTGCGGCTCCAGGGGCCTCAGTCTGGAGGGTGTGTGGGACAGGGATGTCAGGATAGAAGTCTGAAAACACAAACTCGGCTTAGGTTTGGGGACGTAGGTATGGCAGGCCCAATCTACAGACTATGAGGAGAATTTTTTGGGCTATGACCTAAGGGTGAGTGTGAACGCTTGCTGAAGCTTATGTCTCTGGATTTTGTGTCAATAGTGGCCGTGGAATGTCGGGCTGGCCTCATGGGCCATGGACGAGTCTTTCTCTCTGGACCCCAATCACTTGGGATGGCCCAATCCCAAGTGATTGGGGTCATTCTGTGAGTGGGAGGAGTCCTTTCTGTGCTTATTTACCTCAAATGTCCCACCAAAGAGGGATTCCAGAGCAGAGCCCTGAGTAGGGGTGACTAGATGTCTCTACCTCTGGTTAAGATTGGGTGACTTGGGGCATGGCAGGCCCCATATGCGGGCTCATGGTCCAGCCACTGAGAGGCTTTACTTGAGGACAGGGCTCAAACTGAGGGTCCCAATGTGTGTTTGAGCCCACCGCAGCTCTTAAGCATAGGCAGGGCCTCAGGGACCCTACACTACCCTCAGGGGCCCTACTACTGCCCCTGTAGGCCCTACAGGGGTCCTACACTGAACATTGGACAAGATGCCAACCACAAGATTCTGGCGAGAGGGAAGGAGGAGTTCTGATTTCTGCATCACGTTCACCCATGGGAAGTGAGTAGAGATAAGGTCTAGGATTCTGTAGCCTGAAAACCGAAGTTGGAAAGAGATGGCGACCTAAGGCCATGGCGGTTCAGATGTTCTCAGTGTACTGCAAGCTGTCTGGGTGTCGGTTGGGAATTCAGGCCGCAGGTTCTGTCAGACAGGGCATTAGTGCACAGGCTAGACTATATAATTGGTGTACAGTTGAGTGACGTGCAGGTTTATCCTCATTTGAGGTTTCTGGGTAGACCCATAGGGCAATATTTTTCTTCTAGAGGGCAGGCAGAGTGCAGCACTGTGTCATCGGAAATCCCAAAATAGAGGGCGTGTGGTCCAGGAGAGTGAGGACGGAAGTCGGAGAACCCTAGCTACGCTTAGGTTTTGGGGTGAGGGCACAGCAGGTACACTCTGAAGAGCTGAATCAAGATCTCGTGCATCTGAAGTCAAGGCGAAGATCAGCTGTTGGCTCAGGTTGGAGTTTCTTTCCATGATCTGCCTTCATGAAGATTGGGGGCATCATGTGACCTTGGAAGCTTTCCATGATATGAGTTGTTAGGTGGTCCATGCACAAGGACTCCTGTGGGACAGTCGAGACCTGTTGGATGGCTCAAGGATGTCCCATAAGGAACGACGCAAGAGCAGGGTTCTAAGGATGGATGCCTGAAGAGCCCAACTCGCATTTCAATTGTCTCCTAGCGACAAGGCAGGTTCAATCTGCTGGCTCTGGGGTAGCAACCGAGGGGGTTTAGTTGAAATGGACTCTCCTGAGGATGGGTCATATTTTGGGATTGTGTCCATGGAGATATTCAAATGGGGCAGTGGCTCCAGTGACCTGAAGTTTTCTCCTAACTGGAGGTTATGACACAGCTCCATAGAGCAAGATTCCCATGTGGAGACGAGATTTTTTCTGATAGGTAGCTCTGGAAACCCCCTTATGCTGGTATTGGAATCCAGGCCTCTGAGGAGAGATGCCTGAAAACAAAAGCAATGGATCCAATTAGGGCCTAGGTGCCTGTCTTGTTCAATATTCTTTTCTATGGATATCTGTCTAAGGTTCTGATTGGAGGTAGTGGCTCAGCTTGTGCCAGAGGGTCCCTGTATGTCCAGGACATCCTACACTATTGGGATGGCCTCAGAGATTTTGGATGATTCTCCTAATCTGTCAGGTTGTGCCAAATGAATGAGCAGAATTCCCTTGGAGAGGGCAGGCACAGTCCTGAGGTGTGGCTCCATGGGGCCCAGCCTTTAGAATGTGTGGGTGAGGACAATGGAGACAGAAGTCTGAAAACACAAACTCGGCTTAGGTTTGGGGACATAGGTATGGCAGGCCCGATCTACAGACCTTGAGAATTTTGGGGGCTCTGAACTAAGGGCAAGTGTGTGGCGCTTTTTCAGGTTTTTGTCTCCGGATTTTGTGTCAATGGTGGCCGTGGAATGTCAGGCTGGCCTCATCGACCATGGACGAGTATTTCTCTCTGTGGATTTGGCCAGATTCCAAGTGTTTGGGGTCATTCTTTGGATGGTAGGAGTCCTTACTTTTTTTTTTTTTCTTTATCTTGGGTTTTTTTTTTTTTCCTTATGTGTCCCACCAAGGAGGTATTCCAGAAAAGAGCTCTGAATAAGGTTGACTAGACTTCTCAAGCTCTGGCTAGGATTGGGGGAGTAGGGGCATGGCAAGTCCCATATGCAGGCTCTTGGTCCAGCCCCGGAGAGGCTTTACTTGAGGCCAGGGTTCATGCTTAGGGTCCTAATGTGTGTTTGTGCCAATCGCAGCCCTCAAGCATGTCTGAGGCCTCATTGGCCATGCTGGGTTCTCATATACTGAACGTTGGACAACATGCCAACCACAAGGTTTCTGGTCATGGGGAAGGTGAAGTTCTGATTTCTGCATCACGTACATCACTTAGTTGTGAGTGGAGATAATGTCTAGGTTCTGAAGCCTGAAGACCAAGGTTGGGAAGAGATGATGAACTAAGGCCATGGCATGTTCGATGTGTTCAGTGTGAGGCCAGGTGTCTGGGTGTCGGTCACGAGGTCTGGGGTCAGGCTGTGTCAGACAGGGCATTAGTGCCCAGGCTAGACTGTATAATTGGGGTACAGTCTAGAGAATTGCAGGTTGATCCTCATTTGATGTTTCTGGGTAGACCCCTAGGGCAAAGTCTCTCTTCTGGAGGGCAGGCAGAGTGCTGCATTTTGTCTCCAGAATTCCCAAAGTGGAAGGCTTGTGGGCCAGGAGTGTGAGGATGGAAGTCTGAGAACGCGAGCTGGCTTAGGTTTTGGGGCGAGGGCAAGGCAGGCACACTCTGCAGAGCTGAATTGAAATCTCATGCATCTGAGGTCAGGGCGAGGATCAGACGGGAGTTTCTGTCCATGATGTCCTCTACCTGAAGGTGGAGGCATCACGAGGCCATGGAGGTTTTCCCACGGTGCGAGTGTGTGATGCTGCAAACCACAAGGATTCCTTCTGCAGGACAGTTGAGACCTGTTGAATGGATCAAGGACACCCCATTAGGAATTTCTCCAGAGCAGAGTTCTAACATGGATACCTGGGCAAGGAACTCGCATTCCAATTGTCTCCTAGTGACAAAGCAGGTTTGATCTGCTGGCACTGGGTGAGCAACCGCCAGGTTTGTGTTGAAATGGACTCTCCTGAGGATGGGTCATAATGTGGGATTGTGTCCATTGAGACATTGGAATGGGGCGGTGGCTCCAGTGACGTGAAATTTTCTCCTAACTGGAGGTTTTGACACAGTTCCATATAGCATGATTCCCATTTGGCATGCGATTTGTTCTGATTTTTAGCTCCAGAAACCCCCATGTGCTGGTATTGGAATCCAGGCCTCTGAGGAGAGATACATGAAAACAAAAGCAATGAATTCGTTTAGGGCCTAGGTGCCTGTCCTCTTCAATCTTCTTTTCTATGGATATCTATCTACAGGTCTGATTGGAGGTAGTGGCTCAGCTTGTGGCAGATGGTCCCTGTTTGTCCCGGACATACTACAATATTGGGGTGGCCTCGGGGACTTCGGATGTTTCTCCTAATCTGTCAGGTTGTGCCAAAGGAATGAGCAGAATTCCCATGGAGAGGGCAGGCACAGTCCTGAGGTGTGGCTCCATGGGGCCAAGCCTTGAGGGTGTGTGGGTCAGGAAAATGGAGACAGAAGTCTGAAAACACAAACGTGGCTTAGGTTTGGGGACATAGGTATGGCAGGCCCGATCTACAGACCGTGAGAATTTTTCAGGCTTTGAACAAAGGGCGAGTGTGTGGCGCTTTTTCAGGCTTTTGTCTCCGGATTTTGTGTCAATGGTGGCCGTGGAATGTCAGGATGGCCTCATCAGCCATGGACGAGTATTTCTCTCTGTGAATTTGGCCCAATTCCAAGTGTTTGCGGTCATTCTTTGGACGGTAGGAGTCCTTTCTCTATTTTTTTTTAACCTCATGTGTCCCACCAAGGAGGGATTCTAGAGAAGAGATCTGAGTAGGGGTGACTAGACTTCTCAAGCACTGGTTAAGGTTTGGGGAGTAGGGGCATGGTAATCTCCATATGTGGGCTCTTGGTCCAGCCCCAGAGAGGCTTTACTTGAGGCCAGGGTTCATGCTTAGGGTCCTAATGTGTGTTTGTGCCCATCGCAGCCCTCAAGCATGTCTGAGGCCTCATGGGCCATGCTGGTTTCTCCTACACTGCACGTTGGACAACATGCCAACCACAGGGTTTCTGGTCATGGGGAAGGAGGAGTTCTGATTTCTGCATCACGTACACGGCATGGCAGTGAGTAGAGATAAGGTCTAGATTCTGAAGCCTGAAAACCGAGGTTGGTAAGAGATGACGACCTAAGGCCATGGTGGGTCCGATGCACTTAGTGTGCGGCCAGATGTCTGTGTCCATCATGAGGTCTGGGCTCAGGCTGTGTCAGGCAGGGCATTAGTCCCCAGGCTAGACTGTATAATTGGGGTACAGTCGAGTGATGTGAAGGTTGGTCCTCATTTGGGGTTTCTGGTTGGCCCCATAGGGCAAAGATTTTCTTCTGGAGGGCAGGCAGAGTGCTGCATTCTGGCTCCAGAATTGCCAACTTCAGGGCTTGTGGGCCAGGTGTTTTTGGACAGAAGTCTGAGAACACAAGTTCAGCTTAGAATTCGCAGCGGTGACATGGCAGGCACACTCTACAGACCTGAAATGAGATCTCGTGCATCTGAAGTCAGGGCGAGGATCAGATGTTGGCTTAGGTTGGAGTTTCTGTACATGATGTCCCCTTCATGAAGGTGGGGGGGCATCAGGAAACCATGGAAGATTTCCAACTTTGTGAGTGTGTGATGCTCCAAACCACAAGAATTCCATCAGCGGGACAGTCACGACCTTTTGGATGGATCAAGGACGTCCCATAAGAAATGCTCCAAAGCACAGTTCTAATGATGGATGCCTGGGCAGTCTTACTTGCATTCCAGTTGTGTCCTAGTGAAAAGGAGGATTCGATCTGCTGTCACTGGGGGAACAACCGAGGGGGCTGAATTGAAATGCACTCTCATGAGGATCAGTCATGATGTGGATTTGTGTCCATGGATCCCTTGGAATGGGGCAGTGGCTCTGTTGCCCTGAAGAATACTCCTAACCTGAGGTTTTGATGCAGCTCCAAAGAGCAAGTTTCCCATGTAGAGACGAGATTTGTTCTGAAACCCCCACAACCTGGTATTGGAAACCAAGCATCTGGGGAACAATGCCTGGAATCCAAAGCAATGGATCTGATTACGGTCTAGGGGCCTGTCCTTTTCAATATTCTCCTCTGAGTGTCTCTGTCTAAGATTCAGAATGGAGGTCACTGCTCAGCTTGTGTCAGATCACCCATGTTTGTTGGGGGAGGCCAACACTATTGGGCTGGTCTTGGGAATTGGAGGTTTCTCCTAATCTGTAAGGTTGTGGCAAATGAAACGGGCAGAGTTCCCTTGGAGAGTACTGGCACAGTCCTTAGGTGTGACACCACCTTTCTGGGTGTCATCCAGGAGGTCCAGGCTCAGGCTGTGTCAGACAGGGCATTAGTGCCAAGCTTAGACTGTGTAATTGGAGTAAAGTTGAGTGGCATGCAGGTTGATCCTCATTTGGCGTTTCTGGGTAGCCCCAGGGGCAACGTTTTTCTTCTGGAGGGAAGGAAGAGTGCTGCATTGTGGCGACGGAATTCTCACACTGGAGGGCTTGTGGGCCAGAATTGTGAGGAAGGAAGTGTGAGAACACAAGCTAGGCTTAGGTTTTGGGTCAAGTTCATGGCAGGCACACTCTGTAGAGCTAAATCTAAATCTCATGCATCTGAAGTCAGGGCGAGGATCAGACGTAGGCTCAGGTTGAAGTTTCTGTTCAGGATGGCCCCTTCATGATGGTGGGGGGCATCATGGGGCTTTGGAGACTTTCCCACGATTGGCATTGTAAGTTGCTCCAATTGGCAAGGATTCCTTCTACGGGACAGTCGAGACCGGTCAGATTGCTCCAGGACGTCCCATGCGGAACCACGGCAGTGCAGTGTTCTAAGGATGGATTCCTGGAGTGCCCGCCTCACATTCCTATTGTCTCCTAGTGACAAGGCAGGTTCGATCTGCTTCTTTTGGGGAGCAACCAAAGGGGATGTGTTGAAATGGACTCGCCTGCGGATGGGTCATAATGTGGGTTTGTGTCCATGGAGACCTTGGAATGGGGTGTTGGCTGCTGGGACCTGAAGGTTTCCCTTAACTGGAGGTTGTGACACAGCTCCAAAATGCATGTTTCCCATGTGGAAATGAGATTTGTTCAGACTGGTACCTCTTGAAGAACACATATGATGGTATTGGAAACCAGGCCTCTGAGGAGAGATGCCTGGAATCAAAAGCAATGGATCTGATTAGGGCCTAGGTGCCTGTCCGGTTCAATCTTCTTCTCTGGGGTTATCTGTCTATGGATCTGAGTTGAGGTAGTTGCTCATCTTGGGACAGATCACCCTGTTTGCCCTGAGTGGCCAACACTATTGGGATGGCCTCAGGGACGTTGGAGTGTTCTCCTAATCTTTAGGGTTGTGGCCAATGGAATGGGCAGAATTTGCTTGGAGAAGGCAGGCACAGTCCTGAGGCATGGCTCCAGGGGCCCCAGCCTGGAGGGTGTGTGGGCCAGGACAGTGGGGACAGAAACCTGAAAACCCAAACTCAGCTTAGATTTGGGGACGTAGGTATGACATGCCTGATCTATAGACCGTGAGAAGAATTTATCAGGCTATGAACAAAGGGCAAGTGTGAGGCATATCTCCAGGCTTTTGTCTCTAGATTTTGTGTCAATGGTGGCCATGGAATGACGGGATGGCCTCTTTGGCCATGGATGATTCTTTCTCTTTTAAGATTTGGTCAGATCCCAAGTTTTGGGGCTCATTCAGGGGATGGAGGAGACCCTTCAATATTTTTTTTCCTCAGGGGTTCCAGAGCAGAGACCTGAATAGGGGTGATTAGAACTCTCAACCTCTCATTAATATTGGGGGACTAGGGATGGCAATGCGGGTCTTGGTCCAGACCCTGAGAGGCTTTACTTGAGGACAGGGCTCACACTGAGGGTCCCAATGTGTTTGTGCCCATTGCGGTTCTCAAGCATGGGCGGGGACTCATGGGCTACACTGGATTCTCCTACACTGAACGTTGGAAAACATGCCAACCACAAGGTTTCTTGCCTTGAGGAAGAAGGAGTTTCATTTCTGCATCACGTTCACCCCTGGGTAGTGAGTATATATAAGGTCTAGGTTCTGAAGCCTGAAAACAAGGTTGAAAAGAGATGATGACCTAAAGCCATGGCGGGTCTGATGTGCTCAGTGTACAGCCAGCTGTCTGGGTGTCGGTTGAAAATTCAGACCTCAGGTTGTGCAAGACAGGGCATTAACGCCGAAGCGAAACTGTATAATTGGGGTAGAGTCAAGTGGCATGCAGGTTGATCCTCATTTGGTGTTTCTGGTTAGCCCCATAGGACAACGTTTCTCTTCTGGAGGGCAGTCAGAGTGCTGCATTGTGTCTCTCCAGAATTCCCTAACTGGAGGGCTGGTGGGCTCGGAGTGTGAGGACGAAGTCTGAGAACAATAGCTAGGTTTTGCTTCGGGGCAGGGTTTCGGCAGGCACACTCTGCAGAGTTGAATCAAGATTTCGTGCATCTGAAGTCAGGGCGAGGATTAGACGTTGGCTCAGGTTGGAGTTTCTGTCCAAGATGGCTCTTTCATGAAGGGGACAGTGCACCACGAGGCCACAGAGCTTTTCCCATGATGGGAGTGGTGAGGTGCTCCAAAGCGCAAGGATTCCTTCTGCAGGACAGCTGTGACCTGTTGGATGGCTCCAGGACGTCCCATATGGAATTACTTCAGAGTAGTTTTCTACAGATGGATGCCTAGCCAGTCCGCCTCACATTCCAATTGTCTCCTAGTGACAAGATAGGTTCGATCTGCTGGCACTAGGGGAGCACCCAAGGGCACTGAGTTGAAATAGACTCTCCTGCAGATGGGTCCTAATGTGGGATTGTGTCCATGGAGACCTTGGAATGAGGTGGTGGCACCGGGGCCCTGAAGGATTTTCCTAGCCGGAGGTTTTGACACAGCTTGAAAGAGCACGTTTCCCATGTGGAGAAGACATTTGTTCTGACTGATGCCTCAGGAAACCCCCATATGGTGGTATTGAAAACCAGGACTCTGAGGTTCTGACATAGCTCCTCGAGCAATTTTCCAATGTGCAGACAAGACTTGCTCTGAAGGAGCCTATGGAAACCCCATAGGCTGGTATTGGAAACCAGGCCTCTGAGAAGAGATGCCTGGAAACCAAAGCAATGGATCTGATTAGGGCCTAGGGGCCTGTCCAGTTCAATGTTCTTCTCTGGGGACATCTGTCTCCGAGTCTGTGTGGAGCTAGTTGCTCAGCTAGTGTCAGATCACCCCTGTTTGTTCCGAGCAGCCTACAATATTGGGATGGTCCCAGGGACATTGGAGATTTCTCCTGATTTATATGGTTGTGGCCAATGGAATATGAAGAATTCCCTTTGAGAGGGCAGGAACAATCCTGATGTGTGGTTCCAGGGGCCCTAGCATGGAGGATGTGTGTTTTCACACAACTGTCCAAACAACCATGGCCTACACAACCTACAGGCTCAGGCCCCTGGAGCCAAACCTGAGGACTGTACTTGTCCTCTCAGAGGGAATTGTGTGTGCCCATTCCAAAGGCCACAACCCTTCTAATAGGATAAACCTCCAAAGTCCCTGATCCATCTCAATAGTGGTGGCTTCCCAGGAAAAACAGGGGCAATCTGAGCCCTACAGAGCACCTACCTGCACTCAGACCCATAGACAGATGTCCCCAGAGGTAAAAAGGAAAGAACAGGCCCCTAGGCACTAATCAGATCCATTGCTTTCGTTTCCAGGAATCTCTCCTCAGAGGCCTGGATTTCAAAAGCAGCATATAGCTGTTTCTTGACTCACCCTTCAGAAAACTTCTCATCTACACATGGGAAACTTACACGTTGGAGCTGTGTCAAAGCCTCTGTTTAGTAGAACTCTTTAGGGCCCAAGTGCCACCGCTTCATTCCAAGGTCTCCTTAGACAAAAAGACATTAGGACCCATCCCCAGGGGTGTCCATTTCAATGCAGCATCCTCGGTTGCTCCCCACAGATCCAGGAGATCTAACCTGTCTTGTTGCTAGGAGACAATAAAAATGCGAGGTGGACTACCCACCCATCCATCCTTAGAACCCTGCTTAGAATCATTGGTCTGGAGCCAAACAACAGGTCTCAATTGTCCTGCAGAAGACTCTCTGCAGTTTGGAGCTTCTCACAACTCCCATCGTGGGAAAACCCCCATGGCCTCGTGAAGTCCCCCTATTCATGAAGGGGCCATCAGGGACAGAAACTCCAACCTGAGCGATCGTCTGATGCTCGCCATGACTTCAGATGCACGAGATCTCGATTCAGGTCTGTAGATTGTGCCTGCCATGGACTCACCCAGAAACCTAAGCCTAGATTGTGTTCTCAGACTTTTGTCGTCAGACTACTGGCCCACAAGCCCTCCAGTTTGGCAATCCAGAACTACAATGCCGCACTCTGCCTGCCCGCCAGAAGAAAAACATTGTCCTCTGGGGCTATCCAGTAACCCCAAATGAGGATAAACATGCACCGACCTTGGCTGTACCCCAAATACATAGGCTGACCAGGGCACTAATGCCCTTTCTGACACAGCCTGAGCCTGGACCCCCTGGCCCCTCCCAGACAGCTGGCCGCACACTGAGCACATCGATCCGCCATGGCCTTAGGTCGTCATCTCTTCCCAACCTCGGTTTTCAGGTTTGAGAACCTAGACCTTATCTCCAATCACTGCCCGGGGTTGAAGGTGATGCTGAAATCAGAACTCTTTCCCATGGCAAGAAACCTTGTGGTTAGCATGTTGTCCAACGTTCAGTGTAGTTGAAACCAGTGTGGCCCATGAGGCCCCGCCCATGCTCGCGGGCCACATTGGTCACAAACACACATTGTGACCCTCAGGCTGAGCCCAGTCCTCAAGTAAGGCCACTCAGTTGCTGGATGAAGAGACAGCATATTGGGCTTGCCACGCCCCTAGGCCCCAATTTTTAACCATAGTTCGGGTTGTCCCTTCAGTCTTCCCCATGGCTTTGCTTTGGAATTCATCTTTTGGTGGGACACCTGAGGTAACAAAACTGAAATGAGTCCTCCCATCCCACAGACTGACGAAAAGCAATTGGGAATCGGGCCAAATCCTCAGAGAGGAAGATTTGTCCATGGCCCATGAGGCCTCCCCGACATTCCACGGCCATCGCTGATACAAAATCCAGAGACAAAAGCCTGAGCAAGCGCCTCAGAATCGCACTTTCTTCATATCCTGAAGAGTTCTTCTCATGGTTTGTCGATCGGGCCTGCCATACCTACGTCCCCAAACCTAAGCTGAGTTTGTGTTTTCAGACTTCTGTCCTCAAAGTCTTGGGTCACACACCCTCCAGGCTGGGCCCCTGGAGCCACACATTAGGACTGTGCCTACCAATCCATGGGAATTCTGCCCATTCCATGGTCCAAAATCGTACAAATTAGGAGAAACCTCCAAAGTCCCTGAGGCCATCCCAAAAGTGTAGGTCGCCCGGAACAAACAAGGGCTGTCTGACAACAGCTGATAATCGACCTCCACTCATACCATAGATGGATGTCCCCAGAGAAGAAGATTGAACCAGACCGGACCCTAGGCCATAATAGGATCCAATGCTTTGGGTTACAGGCATGTGTCCTCAAAAGCCTGATTCCAATTCGAGCATAGCGGTATTCCTGAGGCACCCATCAGAACTCATCTCGTCTCCACAAGGAAACCTGTGCATGGGAGCCATGTCCAAAGCTTAGGAGAGTACTTCAGGGTCCCGGTGCCACCGCCCCATACCAAGGCCCACATGGACACAAAAACACATTAGGACCCATCCTCAGGAAAGTCCATTTCATCTCAGCCACCCCGGTTGCTCCGGCAGAGCCATCAGATCTGAACTGTCTTGTTGCTAGGAGACAATTGGAATGCGAGGCGGGCTTCCCAGGCATCCATCCGCGAACGGTGCTCTGGAGTCATTCTTTATGGGATGTCCTGGAGCTGTCCAACATGTCTCAATTGTCCCGCAGAAGGAATCCTTGAAGGGGGCATCGCACAACTCCCACAATCGGAAAACCTCAATGGCTCGAGATTCCGCTCCCTTTATAAAGCGGCCGTCATGCTCAGAAACTCCAACCTGAGCCAACGACTGATCCTCGCCCTGAATTCAGATGCATGAGATATTGGTTCAGATCTGCAGGGGGTACCTGCCGTGCCCTCGCCCTGAAACCCAAGTCTAGCTTGTCCTCTCAGACTTCCGTCCTCACACACCTGGCCCGGAAAACCTCAAGTTTGGCTATTCTGGACCCACAATGCAGCACTCTGCCTGCCCTCTAGAAAAAAAATTATTGCCTCATGAGCTGCCCAGGCAACTTAAATGAGGGTAAACCTACACAGCACTCGACTTTACCAAATTATATAGTGTAACCTGGGCACTAATGCACTGTCGAACACAACCTGAGCCCGGACCTCCTGACCAACACCCAGAAAGCTGACCGCACACTGAGCACATAAAACCCGTCATGGCCTTAGGACATCATCTCTTCCCTACCTGAGTTTTCAGGCTTCAGAACCGAGACCTTATCTCCAATCACTGCCCAGGGGTGAGTGTGATGCAGAAATCAGAACTCCTCCTTACCCATGGTTAGAACCCTTGTGGTTGGCACGTTGTCCAACGTTCAGTGTAGGAGAAACCAGCATTCACCCTGAGGCCCCGCCCATTCTTGAGTGCGATGAGGGCATACACACGCATTGTGACCCTCAGCATGAGTCCTGTCCTCTAGTAAGTCCTCTCAGTGGCTGGACCATTAGATCTCATAATGTGCTTGACATGTCCCTAGGCCCCAATTTTTAACGAGATTTCTGATTGTCAGGTCGCCCCTCCCCAGGGCTCTACTCTGGAATCCATCATTTGGTGGGACACCTGAGGTTAAAAAAGAAAACAACAACAACAACAACAACAACAACAAAAAACGGACTTCTTCCAGCCCACAGAATGACCCCAAACTCTTTGGACGGGGCCAAACCACCAGAGAGTAAGACTCGTTCATTTCCCATGAAGTCACCCAGAAATTCCACGACCATGAGTGACACGATATCCAGAGAAAAAACTTGAGCAGGAGCCTCACACTCGCCCTTCTTTCAAATCCCGATGAGTTCTCCTCATGGTCTGTAGATCAGTCCTGCCATACCTATGACCCGAAACATAAGCCGAGTTTGTGTTTTCAGACAACTGTCCAAACAGCCCTGGCTTACACAACCTACAGGCTCAGGCCCCTGGAGCCAAACCTGAGGACTATACTTGCCCTCTCCAAGGGAATTGTGTGTGCCCATTCCAATGGCCACAACCCTTCTAATAGGATAAACCTCCAAAGTCCCTGTTTCATCTCAATAGTGGTGGCTTCCCAGGAAAAACAGGGGCAATCTAAGCCCAACTGAGCACCTACCTGCACTCAGACCCGTAGACAGATGTCCCCAGAGGTAAAAAGGAAAGAACAGGCCCCTAGGCATTAATCGGATCCAATGCTTTGGTTTCCAGGCATCTCTCCTCAGAGGCCTGGATTTCAAAAGCAGCATCTAGCTGTTTCTTGACTCACCCATCAGAAAACATCTCATCTACACATGGGAAACTTGCACGTTGGAGCTGTGTCAAAGCCTCTGTTTAGGAGATCCCTTTAGGGCCCCAGTGCCACCGCTTCATTCCTAGGTCTCCATAGACACAAAAGCACGTTAGGACCCATCCCCAGGGGTGTCCATTTCAACTCAGCGTCCTCGGTGGCTCCCCACAGACACAGGAGATCTAACCTCTCTTGTTGCTAGGAGACAATTGGAATGCGAGGTGGTCTACCCAGCCATCCATCCTTAGAACCCTGCTCAGAATCATTGGCCTGGAGCCAAACAACAGGTCTCTATTGTCCTGCAGAAGACTCTCTGCAGTTTGGAGCTTCTCACAACTCCCATCGTGGGAAAACACCCATGGCCTCGTGATGCCCCCCCCCCATTCATGAAGCGGCCATCAGGGACAGAAAATCCAACCTGAGCAATCGTCTGATCCTCGCCCTGACTTCAGATGCACGAGATCTCGATTCAGGTCTGTAGAATGTGCCTACCATGGCCTCACCCAGAAACCTAAGCCGAGCTTGTGTTCTCAGACTTTTGTCGTCAGACTACTGGCCCACAATCCCTCCCGTTTGGCAATCCAGAACTACAATGCAGCACTCTGCCTGCCCTCCAGAAGAAATACATTGTCCACTGGGGCTACCCAGTAACCCCAAATGAGGATCAACCTGCACCGACCTTGGCTGTACCCCAAATACATAGGCTGACCAGGGCACTAATGCCCTTTCTGACACAGCCTGAGCCTGGAATCCCTGGCCCCTCCCAGACAGCTGGCCGCACACTGAGCACATCGAGCCGTCATGGCCTTAGGTCGTCATCTCTTCCCAACCTCGGTTTTCAGGTTTCAGAACCTAGACCTTATCTCCAATCACTGCCCAGGGTTGAAGTTGATGCAGATATCAGAACTCCTTCCCCATGGCAAGAAACCTTGCGGTTGGCATGTTGTCCAACGTTCAGTGTAGTTGAAACCAGTGTGGCCCCTGGCGCCTCGCCCATGCTCGCGTGCCACATTGGTCACAAACACACATTGTGACGCTCAGGCTGAGCCCAGTCCTCAAATAAGGCCACTCAGTGGCTGGATGAAGAGATAGCATATTGGGCTTGCCATGACCCTAGGCCCCAATTTTTACCATAGTTCGGGTTGTCCCTTCAGTCTTCCCCATGGCTTGGCTTTGGAATTCCTCTTTTGGTGGGACACCTGAGTTAACAAAACTGAAATGAGTCCTCCCATCCCACAGATTGACGAAAAGCAATTGGGAATCGGGCCAAATCCTCAGAGAGGAAGATTCGTCCCCGGCCCATGAGGCCTCCCCGACATTCCACGGCCATCGCTGATACAAAATCCAGAGACAAAAGCCTGAGCAAGCGCCTCAGACTCGCACTTTCTTCATATCCTGAAGAGTTCTTCTCATGGTTTGTAGATCGGGCCTGCCATACCTACGGCCCCAAACCTAAGCTGAGTTTGTGTTTTCAGACTTCTGTCCTCAAAGTCTTGGGCCACACACACTCCAGGCTGGGCCCCTGGAGCCAAACATTAGGACTGTGCCTACCAATCCATGGGAATTCTGCCCATTCCATGGTCCAAAATCGTACAAATTAGGAGAAACCTCCAAAGTCCCTGAGGCCATCCCAATAGTGTAGGTCGCCCGGAACAAACAAGGGCTGTCTGACACCAGCTGATAATCGACCTCCACTCATACCATAGATGGATGTCCCCAGAGAAGAAGATTGAACCAGACAGGACCCTAGGCCATAATAGGATCCATTGCTTTGGGTTACAGGCATGTGTCCTCAAAAGCCTGATCCCAATACGAGCATAGGGGTTTTCCTGAGGCACCCATAGGACTCATTTCGTCTCCACAAGGAAACCTGTGAATGGGAGACATGTGCAATGCTTAGGAGAGTACTTTAGGGTCCCGGTGCCACCGCCCCATTCCAAGGCCCTCATGGACACAAAAACACATTAGGACCCATCCTCAGGAAAATCCATTTCAACACAGCCACCCCGGTTGCTCCCGCAGAGCCATCAGATCTAAACTGACTTGTTGCTAGAAGACAACTGGAATGTGAGGCGGGCTTCCCAGGCATCCATCCGCGAACGGTGCTCTGGAGTCATTCCATATGGTATGTCCTGGAGCTGTCCAACAGGTCTCAATTGTCCCGCAGAAGGAATCCTTGAAGGGGGCATCGCACAACTCCCAACATCGGAAAACCTCAATGGCCTCGAGATTCCGCTCCCTTCATGAAGCGGCCGTCATGCACGGAAACTCCAACCTGAGCCAACGTCTGATCCTCGCCCTGACTTCAGATGCATGAGATATTGGTTCAGATCTGCAGGGGGTACCTGCCGTGCCCTCGCCCTGAAACCCAATCTAGCTTGTCTTCTCAGACTTCCGTCCTCACACTCCTGACCCTAAGCACTCAAGTTTGGCAATTCCGGACCCACAATGCAGCACTCTGCCTGCCCTCTAGAAAAAAAATTATTGCCTCATGAGCTGCCCAGGCACCTTAAATGAGGGTAAACCTACACAGCACTCGACTTTACCCAAATTATATAGTCTAACCTGGGCAATAATGCACTGTCGAACACAACCTGAGCCCGGACCTCCTGACCAACACCCAGAAAGCTGACCGCACACTGAGCACATAAAACCCGCCATGGCTTTAGGTCATCATCTCTTCCCTACCTCAGTTTTCAGCTTCAGAACCGAGACCTTATCTCCAATCACTGCCCAGGGGTGAGTGTGATGGATAAATCAGAACTCCTCCTTACCCATGGCAAGAACCCTTGTGGTTGGCACGTTGTCCAACGTTCAGTGTAGCAGAAACCAGCATTCACCCTGAGGACCCGCCCATTCTTGTGTGTTACGAGGGCCTACACACGCATTGAGACCCTCAGCATGAGTCTGTCCTCTAGTAAGTCCTCTCAGTGGCTGGACCACTAGATGTCATAATGTGCTTGACATGTCCCTAAGCCCCAATTTTTTACCAGTTTTCTGATTGTCCAGTCGCCCCTCCTCAGGGCTCTAATCTGGAATCCCTCATTATGTGGGACACCTGAGGTTAAACAAGAAAACAACAACAACAACAACAACAACAACAACAAAAAACGGACTTCTTCCAGCCCACAGAATGTCCCCAAACTCTTTGGACGGGGCCAAACCACCAGAGAGTAAGACTCGTCCATTTCCCATGAAGTCACCCAGAAATTCCACGACCATGAGTGACACGATATCCAGAGCCAAAAACTTGAGCAGGAGCCTCACACTCGCCCTTCTTTCAATCCTGAAGAGTTCTCCTCATGGTCTGTAGATCACTCCTGCCATACCTATGACCCGAAACATAAGCCGAGTTTGTGTTTTCAGACAACTGTCCAAACAGCCCTGGCCTACACAACCTACAGGCTCAGTCCCCTGGAGCCAAACCTGAGGACTGTACTTGCCCTCTCCAAGGGAATTGTGTGTGCCCATTCCAATGGCCACAACCCTTCTAATAGGATAAACCTCCAAAGTCCCTGATCCATCTCAATAGTGGTGGCTTCCCAGGAAAAACAGGGGCAATCTGAGCCCAACTGAGCACCTACCTGCACTCAGACCCATAGACAGATGTCCCCAGAGGTAAAAAGGAAAGAACAGGCCCCTAGGCACTAATCAGATCCATTGCTTTGGTTTCCAGGCATCTCTCCTCAGAGGCCTGGATTTCAAAACCAGCATATAACTGTTTCTTGACTCACCCATCAGAAAACACCTCATCTACACATGGGAAACTTGCACGTTGGAGCTGTATCAAAGCTTCAGTTTAGTAGAAACCTTAAGGTCCCCAGTGCCACCGCTTCATTCTAAGGTCTCCATAGACACAAAAGCACGTTAGGACCCATCCCCAGGGGTGTCCAATTCAACTCAGCGTCCTCGGTTGCTCCCCACAGATCCAGGAGATCTAACCTGTTTTGTTGCTAGGAGACAATTGGAATGCGAGGTGGGCTACTCAGCCATCCATCCTTAGAACCCTGCTCAGAATCATTGTCCTGGAGCCAAACAACAGGTCTCAATTGTCCTGCAGAAGCCTCTCTGCAGTTTGGAGCTTCTCACAACTACCATCGTGGGAAAACACCCATGGCCTCGTGATGACCACCCCCATTCATGAAGGGGCCATCAGACCAGAAACTCCAACCTGAGCGATCGTCTAATCCTTGCCCTGACTTCAGATGCACGAGATCTCGATTCAGGTCTGTAGATTGTGCCTGCCATATCCTCACCTCGACACCTAAGCCTAGCTTGTGTTCTTAGACATTTGTCGTCAGACTACTGGCCCACAAGCCCTCCAGTTTGGCAATCCAGAACTACAATGCAGCACTCTGCCGGACCTCCAGAAGAAAAACATTGTCCTCTGGGGCTACCCAGTAACCCCAAATGAGGATCAACCTGCACCGACCTTGGCTGTACCCCAAATACATAGGCTGACCAGGGCACTAATGCCCTTTCTGACACAGCCTGAGCCTGGACCCCCTGGCCCCTCCCAGACAGTTGCCCGCACACTGAGCACATCTAGCCGCCATGGACTTAGTTCGTCATCTCTTCCCAAACTCGGTTTTCAGGTTTCAGAACCTAGACCTTATCTCCAATCACTGCCCAGGGTTGAAGGTGATACAGAAATCAGAACTCCTTCCCCATGGCAAGAAACCTTGTGGTTGGCATGTTGTCCAACGTTCAGTGTAGTTGAAACCAGTGTGGCCCATGGGGCCCCGCCCATGCTCACGGGCCACATTGGTCACAAACACACATTGTGACCCTCAGGCTGAGCCCAGTCCTCAAGTAAAGCCACTCAGTGGCTGGATGAAGAGATAGCATATTGGGCTTGCCATGCCCCTAGGCCCCAATTTTTATCCATAGTTCGGGTTGTCCCTTCAGTCTTCCCCACGGCTTGGCTTTGGAATTCCTCTTTTGGTGGGACACCTGAGGTAACAAAACTGAAATGAGTCCTCCCATCCCACAGATTGACGAAAAGCAATTGGGAATCGGGCCAAATCCTCAGAGAGGAAGATTCGTCCATGGCCCATGAGGCCTCCCCGACATTCCACGGCCATCACTGGTACAAAATCCAGAGACAAAAGCCTGAGTAAGCGCCTCAGACTAGCCTTTCTTCATATCCTGAAGAGTTCTTCTCATGGTTTGTAGATCGGGCCTGCCATATCTACGTCCCCAATCCTAAGCTGAGTTTTTGTTATCAGACTTCTGTCCTCAAAGTCTTGGGCCACACAACCTCCAGGCTGGGCCCCTGGAGCCACACATTAGGACTGTGCCTACCAATCCATGGGAATTCTGCCTATTCCATGGTCCAAAATCGTACAAATTAGGAGAAACCTCCAAAGTCCCTGAGGCCATCCCAATAGTGTAGGTCGCCCGGAACAAACAAGGGCTGTCTGACACCAGCTGATAATCGACCTCCACTCAGACCATAGAAGGATGTCCCCAGAAAAGAAGATTGAACCAGACAGGACCCTAGGCCTTAATAGGATCCATTGCTTTGGGTTACAGGCATGTGTCCTCAAAAGCCTGATTCCAATACGAGCATAGGGGGTTTCCTGAGGCACCCATCAGAACTCATCTCTTCTCCACAAGGAAACCTGTGCATGGGAGCCATGCCCAAGGCTTAGGAGAGTACTACAGGGTCCCGGTGCCACCACCCCATTCCAAGGCCCTCATGGACACAAAAACACATTAGGACCCATTCACAGGAAAGTCCATTTCAACTCAGTCACCCCAGTTGCTCCGGCAGAACCATCAGATCTAAACTGTCTTGTTGCTAGGAGACAATTGGAATGCGAGGCGGGCTTCCCAGGTATCCATCCGCGAACGGTGCTCTGGAGTCATTTATATGGGATGTCCTGGAGCTGTCCAACAGGTCTCAATTGTCCCGCAGAAGGAATCCTTTAAGGGGTCATCCCACAACTCCCAACGTGGGAAAACCTCAATGGCCTCGAGATTCCGCTCCCTTCATGTAGCAGACGTCATGCTCAGAAACTGCAACCTGAGCCTACGTCTGATCCTCGCTCTGACTTCAGATGCATGAGATATTGGTTCAGAACTTCATGGGGTACCTGCCGTGCCCTCACCCTGAAACCCAAGTCTAGCTTGTCTTCTCAGACTTCCGTCCTCACACTCCTGGCCCTGAAGCCCTCAAGTTTGGCAATTCCGGACCCACAATGCAGCACTCTGCCTGCCCTCTAGAAAAAAAAATTATTGCCTCATGAGCTGCCCAGGCACCTTAAATGAGGGTAAACCTACACAGCACTCGACTTTACCCAAATTATATAGTCTAACCTGGGCACTAATGCACTGTCGAACACAACCTGAGCCCGGACCTCCTGACCAACACCCAGAAAGCTGACCGCACACTGAGCACCTAAAACCCGCCATGGGCTTAGGTCATCATCTCTTCCCTACCTCAGTTTTCAGGCTTCAGAACCGAGACCTTATCTCCAATCACTGCCCAGGGGTGAGTGTGATGGAGAAATCAGAACTCCTCCTTACCCATGGCAAGAACCCTTGTGGTTGGCACGTTGTCCAACGTTCAGTGTAGCAGAAACCAGCATTCATCCTGAGGACCCGCCCATTCTTGAGTTTTACGAGGGCATATACACGCATTGTGTCCCTCAGCATGAGTCCTGTCCTCTAGTAAGTCTTCTCAGTGGCTGGACCATTAGATGTCATAATGGGCTTGACATGTTCCTAGGTTACAATTTTTAACCAGATTTCTGATTGTCCAGTCGCCCCTCCCCAGGGCTCTACTCTGAAATCCCTCATTTGGTGGGACACCTGAGGTTAAAAAAGAAAACAAAAAAAAAAAAAAACGGACTTCTTCCAGCCCACAGAATGACCCCAAACTCTTTGGACGGGGCCTAACCACCAGAGAGTATGACTCGTCCATTCCCCATGAAGTCACCCAGAAATTCCACGACCATGAGTGACACGATATCCAGAGAAAAAAACTGGAGCAGGAGCCTCACAGTCGCCCTGCTATCAAATCCCGAAGAGTTCTCCTCATGGTCTGTAGATCAGTCCTGCCATACCTATGACCCGAAACATAAGCCGAGTTTGTGTTTTCAGACAACTGTCCAAACAGCCCTGGCCTACACAACCTACAGGCTCAGGCCCCTGGAGCCAAACCTGAGGACTGTACTAGCCCTCTCCAAGGGAATTGTGTGTGCCCATTCCAATGGCCACAACCCTTCTAATAGGATAAACCTCCAAAGTCCCTGATCCATCTCAATAGTGGTGGCTTCCCAGGAAAGACAGGGGCAATCTGAGCCCAACTGAGCACCTACCTGCACTCAGACCCATAGACAGATGTCCCCAGAGGTAAAAAGGAAAGAACAGGCCCCTAGGCACTAATCAGATCCATTGCTTTGGTTTCCAGGCATCTCTCCTCAGAGGCCTGGATTTCAAAAGCAGCATATAGCTGTTTCTTGACTCACCCATCAGAAAACATCTCATCTACACATGGGAAACTTGCACGTTGGAGCTCTGTCAAAGCCTCTGTTTAGGAGAACCCTTTAGGGCCCCAGTGCCACCGCTTCATTCCAAGGTCTCCATAGACACAAAAGCACGTTAGGAACCATCTCCAGGGGTGTCCAATTCAACTCAGCGTCCTCGGTTGCTCCCCACAGATCATGATATCTAAACTCTCTTGTTGCTAGGTAACAATTGGAATGCGAGGTGGGCTACCCAGCCATCCATCCTTAGAACCCTGCTCAGAATAATTGGCCTGGAGCCAAACAACAGGTCTCAATTGTCCTGCAGAGGACTGTCTGCTGTTTGGAGCTTCTCACAACTCTCATCGTGGAAAAACCCCCATGGCCTCTTGATGCCCCCCCCATTCATGAAGGGGCCATCAGGGACAGAAACTCCATCCTGAGCGATCATCTGACCCTCGCCCTGACATTAGATGCACGAGATCTCGATTCAGGTCTGTAGATTGTGCCTGCCATGGCCTCACCCAGAAACCTAAGCCTAACTTGTGTTCTCAGACTTTTGTCGTCAGACTACTGGCCCACAAGCCCTCCAGTTTGGCAATCCAGAAATACAATGCAGCACTCTGCCGGCCCTCCAGAAGAAAAATATTGTCCTCTGGGGTTACCCAGTAATCCTAAATGAGGATCAACCTGCACCGATCTTGGCTGTACCCCAAATACATAGGCTGACCAGGGAACTAATGCCCTTTCTGACACAGCCTGAGCCTGGACCCCTGGCCCCTCCCAGACAGCTGGCCGCACACTGACCTCATCGAGCTGCCATGGCCTTAGGTCGTCATCTCTTCCCAACAACAGTTTTCAGGTTTCAGAACCTAGACCTTATCTCCAATCACTGCCCAGGGTTGAAGGTGATGCAGAAATCAGAACTCCTTCCCCATGGCAAGAAACCTTTTGGTTCGCATGTTGTCCAACGTTCAGTGTAGTTGAAACCAGTGTGGCCCATGAGTCCCGGCCCATGCTCGCAGGCCACATTGGTCACAAACACACATTGTGACCCTCAGGCTGAGCCCAGTCCTCAAGTAAGGCCACTCGATGGCTGGATGAAGAGATAGCATATTGGGCTTGCCATGCCCCTAGGCCCCAATATTTAACCATAGTTCAGGTTGTCCCTTCAGTCTTCCCCACGGCTTGGCTTTGGAATTCCTATTTTGGTTGGACAACTGAGGTAACAAAACTGAAATGAGTCCTCCCATCCCACAGATTGACGAAAAGCAATTGGGAAACGGGCCAAATCCTCAGAGAGGAAGATTCGTCCATGGCCCATGATGCCTCCCCGACATTCCACGTCCATCGCTGATACAAAATCCAGAGACAAAAGCCTGAGCAAGCGTCTCAGACTCGCACTTTCTTCATATCCTGAAGAGTTCTGCTCATGGTTTGTCGACCGGGCCTGCCATACCTACGTCCCCAAACCTAAGCTGAGTTTGTGTTTTCAGACTTCTGTCCTCAAAGTCTTGGGCCACACACCCTCCAGGCTGGGCCCCTGGACCCACACATTAGGACTGTGCCTACCAATCCATGGGAATTCTGCCCATTCCATGGTTCAAAATCGTACAAATTAGGAGAAACCTCCAAAGTCCCTGAGGCCATCCCAATAGTGTAGGTCGCCCGGAACAAACAAGGGCTGTCTGACACCAGCTGATAATCGACCTCCACTCATACCATAGATGGATGTCCCCAGAGAAGAAGATTGAACCAGACAGGACCCTAGGCCATAATAGGATCCATTGCTTTGGGTTACAGGCATGTGTCCTCAAAAGCCTGATTCCAATATGAGCATAGTGGTTTTCCTGAGGCACCCATCAGAACTCATCTCGTCTCCACAAGGAAACCTGTGCATGGGAGCCATGTCCAAAGATTAGGACAGTACTTTTGGTTCCCGGTGCCACCGCCCCATTCCAAGGCCCTCATGGACACAAAAACACATGAGGACCCATCCTCAGGAAAGTCCATTTCAACTCAGCCACCCCGGGTGCTCCCGCCAGAGCCATCAGATCTAAACTGGCTTGTTGCTAGGAGACAATAGGAATGCGAGGCGGGCTTCCCAGGCATCCATCCGCGAATGGTGCTCTGGAGTCATTCCATATGGGATGTGCTGGAGCTGTCCAACAGGTCTCAATTGTCCCGCAGAAGGAACCCTTGAAGGGGGCATCCCACAACTCCCAACGTGGGAAAACCTCAATGGCCTTGAGATTCTGCTCCCTTCATGAAGCGGCCGTCATGCACAGAAACTCCAACCTGAGCCAACGTCTGATCCTCGCCCTGACTTCAGATGCATGAGATATTGGTTCAGATCTGCAGGGGGTGCCTGCCGTGCCCTCGCCCTGAAACCCAAATCTAGCTTGTCTTCTCAGACTTCCGTCCTCACACTCCTGGCCCCGAAGCCCTCAAGTTTGGCAATTCCGGACCCACAATGCAGCACCCTGCCTGCCCTCTAGAAATAAAATTATTGCCTCATGAGCTGCCCAGGCACCTTAAATGAGGATAAACCTACACAGCACTCGACTTTACCCAAATTATATAGTCTAACCTGGGCACTAATGCACTGCCGAACACAACCTGAGCCCGGACCTCCTAACCAACACCCAGAAAGCTGACCACACACTGAGCACATAAAATCCGCCATGGCCTTAGGTCATCATCTCTTCCCTACCTCAGTTTTCAGGCTTCAGAACCGAGACCTTATCTCCAATCACTGCCCAGGAATGAGTGTGATGCAGAAATCAGAACTCCTCCTTACCCATGGCAAGAACCCTTGTGGTTGGCACGTTGTACAAAGTTCAGTGTAGGAGAAACCAGCATTCACCCTGAGGCCCCGCCCATTCTTGAGTGCGACAAGGGCATACACACGCATTGTGACCATCAGCATGAGTCCTGTCCTCTAGTAAGTTTTCTCAGTGGCTGGATCATTAGATGTCATAATGGGCTTTACATGTCCCTAGGCCCCAATTTTTAACCAGATTTCTGATTGTCCAGTCGCCCCTCCCCAGGGTTCTACTCTGGAATCCATCATTTGGTGGGACACCTGAGGTTAAACAAGAAAAAAACAACAACAACAACAACAACAAAAAAAAAACGGACTTCTTCCAGCCCACAGAATGACCCCAAACTCTTTGGACGGGACCAAACCACTAGAGAGTAAGACTCGTCCATTTCCCATGAAGTCACCCATAAATTCCACGACCATGAGTGACACGATATCCAGAGACAAAAACTTGAGCAGGAGCCTCACACTCGCCCTTCTTTCAAATCCCGAAGTGTTCTCCTCATGGTCTGTAGATCAGTCCTGCCATACCTATGACCCGAAACATAAGCCGAGTTTGTGTTTTCAGACAACTGTCCAAACAGCCCTGGCCTACACAACCTACAGGCTCAGGCCCCTGGAGCCAAACCTGAGGACTGTACTAGCCCTCTCCAAGGGAATTGTGTGTGCCCATTCCAATGGCCACAACCCTTCTAATAGGATAAACCTCCAAATTCCCTGATCCATCTCAATAGTGGTGGCTTCCCAGGAAAAACAGGGGCAATCTGAGCCCTACAGAGCACCTACCTGCACTCAGACGCATAGACAGATGTCCCAGAGGTAAAAAGGAAAGAACAGGCCCCTAGGCACTAATCAGATTTATTGCTTTGGTTTCTAGGCATCTCTCCTCAGAGGCCTGGATTTCAAAAGCAGCATATAGCTGTTTCTTGACTCACCCATCAGAAAACATCTCATCTACACATGGGAAACTTGCACGTTGGAGCTGTGTCAAAGCCTCTGTTTAGGAGAACCCTTTAGGGCCCCAGTGCCACCGCTTCATTCCAAGGTCTCCATAGACACAAAAGCACATTAGGACCCATCCCCAGGGGTGTCCATTTCAATGCAGCGTCCTCGGTTGCTCCCCACAGATCCAGGAGATCTAACCTTTCTGGTTGCTAGGAGACAATTGGAATGCGAGGTGGTCTACCCAGCCATCCATCCTTAGAACCCTGCTCAGAATCATTGGCCTGGAGCCAAACAACAGGTCTCAATTGTCCTGCAGAAGACTCTCTGCAGTTTGGAGCTTCTCACAACTCCCATCGTGGGAAAACCCCCATGGCCTCTTGATGCCCCCCCCCCCATTCATGAAGGGGCCATCAGGGGCAGAAACTCCAACCTGAGCGATCGTCTGATCCTCGCCCTGACTTCAGATGCACGAGATCTCGATTCAGGTCTGTAGATTTTGCCTGCCATGGCCTTACCCAGAAACCTAAGCCTAGCTTGTGTTCTCAGACTTTTGTCGTCAGACTACTGGCCCACAAGCCCTCCAGTTTGGCAATCCAGAACTACAATGCAGCACTCTGCCGGCCCTCCAGAAGAAAAATATTGTCCTCTTGGGTTACCCAGTAATCCCAAATGAGGATCAACCTGCACCGAACTTGGCTGTACCCCAAATACATAGGCTGACCAGGGCACTAATGCCCTTTCTGACACAGCCTGAGCCTGGACCCCCTTACCCCTCCCAGGCAGCTGGCCACACACTGAGCACATCTAGCCGCCATGGCCTTATGTCGTCATCTCTTCCCAACCTAGGTTTTCAGGTTTCATAACCTAGGCCATATCTCCAATCACTGCCCAGGTTGAAGGTGATGCAAAAATCAGAACTCCTGCCCATGGCAAGAAATCTTGTGTTTGGCATGTTGTCCAACGTTCAGTGTCGTTGAAACCAGTGTGGCCCATGAGGCCCCGCCCATGCTCGCGGGCCACATTGGTCACAAACACACATTGTGACTTTCAGGCTGAGCCCAGTCCTCAAGTAGGCCACTCAGTGGCTGGATGAAGAGATAGCATATTGGGCTTGCCATGCCCCTAGGCCCCAATTTTTTACCATAGTTCGGGTTGTCCCTTCAGTCTTCCCCACGGCTTTGCTTTGGAATTCCTCTTTTGGTGGGACACCTGAGGTAAAAAAACTGAAATGAGTCCTCCCATCCCACAGATTGATGAAAAGCAATTGGGAATCGGGCCAAATCCTCAGAGAGGAAGATTCGTCCATGGTCCATGAGGCCTCCCCGACATTCCACGGCCATCGCTGATACAAAATCCAGATACAAAAGCCTGAGCAAGCGCCTCTCACTCGCACTTTCTTCATATCCTGAAGAGTTCTGCTCATGGTTTGTAGATCGCGCCTGTCATAACTACGTCCCAAAACCTAAGCTGAGTTTGTGTTTTCAGACTTCTGTCTTCAAAGTCCTGGGCCAAACACCCTCCAGGCAGGGCCCCTGGAGCCACACATTAGGAATGTGCCTACCAATCCATGGGAATTATGCCCATTCCATGGTCCAAAATCGTACAAATTAGGAGAAACCTCCAAAGTCCCTGAGGCCATCCCAATAGTGTAGGTCGCCCGGAACAAACAAGAGCTGTCTGACACTAGCTGATAATCGACCTCCACTCATACCATAGATGGATGTCCCCAGAGAAGAAGATTGAACCAGACAGGACCCTAGGCCATAATAGGATCCATTGCTTTGGGTTACAGGCATGTGTCCTCAAAAGCCTGATTCCAATACGAGCATAGGGGTTTTCCTGAGGCACCCATCAGAACTCATCTCGTCTCCACAAGGAAACCTGTGCATGGGAGCCATGTCCAAAACTTAGGAGAGTACTTCAGGTTCCCGGTGCCACCGCCCCATTCCAAGGCCCTCATGGACACAAAAACACATTAGGACCCATCCTCAGGAAAGTCCATTTCAACTCAGCCACCCCGGTTGCTCCCGCAGAGCCATCAGATCTAAACTGTCTTGTTGCTAGGAGACAATAGGAATGCGAGGCGGGCTTCCCAGGCATCCATCCGCGAACGGTGCTCTGGAGTCATTCTATATGGGATGTCCTGGAGCTGTCCAACAGGTCTCAATTGTCCCGCAGAAGGAACCCTTGAAGGGGGCATCCCACAACTCCCAACGTGGGAAAACCTCAATGGCCTCGATATTCCCCTCCCTTCATGTAGAGGCCGTCATGCACAGAAACTCCAACCTGAGCCAACGTCTGATCCTCGCCCTGACTTCAGATGCATGAGATATTGGTTCAGATCTGCAGGGGGTACCGGCCGTGCCCTCGCCCTGAAACCCAAATCTAGCTTGTCTTCTCAGACTTCCGTCCTCACACTCCTCGCCCCGAAGCCCTCAAGTTTGGCAATTCCGGACCCACAATGCAGCACCCTGCCTGCCCTCTAGAAAAAAAATTATTGCCTCATGAGCTGCCCAGGCACCTTAAATGAAAATAAACCTACACAGCACTCGAATTTACCCAAATTATATAGTCTAACCTGGGCACTAATAAACTGCCGAACACAACCTGAGCCCGGACCTCCTGACCAACACCCAGAAAGCTGACCGCACACTGAGCACATAAAACCCGCCATGGCCTTAGGTCATCATCTCTTCCCTACCTCAGTTTTCAGGCTTCAGAACCGAGACCTTATCTCCAATCACTGCCCACGAATGAGTGTGATGCAGAAATCAGAACTCCTCCTTACTCATGGCAAGAACCCTTGTGGTTGGCACGTTGTCCAAAGTTCAGTGTAGGAGAAACCGGCATTCACCCTGGCGCCCCGCCCATTCTTGAGTGCGACAAGGGCATACACATGCATTGGGACTCTCAGCATGAGTCCTGTCCTCTAGTAAGTCCTCTCCTTGGCTGGACCATTAGATGTCATAATGGGCTTGGTTTCTAGGCATCTCTCCTCAGTGGCCTGGATTTCAAAACCAGCATATAGCTGTTTCTTGACTCACCCATCAGAAAACATCTCATCTACACATGGAAGACTTGCACGTTGGAACTCTGTCAAAGCCTCTGATTAGGAGAACCCTTTAGGGCCCCAGTGCCACCGCTTCATTCCAAGGACTCCATAGACACAAAAGCACATTAGGACCCATCAACTCAGCGTCCTCGGTTCCTCCCCACAGAACCAGGAGATCTAACCTGTCTTGTTGCTAGGAGACAATTGGAATGCGAGGTGGGCTACCCAGCCATCCATCCTTAGAACCCTGCTCAGAATCATTGGCCTGGAGCCAAACAACAGGTCTCAATTGTCCTGCAGAAGACTCTCTGCAGTTTGGAGCTTCTCACAACTCCCATCGTGGGAAAACCCCCATGGCCTCTTGATGCCCCTCCCATTCATGAAGGGGCCATCAGGGATAGAAACTCCAACCTGAGCGATTGCCTGATCCTCGCCCTGACTTCAAATGCACGAGATCTCGATTCAGGTCTGTAGATTGTGCCTGCCATGGCCTCGCCCAGAAACCTAAGCCTAGCTAGTGTTCTCAGACTTTTGTCGTCAGAATACTGGCCCACAAGCCCTCCAGTTTGGCAATCGAGAACTACAATGCAGCACTATGCCTGCCATCCAGAAGAAAAACATTGTCCTCTGGGGCTATCCAGTAACCCCAAATGAGGATCAACCTGCACCGACCTTGGCTGTACCCCAAATACATAGGCTGACCAGGGCACTAATGCCCTTTCTGACACAGCCTGAGCCGGGACCCCCTGGAACCTCCCAGACAGCTGGCCGCACACTGAGCACATCGAGCCGCCATGGCCTTAGGTCAAAATCTCTTCCAATCCTCGGTTTTCAGGTTTCAGAACCTAGACCTTATCTCCAATCACTGCCCAGGTTGAAGGCGATGCAGAAATCAGAACTCCTTCCCCATGGCAAGATATCGTGTGGGTGGCATGTTGTCCAACGTTCAGTGTCGTTGAAACCAGTGTGGCCCATGAGGCCCCGCCCATGCTCGCGGGCCACATTGGTCACAAACACACATTGTGACTTTCAGGCTGAGCCCAGTCCTCAAGTAAGGCCACTCAGTGGCTGGATGAAGAGATAGCATATTGGGCTTGCCATGCCCCTAGGCCGCAATTTTTTACCATAGTTCGGGTTGTCCCTTCAGTCTTCCCCACGGCTTGGCTTTGGAATTCCTCTTTTGGTGGGACACCTGAGGTAACAAAACTGAAATGAGTCCTCCCATCCCACCGATTGACGAAAAGCAATTGGGAATCGGGCCAAATCCTCAGAGAGGAAGATTCGTCCATGGCCCATGAGGCCTCCCCGACATTTCACGGCCATCGCTAATACAAAATCCAGAGACAAAACCCTCAGCAAGCTCCACAGAATCACACTTTCTTCATATCCTGAAGAGTTCTTCTCATGGTTTGTAGATCGGGCCTGCCATACCTACGTCCCCAAACCTAATCTGAGTTTGTATTTTCAGACTAGTGTCCTCAAAGTCTTGGGCCACACACCCTCCAGGCTGGGCCCCTGGAGCCACACATTAGGACTGTGCCTACCAATCCATGGGAATTCTGCCCATTCCATGGTCCAAAATCGTACAAATTAGGAGAAACCTCCAAAGCCCCTGAGGCCATCCCAATAGTGTAGGTCGCCCGGAACAAACAAGGGCTGTCTGACACCAGCTGATAATCGTCCTCCACTCATAACATAGATGGATGTCCCCAGAGAAGAAGATTGAACCAGACAGGACCCTAGGCCATAATAGGATCCATTGCTTTGGGTTACAGGCATGTGTCCTCAAAAGCCTGATTCCCATACGAGCATAGGGGTTTTCCTGAGGCACCCATCAGAACTCATCTCGTCTCCACAAGAAAACCTGTGCATGGGAGCCATGTCCAAATCTTAGGAGAGTACTTCAGGATCCCGGTGCCACCGCCCCATTCCAAGGCCCTCATGGACACAAAAACACATTAGGACCCATCCGCAGGAAAGTCCATTTCAACTCAGCCACCGCGGTTGCTCCCGCAGAGCCTTCAGATCTAAACTGTCTTGTTGCTAGGAGACAATTGGAATGCGAGGCGGGCTTCCCAGGCATCCATCCGCGAGTGGTGCTCTGGAGTCATTCCATATGGGATGTCCTGGAGCTGTCCAACAGGTCTCAATTGTCCCGCAGAAGGAATCCTTGAAGGGGGCATCCCTCAACTCCCAACGTGGGAAAACCTCAATGGCCTCGAGATTCCGCTGCCTTCAAGAAGCGGCCGTCATGCACAGAAACTCCAACCTGAGCCAACGTCTGAACCTCGCCCTGACTTCAGATGCATGAGATATTGGTTCAAATCTGCATGGGGTACCTGCCGTGCCCTCGCCCTAAAAGCCAAGTCTAGCTTGTCTTCTCAGACATCCGTCCTCACATTCCTGGCCCCGAAGCCCTCATGTTTGTCAATTCCGGACCACACTGCAGCACTCTGCCTGCCCTCTAGAAAAAAAATTATTGCCTCATAGCTGCCCAGGCAACTTAAATGAGGGTAAACCTACACAGCACTCGACTTTACCCAAATTATATAGTCTAACCTGGGCACTCATGCACTGTCGAACACAACCTGAGCCCGGACCTCCTGACCAACACCCAGAACGCTGACCACACACTGAGCACATAAAACCCGCCATGGCCTTAGGTCATCATCTCTTCCCTACCTCAGTTTTCAGGCTTCAGAACCGAGACCTTATCTCCAATCACTGCCCAGGGGTGAGTGTGATGGAGAAATCAGAACTCCTCCTTACCCATGGCAAAAACCCTTGTGGTTGGCACGTTGTCCAACGTTCAGTGTAGGAGAAACCAGCATTCACCCTGAGGCCCCGCCCATTCTTGAGTGTGACGAGGGCATACACACGCATTGTGACCCTCAGCATGAGTCCTGTTTTCAAGTAAGTCCTCTCCTTGGCTGGACCATTATTTGTCATAATGGGCTTGACATGTCCCTAGGCCCCAATTTTTAACCAGATTTCTGATTGTCCATTCGACCCTCCCCAGGGTTCTACTCTGGATCCTCATTTGGTGGGACACTTGAGGTTAAAAAAGAAAACAACAACAACAACAACAACAACAACAACAAAAAACGGACTTCTTCCAGCCCATAGAATGACCCCAAACTCTTTGGACCGGGCCAAACCACCAGAGAGTAAGACTCGTCCATTTCCCATGAAGTCACCCAGAAATTCCACGACCATGAGTGACACCATATCCAGAGAAAAAAACTGGAGCAGGAGCCTCACACTCGCCCTTCTTTCAAATCCCGAAGAGTTCTCCTCATGGTCTGTAGATCAGTCCTGCCATACCTATGACCCGAAACATAAGCCGAGTTTGTGTTTTCAGACAACTGTCCAAACAGCCCTGGCCTACACAACCTACAGGCTCAGGCCCCTAGAGCCAAACCTGAGGACTGTACTTGCCCTCTCCAAGGGAATTGTGTGTGCCCATTCCAATGGCCACAACCCTTGTAATAGGATAAACCTCCAAAGTCCCTGATCCATCTCAATATTGGTGGCTTCCCAGGAAAAACAGGGGCAATCTGAGCCCAACTGAGCACCTACCTGCACTCAGACCCATAGACAGATGTCTTCAGAGGTAAAAAGGAAAGAACAGGCCCCTAGGCACTAATCAGATCCATTGCTTTGGTTTCCAGGCATCTCTCCTCAGAGGCCTGGATTTCTAAAACAGCATATAGCTGTTTCTTGACTCACCCTTCAGAAAACATCTCATCTACACATGGGAAACTTGCACGTTGGAGCTGTGTCAAAGCCTCTGTTTAGGAGAACCCTTTAGGGCCCCAGTGCCACCGCTTCATTTCAAGGACTCCAAAGACACAAAAGCACATTAGGACCCATCCCCAGGGGTGTCCATTTCAACTCAGCGTCCTCGGTTGCTCCCCAAAGATCCAGGAGATCTAACCTGTCTTGTTGCTAGGAGACAATTGGAATGCGAGGTGGGCTACCCAGCCATCCATCCTTAGAACCCTGCTCAGAATCATTGGCCTGGAGCCAAACAACAGGTCTCAATTGTTCTGCAGAAGACTCTCTGCAGTTTGGAGCTTCTCACAACTCTCATCGTGGGAAAACCCCCATGGCCTCGTGATGCCCCCCCATTCATGAAGGGGCCAACAGGGACAGAAACTCCAACCTGAGCGATCGTCTGATCCTCGCCCTGACTTCAGATGCACGAGATCTCGATTCAGGTCTGTAGATTGTGCCTGCCGTGGCCTCACCCAGTAACCTAAGCCTAGCTTGTGTTCTCAGACTTTTGTCGTCAGACTACTGGCCCACAAGCCCTCCAGTTTGGCAATCCAGAACTACAATGCAGCACTCTGCCTGCCCTCCAGAAGAAATACATTGTCCACTGGGGCTACCCAGTAAACCCAAATGAGGATCAACCTGCACCGACCTTGGCTGTACCCCAAATACATAGGCTGACCAGGGCACTAATGCCCTTTCTGACACAGCCTGAGCCTGGACCCCCTGGCCCCTCCCAGACAGCTGGCCGCACACTGAGCACATCGATCCGCCGTGGCCTTAGGTCGTCATCACTTCCAAACCTCGGTTTTCAGGTTTCAGAACCTAGATCTTATCTCCAATCACTGCCCAGGTTGAAGGTGATGCAGAAATCAGAACTCCTTCCCCATGGCAAGAAACCTTATGGTTGGCATGTTGTCCAACTTTCAGTGTCGTTTAAACCAGTGTGGCCCTTGGGGCCCCGCCCATGGTCGTGGGCCACATTGGTCACAAACACACATTGTGACCCTCAGGCTGAGCCCAGTCCTCAAGTAAGGCCACTCAGTGGCTGGATGAAGAGATAGTATATTGGGCTTCCCGTGCCCCTAGGCCCCAATTTTTAACCATAGTTCGGGTTGTCCCTTCAGTCTTCCCCACCGCTTGGCTTTGGAATTCCTCCTTTGGTGGGACCCCTGAGGTAACAAACCTGAAAGGAGACCTCCCATCCCACAGATTGACGAAAAGCAATTGGAAATCGGGACAAATCCTCAGAGAGGAAGATTCGTCCATGGCCCAGGAGGCCTCCCTGACATTCCACGGCCATCGCTGATACAAAATCCAGAGACAAAAGCCTGAGCAAGCGCCTCAGACTCGCACTTTCTTCATATCCTGAAGAGTTCTTCTCATGGTTTGTAGATCGGGCCTGCCATACCTACGTCCCCAAACCTAAGCTGAGTTTGTGTTTTCAGACTTCTGTCCTCAACGTCTTGGGCCACACACACTCCTGGCTGGGCCCCTGGAGCCACACATTAGGACTGTGCCTACCAATCCATGGGAATTCTGCCCATTCATTGGTCCAAAATCGTACAAATTCGGAAAAACCTCCAAAGTCCCTGAGGCCATCCCAATAGTGTAGGTCGCCCGGAACAAACAAGGGCTGCCTGACACCAGCTGATAATCTACCTCCACTCATACCATTGATGGATGTCCCCAGAGAAGAAGATTGAACCAGACAGGACCCTAGGGCATAATAGGATCCATTGCTTTGGGTTACAGGCATGTGTCCTCAAAAGCCTGATTCCAATACAAGCATAGGGGTTTTCCTGAGGCACCCATCAGAACTCATCTCGTCTCCACAAGGAAACCTGTGCATGGGAGCCATGTCCAAAGCTTAGGAGAGTACTTCAGGGTCCCGGTGCCACCGCCCCATTCCAAGGCCCTCATGGACACAAAAACACATTAGGACCCATCCTCAGGAAAGTCCATTTCAACTCAGCCACCGCGGTTGCTCCCGCAGAGCCATCAGATCTAAACTGTCTTGTTGCTAGGAGACAATTGGAATGCGAGGCGGGCTTCCCAGGCATCCATCCGCGAAAGGTGCTCTGGAGTCATTCCATATGGGATGTCCTGGAGCTGTCCAACAGGTCTCAATTGTCCCGCAGAAGGAATCCTTTAAGGGGGCATCCCACAACTCCCAACGTGGGAAAACCTCAATGGCCTCGAGATTCCGCTCCATTCATGAAGCGGCCATCATGCTCAGAAATACAACCTATGCCAACGTCTGATCCTCGCCCTGACTTCAGATGCATGTGATATTGGTTCAGATCTGCAGGGGTTACCTGCCGTGCCCTCGGCCTAAATCCCTAGTCTAGCTTGTCTTCTCAGACGTCCGTCCTCACACTCGTGGCCCCAAAGCCCTCAAGTTTAACAAATCCGGACCCACATGCAGCACTCTGCCTGCCCTCTAGAAAAAAAATTATTGCCTCATGACCTGCCCTGGCACCTTAAATGCGGAAAAACCTACACAGCACTCGACTTTACCCAAATTATATAGTCTAACCTGGGCACTAATGCACTGTCGAACACAACCTGAGCCCGGACCTCGTGAACAACACCCAGAAAGCTGACCGCACACTGAGCACATAAAACCCAGCATGGCCTTAGGTCATCATCTCTTCGCTACCTCAGTTTTCAGGCTTCAGAACCGAGACCTTATCTCCAATCACTGCCCAGGGGTGAGTGTGATGCAGAAATCAGAACTCCTCCTTACCCATGGCAAGAACCCTTGTGGTTGGCACGTTGTCCAACGTTCAGTGTAGGAGAAACCAGCATTCACAATGAGACCCCGCCCATTCTTGAGTGTTAAGAGGGCATACACACGCATTGAGACCCTTAGCATGAGTCCTGTCCTCTAGTAAGTCCTCTCAGTGGCTGGACCAATAGATGTCATAATGGGCTTGACATGTCCCTAGGCCCCAATTTTTAACCAGATTTCTGATTGTCCAGTCGCCATCGCCAGGGCTCTACTCTGAAATCCCTCATTTGGTGGGACACCTGAGGTTAAAAAAGAACACAACAACAACAACAACAACAACAACAAAAAACGGACTTCTTCCAGCTCACAGAATGACCCCAAACTCTTTGGACGGGGCCTAACCACCAGAGAGTATGACTCGTCCATTCCCCATGAAGTCACCCAAAAATTCCACGACCATGAGTGACACGATATCCAGAGACAAAAACTAGAGCAGGAGCCTCACAGTCGCCCTTATTTCAAATCCCGAAGAGTTCTCCTCATGGTCTGTAGATCAGTCCTGCCATACCTATGACCCGAAACATAAGCAGAGTTTGTGTTTTCAGACAACGGTCCAAACAGCCCTGGCTCAGGACTACTGAGCAGGCTCAGGCCTACAGGCTCAGGCCCCTGGAGCCAAACCTGAGGACTGTACTTACCCTCTCCAAGGGAATTGTGTGTGCCCATTCCAATGGCCACAACCCTTGTAATAGGATAAACCTCCAAAGTCCCTGATCCATCTCAATAGTGGTGGCTTCCCAGGAAAAACAGGGGCAATCTGAGCCCAACTGAGCACCTACCTGCACTCAGACCCATAGACAGATGTCCCCAGAGGTAAAAAGGAAAGAACAGGCCCCTAGGCACTAATCAGATCCATTGCTTTGGTTCCCAGGCATCTCTACTCAGAGGCCTGGATTTCAAAAGCAGCATATAGATGTTTCTTGACACACCCATCAGAAAACATCCCATCTACACATGGGAAACTTGCACGTTGGAGCTGTGTCAAAGCCTCTGTTTAGGAGAACCTTTAGGGCCCCAGTGCCACAGCTTCATTCCAAGGTCTCCATATACACAAAATGACATTAGGACCCATCCCCAGGGGTGTCCATTTCAACTCAGCGTCCTCGGTTGCTCCCCACAGATCCAGGAGATCTAACCTGTCTTGTTGCTAGGAGACAATTGGAATGCGAGGTGGGCTACCCAGCCATCCATCCTTAGAACCCTGCTCAGAATCATTGGCCTGGAGCCATACAACAGGTCTCAATTGTTCTGCAGAAGACTCTCTGCAGTTTGGAGCTTCTCACAACTCCCGTCGTGGGAAAACCCCCATGGCCTCGTGATGCCCCCCCATTCATGAAGGGGCCATCAGGGACAGAAACTCCAACCTGAGCGATCATCTGATCCTCGCCCTGACTTCAGATGCACGAGATCTCGATTCAGGTCTGTAGATTGTGCCTGCCATGGCCTCACCCAGAAACCTAAGCCTAGCTTGTGTTCTCAGACTTTTGTCGTCAGACTACTGGCCCACAAGCTCTCCAGTTTGGCAATCCAGAACTACAATGCAGCACTCTTCCTGCCCTCCAGAAGAAATACATAGTCCTCTGGGGCTACCCAGTAACCCCAAATGAGGATCAACCTGCACCGACCTTGGCTGTACCCCAAATACATAGGCTGACCAGGGCACTAATGCCCTTTCTGACACAGCCTGAGCCTGGACCCCCTGGCCCCTCCCAGACAGCTGGCCGCACACTGAGCACATCGATCCGCCATGGCCTTAGGTCGTCATCTCTTCCCAACCTAGGTTTTCAGGTTTCAGAACCTAGAACTTATCTCCAATCACTGCCCAGGTTGAAGGTGATGAAGAAATCAGAACTCCTTCCCCATTGTAAGAAACCTTGTGGTTGGCACATTGTCCAACGTTCAGTGTCGTTGAAACCAGTGTGGCCCATGAGGCCACCCCATGCTCGCGGGCCACATTGGTCACAAACACACATTGTGACCCTCAGGCTGAGCCCAGTCCTCAAGTTAGGCCACTCAGTGGCTGGATGAAGAGATAGCTTATTGGGCTTGCCGTGTCCCTAGGCCCCAATTTTTAACCATAGTTCGGGTTGTCCCTTCAGTCTTCCCCACGGCTTGGCTTTGGAATTCCTCTTTTGGTGGGACACCTGAGGTAACAAACATGAAAGGAGACCTCCCATCCCACAGATTGACGAAAAGCAATTGGGAATTGGGCCAAATCCTCAGAGAGGAAGATTCCTCCATGGCCCATGAGGCCTCCCCGACATTCCACGGCCATCGCTGATTCAAAATCCAGAGACAAAAGCCTGAGCAAGCACCTCAGACTCGCACTTTCTTCATATCCTGAAGAGTTCTTCTCATGGTTTGTAGATCGGGCCTGCCATACCTACGTCCCCAAACCTAAGCTGAGTTTGTATTTTCAGACTTCTGTCCTCAAAGTCTTGGGCCACACACCCTCCTGGCTGGGCCCCTGGAGCCACACATTAGGACTGTGCCTACCAATCCATGGGAATTATGCCCATTCCATGGTCCAAAATCGTACAAATTAGGAGAAACCTCCAAAGTCCCGGAGGCCATCCCAATAGTGTAGGTCGCCCGGAACAAACAAGGGCTGTCTGACACCAGCTGATAATCGTCCTCCACTCATAACATAGATGGATGTCCCCAGAGAAGAAGATTGAACCAGACAGGACCCTAGGCCATAATAGGATCCATTGCTTTGGGTTAGAGGCATGTTTCCTCAAAATCCTGATTCCAATACGAGCATAGGGGTTTTCCTGAGGCACCCATCAGAACTCATCTCGTCTCCACAAGGAAACCTGTGCATGGGAGCCATGTCCAAAGCTTAGGAGAGTACTTCAGGGTGCCGGTGCCACCGCCCCATTCCAAGGCCCTCATGGACACAAAAACACATTAGAACCAATCCTCAGGAAATTCCATTTCAACTCAGCCACCCCGGTTGCTGCGGCAGAGTTATCAGATCTAAACTGTCTTGTTGATAGGAGACAATTGGAATGCGAGGGGGGCTTCCCAGGCATCCATCCGCGAACGGTGCTCTGGAGTCATTCCATATGGGATGTCCTGGAGCTGTCCAACAGGTCTCAATTGTCCCGCAGAAGGAATCCTTGAAGGGGGCATCCCACAACTCCCAACGTGGGAAAACCTCAATGGCCTTGAGTTTCCGCTCCCTTCATGAAGGGGCCGTTATGCTCAGAACTCCAACCTGAGCCAACGTCTGATCCTCGCCCTGACTTCAAATGCATGAGATATTGGTTCAGATCTGCAGGGGGTACCTGCCGTGCCCTCGCCCTAAAAGCCAAGTCTAGCTTGTCTTCTCAGACTTCCGTCCTCACATTCCTGGCCCCGAAGCCCTCAAGTTTGGCAATTCCGACCCACAATGCAGCACTCTGCCTGCCCTCTAGAAAAAAAATTATTGCCTCATAGCTGCCCAGGCACCTTAAATGAGGTTAAACCTACACAGCACTCGACTTTACCCAAATTATATAGTCTAACCTGGGCACTCATGCACTGTCGAACAAAACCTGAGCCCGGACCTCCTGACCAACACCCAGAAAGCTGACCGCACACTGAGCACATAAAACCCGCCATGGCCTTAGGTCATCATCTCTTCCCTACCTCAGTTTTCAGGCTTCAGAACCGAGACCTTATCTCCAATCACTGCCCAGGAGTGAGTGTGATGCAGAAATCAGAACTCCTCCTTACCCATGGCAAGAACCCTTGTGGTTGGCACGTTGTCCAACATTCAGTGTAGGAGAAACCAGCATTCACCCTGAGGCCCCGCCCATTCTTGGGTGTGACGAGGGCATACACACGCATTGTGACCCTCGGCATGAGTCCTGTCCTCTAGTAAGTCCTCTCCTTGGCTGGACCATTAGATGTCATAATGGGCTTGACATGTCCCTAGGCCCCAATTTTTAACCAGATTTCTGATTGTCCATTCGACCCTCCCCAGGGTTCTACTCTGGAATCCTCATTTGGTGGGACACCTGAGGTTAAAAAAGAAAACAACAACAACAACAACAAAAAAAAAACGGACTTCTTCCAGCCCACAGAATGACCCCAAACTCTTTGGACGGGGCCAAATCACCAGAGAGTAAGACTCGTCCATTTCCCATGAAGTCACCCATAAATTCCACGACCATGAGTGACACGATATCCAGAGACAAAAACTTGAGCAGGAGCCTAACACTCGCCCTTCATTCAAATCCCGAAGAGTTCTCCTCATGGTCTGTAGATCAGTCCTGCCATACCTATGACCCGAAACATAAGCCGAGTTTGTGTTTTCAGACAACTGTCCAAACAGCCCTGGCCTACACAACCTACAGGCTCAGGCCCCTGGAGCCAAACCTGAGGACTGTACTTGCCCTCTCCAAGGGAATTGTGTGTGCCCATTCCAATGGCCACAACCCTTCTAATAGGATAAACCTCCAAAGTCCCTGATCCATCTCAATAGTGGTGGCTTCCTAGGAAAAACAGGGGCAATCTGAGCCCAACTGAGCACCTACCTGCACTCAGACCCATAGACAGATGTCCCCAGAGGTAAAAAGGAAAGAACAGGCCCCTAGGCACTAATCAGATCCATTGCTTTGGTTTCCAGGCATCTCTCCTCAGAGGCCTGGATTTCTAAAGAAGCATATAGCTGTTCCTTGACTCACCCATCAGAAAACATCTCATCTACACATGGGAAACTTGCACGTTGGAGCTGTGTCAAAGCCTCTGTTTAGGAGAACCCTTTAGGGCCCCAGTGCCACCGCTTCATTCCAAGGTCTCCATAGACACAAAAGCACATTAGGACCCATCCCCAGGGGTGTCCATTTCAACTCAGCGTCCTCGGTTGCTCCCCACAGATCCAGGAGATCTAACCTGTCTTGTTGCTAGGAGACAATTGGAATGCGAGGTGGGCTACCCAGCCATCCATCCTTAGAACCCTGCTCAGAATCATTGGCCTGGAGCCAAACAACAGGTCTCAATTGTCCTGCAGAAGACTCCCTGCAGTTTGGAGCTTCTCACAACTCCCATCGTGGGAAAACACCCATGGCCTCGTGATGCCCCCCCATTCATGAAGCGTCCATCAGGGACAGAAACTCCAAACTGAGCGATCGTCTGATCCTCGCCCTGACTTCAGATGCACGAGATCTCGATTCCGGTCTGTAGATTTTGCCTGCCATGGCCTCACCCTGAAACCTAAGCCTAGCTTGTGTTCTCAGACTTTTTTCGTCAGACTACTGGCCCACAAGCCCTCCAGTTTGGCAATCCAGAACTGCAATGCAGTACTCTGCCTGCCAACCAGAAGAAAAACTTTGTCCTCTTGGGCAAGCCAGTAACCGCAAATGAGGATCAACCTGCAACGACCTTGGCTGTACCCCAAATACATAGGCTGACCAGGGCACTAATGCCCTTTCTGACACAGCCTGAGCCGGGACCCCCTGGACCCTCCCAGACAGCTGGCCGCACACTGAGCACATCGAGCTGCCATGGACTTAGGTCGTCATCTCTTCCCAACAACAGTTTTCAGGTTTCAGAACCTAGACCTTATCTCCAATCACTGCCCAGGTTGAAGGTGATGCAGAAATCAGAACTCCTTCCCCATGGCAAGATATCGTGTGGGTGGCATGTTGTCCAACGTTCAGTGTCGTTGAAACCAGTGTGGCCCATGAGGCCACGCCCATGCTCGCGGGCCACATTGGTCACAAACACACATTGTGACCCTCAGGCTGAGCCCAGTCCTCAAGTAAGGCCACTCAATGGCTGGATGAAGAGATAGCATATTGGGCTTGCCATGCCCCTAGGCCCCAATTTTTAACCATAGTTTGGGTTGTCCCTTCAGTCTTCTCCACGGCTTGGCTTTGGAATTCCTCTTTTGGTCGGACACCTGAGGTAACAAAACTGAAATGAGTCCTCCCATCCCACAGATTGATGAAAAGCAATTGGGAATCGGGCCAAATCCTCAGAGAGGAAGATTCGTCCATGGCCATGAGGCCTCCCCGACATTCCACGGCCATCGCTGATACAAAATCCAGAGACAAAGGCCTGAGCAAGCGCCTCAGACTCGCACTTTCTTCATATCCTGAAGAGTTCTTCTCATGGTTTGTAGATCGGGCCTGCCATACCTACATCCCCAAACGTAAGCTGAGTTTGTGTTTTCAGACTTCTGTCCTCAACGTCTTGGGCCACACACCCTCCAGGTTGCCCCTGAAGCCACACATTAGGACTGTGCCTACCAATCCATGAAAATTCTGCCCATTCCATGGTCCAAAATCGTACAAATTAGGAGAAACCTCCAAAGTCCCTGAGGCCATCCCAATAGTGTAGGTCGCCCGGAACAAACAAGGGCTGTCTGACACCAGCTGATAATCGACCTCCACTCATACCATAGATGGATGTCCCCAGAGAAGAAGATTGAACCAGACAGAACCTAGGCCATTATAGGATCCATTGCTTTGGGTTACACGCATGTGTCCTCAAAAGCCTGATTCCAATACGAGCATAGGGGTTTTCCTGAGTCACCCATCAGATCTCATCTCGTCTCCACAAGGAAACCTGTGCATGGGAGCCATGTCCAAAGCTTAGGAGAGTACTTCAGGGTCCCGGTGCCACCGCCCCATCCCAAGGCCCTCATGGACACAAAAACACATTAGGACCCATCCTCAGGAGAGTCCATTTCAACTCAGCCACCCCGGTTGCTCCGGCAGAGCCATCACATCTGAACTGTCTTCTTGCTAGGAGACAATTGGAATGCGAGGCGGGCTTCCCAGGCATCCATCCGCGAACGGTGCTCTGGAGTCGTTCCGTATGGGATGTCCTGGAGCTGTCCATCAGGTCTCAATTGTCCCGCAGAAGGAATCCTTGAAGGGGGCATCCCACAACTCCCAACGTGGGAAAACCTCAATGGCCTCGAGATTCCGCTCTCTTCATGAAGCGGCCGTCATGCAGAGAAACTCCAACCTGAGCCAATGTCTGATCCTCGCCCTGACTTCAGATGCATGAGATATTGGTTCAGATCTGCAGAGGGTACCTGCCGTGTCCTCACCCTGAAACCCAAGTCTGGCTTGTCTTCTCAGACTTCCGTCCTCACACTCCTGGCCCCGAAGCCCTCAAGTTTGGCAATTCCGGACCCACAATGCAGCACACTGCCTGCCCTATAGAAAAAAAAATTATTGCCTCATGAGCTGCCCAGGCACCATAAATGAGGATCAACCTACACAGCACTCGACTTTACCCAAATTATATAGTCTAACCTGGGCACTAAGGCACTGTCGAACACAACCTGAGCCCGGACCTCCTGACCAACACCCAGAAAGGTGACCGCACACTGAGCACATAAAACCCGCCATGGCCTTAGGTCATCACCTCTTCCCTACCTCAGGTTTCAGGCTACAGAACCGAGACCTTATCTCCAATCACTGCCCAGGGGTGAGTGTGATGCAGAAATCAGAACTTCACCTTACCCATGGCAAGAACCCTTGTGGTTGGCATGTTGTCCAAAGTTCAGTGTAGGAGAAACCAGCATTCACCCTGAGGCCCCGCCCATTCTTGAGTGCGACGAGGGCATACACACGCATTGTGACCCTCAGCATGATTCCTGTCCTCTAGTAAGTCCTCTCAGTGGCTGGACCATTAGGTGTTATAATGGGCTTGATATGTCCCTAGGCCCCAATTTTTAATCAGATTTCTGATTGTCCAGTCGCCCCTCCCCAGGGTTCTACTCTGGAATCCCTCATTTGTTGGGACACCTGAGGTTAAAAAAAAGAAAAAAAGAGAGAGGGAGAGAGTCAAGAATGAAAGGTGAGATAAAAGAGAAGGTTCAGCCCAAATGGGTTCCAAGGTAAGATTTATGAAGTTTACAAACAAAAACAGACAAACAAAAAGACTGATAAAAGTATATGATAGAGAAAATTATATATATATATATATATATATATATATATATATATATATTTGCATATATAAATAAAAATAAAGGAATAACCTCATCAGAAAGAACCCGAGTGTAAGATTTATATACTATCAGGACAAACACAAAAACACAGAAATAGGGGCGCCTGTTTGGCTCAGTGGGTTAAGCCGCTGCCTTCGGCTCAGGTCATGATTTCAGTGTCCTGGGATCAAGTCCCACATCGGGCTCTCTGCTCAGCAGGGAGCCTGCTTCCTCTCTCTCTCTCTCTCTCTCTGCCTGCCTCTCTGCCTACTTGTGATCTCTCTCTGTCAAATATATAAATAAAAAACAACACAGAAATACTGGTGGAAGAAAAAGATTGTAGAGTGCTTGTAAATTCTCAGTGTGGGTGAGGAAGGTTTTTTGTTTTTTTGTTTTTTTTTTTCCGGATGTATCTTGATGTATTTGTTAAAGACTCCACTTTCCTAAGATAAATGGGGATTAGGAATTGTTTTACCTATAGGGGTGGCTTTGATTGGGAAAAGGGGATTACCTTGAAGTTTAATTCTATATGAATATTAGAAAATAAAAATTAAAAAAAGGAATAAACTAGACTAAACTAAACTAAAATTAAAAAAAATAAATTTAAAAAACAGAAATGCAAAAGGAAAACACAGGTGTATGTATCAAAATGTTCAGGTTAGAAGGTTATTATGGAATTTGATGTACTGGACATCTCACTGTGACGGTAAATAGGTTAAAAAATTTTCTATATATAATAAAAAATTATCTTTAATAAAATGAGCCAGGATAGTGGGAACAAATTAATAATAAAAATTGTCCTATGAAGTAGTGGTGGTTGATCTCTTGTCTTTTTTTTTTTTTTTCCTTTCCCGGTTGGTTTTCTGGGGGAGGGGCCTGCCACGTGGGATTTCAGTCAATGATGTTCTCTGAGTTAAGTCCTCCCACCCCCCTCAAGGGGGTGTGCTCTTAGGAAACTGTTTTTTTCAGGCTTTTGTTCTCTGGAGGTTTTTATATTTGTTCACTTTTGTTTTTCTCTTGCCTTGAGGGCTTTTGATGGTTTTTGTAGGTTTAGAGGAAAGCAAACTGTACCCTGTCCTTCGTCTCAGAGAGAAGCCTCAATCTGTCCGAAGAGCCCAAATAAAATCCCCCTTCAACACTGGCAGAGCAGGTTCCCAGTCGCGGTCCCTGGGGACTCAAGATTTTTTGCTTGTACCAAAACCACAGCAGTGGCCGCTGTCTGGGCAGCTCCAGACTGCCAGAGAAGTTCCAAGCAGCAATCGCAAACTGAGATTTTCCCCCTGGCACAAGCTGGGAGTGCCTGGTATTTCCAGGTCCGAGAGCACCAGGCTGGTGCCTGTGCCACCTCTCTCTCTGGAGGGCGCAGGGCATGACTCGGACTCTGATGGCATGGCAGGGCACTTGCATGGGGACTGCAAAAAAGCTATGCTTCTGTTGGCTGGCGAAGCTCCCAGCCCCTCATGGGAGCTGGGAGCCACACGCTCTCAGGCGAGCTTGCTGGTGGTTCAGGGACCAAGACCTGGTTTCTCTGCCGCACTCTTTCTGGCTCTGCACCAGGGGTGGCTGTCCTGGGTCTGGGGACTTAAGCCCCTGACCCTAACACCCCGATTCCTGCAATTTCTTCCCAGTGATCCCTTGCTCTTCTTGAGTGCTTTCTACCATACTTCTGAGATAATGCTGGTCCCCAGACGCAGGGCACTCTCGTATTGGGATATTACTTTCCAGTGGGTCACCTCTGGTAGCACCCTCCCACTTTTGTTTATCTTCCGATATCAGTCCGACTTTCCCACTCTGCTTTACCTGCCCACTGGCGTTTTCTGCTCTGGTAGAGATCCAGATGTGTATAATTCGGGTCTCAGGCTGATTTTGTCGGTGAGTGGAGTTCAATAGAATTAGGGTTCAGGTTGAAAGGGAGCCTCCTCCTACTTCTCCGCCATCTTGTCTCCAGTATAACATTTTAACAATGTTTTTTTTTAATTAAATTAATTTCTTTATTTTCAGAAAAACAGTATTCATTATTTTTTTCACCAACCCAGTGCTCCATGCAATCTGTGCCCTCTATAATACCCACCACCTGGTACCCCAAGATCCCACCCCCCCGCCACTTCAAACCCCTAGGTTGTTTTTCAGAGTCCATAGTCTCTCATGATTCACCTCCCCTTCCAATTCCCCCAAACTCCCTTCTCCTCTCTAAGACCCCTTGTTCTCCATGATATTTGTTATGCTCCACAAATAAGTGAAACCATATGATAATTGATTCTCTCTGCCTTTCTTCATTCAGCAAAATCTCTTCCAGTCCCGTCCATGCTGCTACAAAAGTTGGGTATTCATCCTTTCTGATGGAGGCATAATACTCCATAGTGTATATGGACCACATCTTCCTTATCCATTCGTCCGTTGAAGGGCATCTTGGTTCTTTCATAGTTTGGCGACCATGGCCATTGCTGCTATAAACATTAGGGTACAGATGGCCCTTCTTTTCACGACATCTGTATCTTTGGGGTAAATACCCAGGAGTGCAATTGCAGGGTCATAGGGAAGTTCTGTTTTTAATTTCTTGAGGAATCTCCACACTGTTCTCCAAAGAGGCTGCACCAACTTGCAATCCCACCAACAGTGTAAAAGGGTTCCCCTTTCTCCACATCCTCTCCAACACATGTTGTTTCTTGTTTTGTTAACTTTGGCAATTCTAACTGGTGTAAGGTGATATCTCACTGTGGTTTTATTTTGAATCACCCTGAGGGCTAGTGATGATGTACATTTTTTCATGTGTCTGATTGCCATTTGTATGTCTTCATTAGAGAATTGTCTGTTCATATCTTCTGCCCATTTTTTGATATGTTTGCCTATTTCCTATGTGTTGAGTTTGAGGAGTTCATTATAGATCCTGGATATCAACCTTTTGTCTGTACTGTTATTTGCAAATATCTTATCACATTCCATGGGTTGCATCTTTGTTTTTTTGACTTTTTCCTTTGCTGTGCAGAAGCTTTTGATTTTGATGAAGTCCCAAAAGTTTATTTTGGCTTTTGTTTCCTTTGCCTTTGGAGACATATCTTGAAATAAGTTGCTGTGGCTGATATAGAAGAGATTACTGCCAATGTTCTCCTCTAGGGTTCTGATGGATTCCTGTCTTACATTGAGGTCTTTTATCCATTTTACCAATGTTTATTCTTCTGATCCTTGAGCATGGAATGGTCTTCTGTCTTTTTTGTTTTCTTCAATTTTTTTCATGAGTGTTCTGTAGTTCCTCAAGAAAAATCCTTTACTTCTTTGGTATGGTTTATTCCCAGGTATCTTATGGTTTCAGTGCTGTAGTAAATGGAATTGATTCTCTAATGTCCCTTTCTGTATTTTCATTGATAATGTAGAAGAAGGCCACTGATTTCTGTACAATGATTTTGTATCCTGCCACATTATTGAGTTGCTGTATGAGTTCTGGTAGTTTGGAGGTGGGGTATTTTGAGTTTTCCATATAAATTATGTCATCTGTGAGGAGAGAGTGTTTGACTTCTTCATTACCAATTTGGATACCTTTTATTTCTCATTGTTGTCTGATTGCTGTTGCTAGGATTTCAAATAGTTTGTAGAACAAGAGTGGTGAGAGTGGGCATCCTTGTCATGTTCCTGATCTCAAAGGGAAGCCTGTCAGCTATTACCCATCGAGGATAATATTCACTGTGGGTTTTTCATAGACATTTTATGAAGTTGACTAATGTTCCCTCTATCCCTATAATTTGAAGCATTTTAATCAGGACCGGATGCTGGATTTTGTATAATGCTTTTTCTTCTTCAATGGAGAGGACCATGTGGTTCTCCTCTCCACGCTTCATAATTTGTTCTATGACATTGATTGATTTGTGAATGCTGAACCATCCTTGCAACCCAGGGATAGATCCCACCTGGTCATGGTGGATCATCTTTTGAATGTACTGTTGGATCCTGTGAGCTAGGATCTTGTTGAGAATCTTAGTATCCATATTCATCAGTGATATTGGTCTGAAATTCTCCTTTTGGTGAGGTCTTTGCCTGGTTTGTGGAGCAGGGTAATGCTGCCTTCATAAAAAGGGTCTGGAAGTTTTCTTTCTGCTTAATTTTTGGAACGAGCTTCAGGAGAAGACATGTTATTTCTTCTATTAAAGTCTGGTAGATTTCTCCTGTGAATCCATCAAGTCCTGGGCTCTTGTGTATTGGGAGGTTTTTGAACACTGCTTCAATCTTGTTACTGGGTAAAAGTCTATTTATGTTGTGAATTTCTTCCCGGTTCAATTTTGGGATTATACTTTTCTAAAAATGCATCTATTTCACAAAGTTTGCTTAGCATATTGGCATACAACTGTTTAATTTTTTAAATTATTTTCAGTGTAACCATATTCAATGTTTTAGTACAACTCCCAGTGTTCCATGCACTCCATACCATCTCTAATAAGCACCACTTGGTTCCCCCAAACTCCCACCCAACCCATGCAAAGACCTCAGATTCTTTTACAGAGTCCATAGTCTCTCATGGTTCACCTCCGCTTCCAGTTTCCCTCAACTCCCTTCTCCTCTCCATCTCCCCTTGTCCTCCATGGTATTGTTTATGCTCCACACTTAAGTAAAACAATATGATAACTGACTCTGTCTGCTTATCTTATTCCACTAAGCATAATCTCTTCCAGTCCTGTCCATGTTGCTGCAAAATTTGGGTATTCAACCTTTCTGATGGAGGCATAATACTCCATTGTGTATATGGACTACATCTTCCTTATCCATTCATCTTTTGAAGTTCATCTTCGTTTTTTCCACAGTTTGTTGACCATGGCCATTGCTGCTATAAACATTGGGGTACAGATGACCCTTCGTTTCACTCCATCTGTATCTTTGGGGTAAATACCCAGTAGTGCAATTGCAGGGTCATAGGATAGCTCTGTTTTTAATTTCTTGAGGAATCTCCACACTGTTTTCCAAAGTAGCTGCACCAACTTGCATCCCCACCAACAGTGTAAGAGGGTTTCCCTTTCTCCACATCCTCTCCAACACATGTTGTTTCCTGTCTTGCTTATTTTGGCTGTTCTAACTGGTGTAAGGTGGTATCTCAATGCGGTTTTAATGTGCATCAGTCTGATGGCTAATGATGATGAACCTTTTTTTTTTTCATGTGTCTGATAGCCATTTGTATGTCTTCATTGGAGAAGTGTCTCTTCATATCTTCTGCCCATTTTTAAAATATGATTGTCTGTTTTGTGTGTGTTGAGTTTGAGGAGTTCTTTATAGGTCCTGGATATCAACCATTTGTCTGTCCTGTCATTTGCAAGTATCTTCTCGCAATCCTTGGGTTGCTCTTTGTTTTGTTGACTGTTTCCTTTGCTATGCAGAAGGTTTAGATTTTGACGAAGTCCCAGAAGTTTATTTTGGCTTTTGTTTCCTTTCCCTTTGGAGACATATCTTGAAAGAAGTTGCTGTGGCTGACATCGAAGAGATTACTGCTTATATTCTCCTCTATGATTCTGATGGATTTTGTCTCACATTGAGGTCTTTTATCCATTTTGAGTTTATCTTTGTGTGCGGTGTAAGACAATGGTCCAGTTTCATTCTTCTACGTATAGTTGCCCAGTTTTCTCTGCACCATTTATGGAAGAGACTGTCTTTTTTCCACTGTATATTTTTTCCTGTTTTGTCTAAGATTATTTGACCATAGAGTTGAGGGTCCATATCAGGGCTCTCTACTCTGTTCCACTGGTCTATATGTCTATTTTTTTGCCAGTACCATGCTGTCTTGGTTATCATAGCTTTGTAGTAAAGCTTAAAATCAGGAAATGTGATGCCCCCATTTGCTTTTTTTTTTCTTTTCCAATTGATTTATTTTCAGAAAAAAAGTACTTATTATTTTTTCACCACACCCAGTGCTCCATGCAATTTGTGCTCTCTATAATGCCCACCACCTGGTACCCAACCTCCCACACCCCCGCCACTTCAAAACCCTAAGATTGTTTTTCAGAGTCCATAGTCTCTCATGGTTCACCTCCCCTTCCAATTTCCCCAAACTCCCTTTTCCTCTCTAACTCCCCTTGTCCTCCATGCTATTTGTTATGCTCCATACATAAGTGGAACCTTATGATAATTGATTCTCTCTGCTTGACTTATTTAACTTATTTCACTCAGCATAATCTTTTCCAGTCCCATTCATGTAGCTACATATGTTAGGTATTCATCCTTTCTGATGGAGGCCTAATACTCCGTAGTGTATATGGACCACATATTCCTTATCCAATCATCCATTGAAGGGCATCTTGGTTCTATCCACTGTTTGGCGACCACGGACATTGCTTCTATAAATTTGGGGGTAGAGATGGCCCTTCTTTTCACTCCATCTGTTTCTTTGGGGGTAAATACCCAGTAGTGCAATTGCAGGGTCTTAGGGAAGTTCTATTTTTAATTTCTTGAGTAATCTCCACACTGTTCTCCAGAGTGGCTGCACCGACTTGCTTTCCCACCATCAGTGTAAGAGGGTTCCCCTTTCTCTACATCCTCTCCAACACATGTTGATTCCTATCTTTCTAAGGCCATTCTAACTGGTGTAAGGTGATATCTCAATGTGGTTTTAGTTTGCATCTCCCTGATGGCTAGTGATGACAAACATTTTTTAATGTGTCTGATAGCCATTTGTATGTCTTCATTGGAGAAATGTCTCTTTGTATCTTCTGCCCATTTTTTAATAGGATTATCTGTGTTGTGTGTGTTGAGTTTCAGGAATTCTTTATAGATCCTGGATAAAAGGTTTTGTCAGTACTGTCATTTGCAAATATCTACTCGAATTCCGTGGGTTGCCTCATTGTTTTGTTGACTGTTTCCTTTGCTGTGTAGAAGCTTTTGATCTTTATAAAGTCCCAAACGTTCATCTTCACATTTTTTTCCTTTGCCTTTGGAGACACATTTTGAAAGAAGTTGCTATGGCCAATGTTGAAGAGGTTTCTGCCTATTTTCTCCTCCAAGATTCTGATGGATTCCTGCCTCAGGTTGAGGTCTTTTATCCATTTCGAGTTTCTCTTTGTGTATGGTGTCAGAGAATGGTCTAGTTTCATTCATCTACACAAAGCTGTCCCAATTTTCTCAGCAGCATTTATTGAAAAGACGTTTTTTTTTCCTTTGTATATTTTTTCCTGCTTTCTTGAAAATTATTTGACTATAGATTGATGGTCCATATCTGAGCTCTCTACTCTGTTACACTGGTCTAATGGCCTGTTTTTATGCCAGTCCCCTGCTGTCTTGGTGGTCACAGCTTTGTAGTAACCCTTGAAACCAGGCAACAGGGTGCACCCAGTTTTGTTCTTTCCTTTTTGCCATTTCCTTAGCAATACGGGATCTCCTCTGATTCCACACCAATTTTAGGCTTCTGTTTGCTCCAGCTCTTTGAAAAATACCGGAGGAATTTTGATCAGAATGGCATTAAAAGGATAGATTTCTCTAGGTTGTATATACTTTTAAAGACTGTTTATTCTTCTGATCCACGAGTATGGAATGGTCTTCCATCTTTATGGTTTTCTTCCATTTATTTCATGAGTGTTCTGTAGTTCCCTGAGTATAGATTGCTTATCACTTTGGTTTGGATTATTCCCAGGTATCTTATGGTTTTGGAGCTGTAGTAAATGGAATTGATTCTCTAATTTCCCTTTCTGTATTTTCATTGATAAAGGATAAGAAAACCACTGATTTTTGTACAAAGATTTTGTATCCTCCCACATTATTGAAGTGCTGTATGCGTTCTAGTAGTTTTGGGGTGGAGTCTTTTGGGTTTTCCATATAAAGTATGTCATCTGTGAAGAGAGAGTTTGACTTCTTCATTGCCAATTTGGATACATTTTATTTCTCCTTGTTGTCTGATTGCTGTTGCTAGGACTTCAAATACTATGTTGAATAAGAGTGGAGAGAGTGGGCAACCCTGTCATGATATCCCATGGACCCATGAGATCACACCTGTATTCCGAGGCCATCCTGGACACACAATTCAGATAGAAAAGCCTGTGCTACCACCTTTGAGTCACCCTAATAACAATTCCTCACAAGCTGCCCTCAAGGTCTATGCATTGGGCCTGTGATCACCGTGCCACTAACCCTAACCGGAATTTGTGTTTGAAGACTTCATTCCCAAAACCATGGCTCACCTGCCCTCCAGGATGGTGTCTCTGGAGCCACACCAGAGGACTGTGCCTGCCATCCCCATGGAAGCTCTGACGGTCACAATTGCCCAACCCCTCCAGATTAGGAGAAACCTGTAAGGCCCCTGAGCCAATCAGCATATTGGTGAACCCTCTGAATGCAATGCCCAGTCTGATACACCCTCATCACCTACATCCAGGCAGGAAGCCATGTCAATGGTCCTGAGTCAGAAGTTTTACACTGACATGTCCCTAGGACCTCATTGGAACCCTAGATGAGGTTTTCAGGCACCTGTCCTCAGTGACCTGTTCTGGAATACCAACCTATGATAAAACATGTCATCCCTGAGCCCCACAAAAGAACATCTAGTGTCCCCAGAAGAAAGACTTGCTCTTGGACCTGTGTCAAACTGTCAGGGTAGATGAACTCTGCATGGCCCCTTAGCCACCAGCACATTCTAAGATCTCCCTGGTAACAAACCAGCATTGTGCCCAATTTACATGAGACTCCATGTCAACTCAAGGCCTTGGAACTACACCCCATAGCCACCACAACAAACCTGCCATGTTCCTCAGCTGCAATGGTCAATGCAGGTGTGCTTTCCAGGAATCCATGAGGGAGTGCTCTGCTACACAAAGTTCCCTCATGGGGGACCCTGGAGAAAAAAAAAAAACAGACTCCCCCTGTCTGGTAGAAGGAAACCTTGCTGTTTGGATCATCTCAGAAGCCCTAGCGTGGTAAATCCTCCATTGCCTCTTGACGCCACCCCTCCATTTGTTGGTCATCATAGACAAAAACTCCAGTGTGAGCAAACATCTGACATCCGCCCTTACTCAGGTGTTGGATATCTCCAATCAGCCACTGCACATTGGAACTGTTTTTCGCTTGGCACTGAATTTAACATTAGCGTGTGTTTACCATTCCATCCTCATGCTCCTGGTCCACAAACACTCTTGATAGGAAATTCTGTAGCCACAAGAAAGAAGAATAGCCTGGTAAGTCTGCCCAGTAACCCCACATGAGGATCCACCTGCAGGGCCCTCGACGACACCCTAATGTCATAGGCCACCATGGGAACTAAGGCTCTGTCTGACACAGCCTGCACCACGATCTTTAGTCAGCCACCCAGACAGTGGGTCCCATATACTACAGATGGGACTTGTTGTGGCCCAAAGCCGTCATCTCTACTCAACCTGGATATTCAGGCATCTGTGCCTAGCACTTAGCTCAAATCCTACCCTATGAGGGAACCTGAAGAACAAGGGTACACCTCCTTCCTAATGGCAGGAAATCTGGCTGGTGAGATGGGTGTTTCACCCTCAGAGTGGGAACCAGCTGCATGGACATGAGACCACGACCACACATGGGAGCCGCCCTGGGCACAAACAGGCTTTGTGATCCTCAGCATGAGCCTGCTTTCCAACAAACCCCCATGGTAGCTGGACCAGGAGCCGGCAGAGTGGGCCTTCCAGGTGCCTAGAGGCAAATCTTCACACTTGGTGGTGTTTTCTGGCGCTGAGACCCATAAACTGTCTCTGGAATCGCTCTAGTGGGGATCCATTGAGACGGAAAACAGCAGTCTTCCCTTCCCCCAGAGACACAAACTCTTGGGAGCTGGGCAGAAACCCCAGAGATGAAGAATGTTCCATGGCCCCATGAAGCCATCCCTACATTTGGCCACCGTTCTGGACACACAATCCAGACAGAAAAGTCTACCCACCGCCTCCATGATACCTTAATTTCACTACACAATGAGCTGCCCTCAGATCCTACAGATCAGGGCTGTGATCACCTCGGGCCTGACCCTAACCCTAGTTCGCATTGGCAGATTTCTGTCTCCAAAATCCTGCCCTCATGCCATCCAGACTTGGGCCTCTGGTGCCACACCAGAAGACTGTGACTACCCTCCCAAAGGAAACTCTGCCTTTCACTGTTGCCCAAACCCTGAAGATTAGGAGCAAAGTACAAAGCCCCTGAGCCCACCTCAAATTCAAAGAAAGCTCTGGAACCAAATGCACATTCTGACACACAATGAGCACTTGTCTCCAGGCAGACATTCAAGTCAAAAGCCCTGAGTAGAAGTTTGAATCTGACATACACCAAGGACTTCATTGACCCTAGCTTAGGTTTTCAGGCGCCCATCCTGAGAGGCCTGTTCTCTAATACCAACTTATATTCCAACATGTGGTCCCTGAGAAACACAACAGAACCCCTGCTGTTCCCAGAAAGATACCTTGCTCTTGGTAGCTGTGTCCAAGACTCAGTGTAGGAGAATCCTGCATGGCCCCTGACCACCCCAACTTTCTAACGTCTCCCTGGATACAAACCAGCATTGTGATCCAACAGCATGAAACTCCATGTCAACTCAGCCCCCTTGGAACTTGGCTCCAGGGCCAGCAGATCGAACCTGCCATGTTCCTCAACTACAATGGTCAATGAAGGTGTGCTTTCCAGTCATCCATGAGGGAGTACTCTGCTACCCAACCTTTCCATATTGGGGACCCTGGAGCAAACAAACCAGACTCCTCTGTCTGGTTGAAGGAGACCTTGCTGTTTGGAGCATCTCACAAGCCCCAGTGTGGGAAATCCTCCATGGCTTCTTGATGCCATTGCTCCATTTCTTGGTCATCATAGACACAATCTCCTGCATGAGCAAACATCTGACATCTGCCCTTATTCAGGAGCTAGATGTCTCGAATCAGCCACTGCAAACTGGAAGTGCCTTCTGTTTGTCACTGAATTGAACCATAGCTTGTGTTTACAATTCCATCCTCAACTTCCTGGTCCCCAAGCCCTCTTGATAGGGAATTTTGGAGCCATAACACAGCATTCTGCATGCCCCACAGAAAGAAGAAGTGGCTGGTGAGTCTGACCAGAAATCCCACATGAGGAACCACCTGCATGACCCTCGACAGCACCATAATAAATAGGCTGCCATGGGCACTAAGACTCTGTCTGACACAGCCTGAGCCACGACCTCCAGTCAGCCACGCAGAGAGTGGGCCCCATATCCTGCAGCTGGACCTGCCATGGCCCGAAGCCATCATCTCTACACAACCTGGGTATTCAGGCATCTGTCCCCAGACCGTAGCTCAAATCTCAAATCCCTGCCTATGGTGTAACCTGAAGCACAGAACGAGTCCTCCTTTCTGATGGCAGGAAACCTGGCTGATGGGATGGGTGTCTAACCCTCAGAGTGGGAACTAGCTGCATGGCCCATGAGACCATGGCCATTCATGGGAGCCGCCCTGGGCACAAACAGTCATTGTGATCGTCAGTGGGAGTCTGCTTTCAAACAAACCCCCTCGGAACCTGGCCCAGGAGCCCGCAGAGTGGGGCTTCCAGATCCCTAGGGCCAAATTCTCACCATCGTTCGTGTTTTCCTGGCGACCAGACCAAGAACCTGTCTCTAATCCCTCTTTTGGGGGTGCCCTGAGACAGAAAACAGCAGTCTTCCTTTCTCCCAGAGACACAAAACACTTGGGAGCTGAGAAGAATCCCTAGCGACGAAGAATTTACCATGGCCTCATGAAGCCACCCCTACCTTTTGTGACTGTCCTGGACACATACCTGACAGAAAAGCCTGCACTACCGCCTCCATGATAGTGTAATTTCAGTACACTATGAGCTGCCCTCGGGCCTGCATGTCGGGCCTGTGATCAACTTGGCCCTCACATTAACCCTAATTCCCAAAGCCCTGGACCAGAAGCCCTCCAGGATGGGGTCTCTGGAGCCAAACCAGATGATTGTGCCTACGTACTCAAAGGAAACTCTGCCCTTCACTGTTGCTCAAACCCTGAAGTTTAGTAGCAATATGCAAAACCCCTGAGCACACCTCAATTCTGAGGAACACTCTGGACCCAAATGCGCATTCTGATACACCATGAGCACCTATTTCCAGGCAGATATCCACGTCAAAGGCCCTGAGTCAGATGACTGAACCTGACATGCCCATAAGACTTCATTGATACCATAGCTTATATTTTCAGGCGCCTGTCCCCAGAGGCCTTTTTTCCAAAACCAACTTATATTCCAACATATGGTCTGTGAGCCACACAACAGAACCCCTCCTGTCCCCAGTAAAAAACATTGCTCTTGGTAGATATGTCCAAGACTCAGTGGATGAGAATACTGCATGGCCCCTACCACTCAAACATTCTAACGTTTCCCTGGATACAAACCATCATTATGATCCAACAGCATGGAACTCCATGTCAACTCAGGCTGCTTGGAATTTCACCCCAGAGCCACCAATGGAACCTGCTTTGTTCCTCAGCTGCAATGGTCAATGGAGGTGTGCTTTCCAGGCATCCATGTGAGAGATCTCTGCTACCCAAACTTTCACTATGGGGATCCTGGAGCCAACAAACCAGACTCCCCCTGTCCAGTACAAGGAAACCTTGCTGTTTGGAGCATCCCACAAGCCACAGTGTGGGAAATCCTCCATGGCATCTTGCGCCCCCACTCCATTAGTCGGTCATCATAGTCACAAACTACAGTGTGAGCTAACTTCAGACATCTGCCCTTACTCAGGTGCTGGATATCTCGAATCAGCCACTGCACACGGGAACTGCCTTCTGCTTCGCACTGAATTTAACCGTAGCTTGTGTTTACAATTCCATCCTCAATTTCATCCATCCCCAAGGCCTCTTGATAGGGAATCTGGTAACAAAATGCAGAATTTGCCTGCCCAACAGAAAGAAGAAGTGCCTGGTGATTCTGCCCAGAAACTCCATATGAGGATACAGCGGCATGGCCCTCGACGGTACCCTAATATCATCGGCCACCATGGGCAATCAGGCTTGGTCTGACACATCCTGAGCCACGACCTCTAATCAGCCACACAGACAGTTTGCCCCATATCCTGCAGGTGGGACCTGTTGTGGCCAGAAGCCATCACATATACTCAACCTGGATATTCAGTCATCTCTCCTTCATACTGTAGCTCAAATCCCTGCTTATGGGGGAACCTGAAGCACAAGAGTACTCCTCCTTCCCCATGGCAGGAATCCTGGCTGTTGAGATGGGTTTCCAACCCTCAGAGTGGGAACCAGCTGCATGGCCCATGAGACCACGGCCACTCATGTGAGCTGCCCTGGGCATTATGACCCTCAGAGTGAGCCTGCTTTCAAACAAACCCCCTTGGTAGCTGGACAGAAAGGACACAGGGCGGGCCTGCCAGGTCCCTAGGGCCAAATCCTCACCCTCATTCGTGTTGTTCAGGGGCCCTGAAAAATCCCAGAAACTGTCTCTGAAATCCCTCTTTTGGGAATCTGCTGAGACGGAAAACAGCAGTCTTCTTTTCCCCAGAGACACCAAACTCTAGAGAGCTGGGCAGAATGCCCAGAGATGAAGAATCTCCCGTGGCCCAATGAAGACTCCCCTACATTTTGCGACCATCCTAGACACACAATCCAGACAGAAAAGCCTGTGATACTGCCTCCATGACACCTTAATTTCAGTACACTATGAGGTGCACCCAGGCCTGCAGATTGGGCCTGTGATCGCCTCCGCCCTCACCATAAACCTAGTTTGCATTTGCAAATTTCTGTCCCCAAGGCCCTGGACCACATGCTTTCCAGGATGGGGCCTCTGGTGCCACACCAGATGAGTATGCTTACCACCCAAAAGAAAACTCTGCCCTTCACGGTTGCTCAAACCCTGAAGATTAGAAGCAAAGTACAAATTCCCTGTGCCGACCTTAATTTCAAACAACACTCTGGACTCAAGTGCGTATTATTATTATTATTTTTTATTTTCAGCATAACAGTATTCATTATTTTTTCACCAAACCCAGTGCTCCATGCAATCCGTGCCCTCTATAATACCGGCCACCTGTGTACCCCAACCTCCCACCCACCCGCCAATTCAAACCCCTCAGATTGTTTTATAGAGTCCATAGTCTCTTATGGTTCACCTCCCCTTCCAATTTCCCCAACTCCCTTCTCTCTAACTCCCCATGTCCTCCATGCTATTTGTTATGCTCCACAAATAAGTGAACCATATGATAATTGACACTCTCTGCTTGACTGATATCACTCAGCATAATCTCTTCCAGTCCCGTCCATGTTGCTAAAAAGTTGGGTATGCATACATAGTGTATATGGACCACATCTTCCTTATCCATTCGTCCGTTGAAGGGCATCTTGGTTCTTTCCATAGTTTGTCTACCGTGGCCATTGCTGCTGTACACATTGGGGTACAGATGGCCCTTCTTTTCATGACATCTGTATCTTTGGGGTAAATATCCAGAAGTGAAATTGCAGGGTCATAGGGAAGTTCTATTTTTAATTTCTTGAGACATCTCCACACTGTTCTCCAAAGAGGCTGCACCAACTTACATTCCCACCAACCATATCCCCTCCAACACAAGTTGTTTCCTGTCTTGCTAATGACCATTCTAACTGCTGAAACATGATATCTCAATGTGGTTTTAATTTGAATCTCCCTGAGGGCTAGTGATGATGAACATTTTTTTCATGTGTCTGATAGCCATTTGTATGTCTTCATTGGAGAAGTTTATGTTTATATCTTCTGCCCATTTTTTGATATGATTGTCTGTTTTGTGCATGTTGAATTTGAGGAGTTCATTATAGATCTTGGATATCAATCTTTTCTCTGCACTGTCATTTGCAAATATCTTCTCTCATTCCGTGGGTTGCACCTTTGTTTTTTTTGACTGTTTCCTTTGCTGTGCAGAAGCTTTTGATTTTGATGAAGTCTGAAAGGTTTATTTTCGCTTTTGTTTCCTTTGCCTTTGGAGACATAACTTGAAAGAAGATTGTGTGGCTAATATCGAAGAGATTGCTGCCTATGTTCTCCTCAAGGATTCTGATGGATTCCTGTCTCATGTTGAGGTCTTTTATCCATTTTGAGTTTATCTTTGTGTACGGTGTTAGAGAATGGTCGAGTTTCATTCTTCTACACATAGCTGTCCAGTTTTCCCAGCACCATTTATTGAAGAGACTGTCTTTTTTCCATTGTATATTTTTTCCTGTTTTCTCGAGGATTATTTGCCCATAGAGTTGAGGGTCCATATCTGGGCACTCTACTCTGTTCCACTGTTTTAATGTCAGTACCATGCTGTTTTGGTGTCACAGCATTGTAATAAAGCTTGAAATCAGGTAATGTGATGCCCCCGTTTTATTTTTGTTTTTCAACAATTCCTTAGCGATTCAGAGTCTCTTCTGATTCCATACAAATTTTTGGATTATTTGCTCCAGCTCATTGAGGAATACCGGTGGAATTTTGATCAGAATGGCATTAAAAGTATAGATTGCTCTAGGCAGTATAGACAATTTAACAATGTTTATTCTTCCGAACCAAGAGTATGGAATGGTCTTTCATCTTTTTGTGTCTTCTTCAGTTTCTTTCATGAGTGTTCTGTAGTTCCTCAAGTACGGATCCTTTACCTCTTTGGAAAGGTTTATTCCCAGGTATCTTATGGTTCTGGTGCTATAGTAAATGAAATTGATTCTCTAATTTCCCTTTCTGTATTTTCATTGTTAGTGTATAAGAAAGCCACTGATTTCTGTACATTGACTTTGTATCCTGCCACGTTGCTGAATTGCTGTATGAGTTCTAGTAGTTTGGGGGTGGAGTCTTTTGGGTTTTCCGTATAAAGAATCATGTCATCTGCGAAGAGAGTTTGACTTCTTCATTGCCAGCTTGGATACATTTTATTTCTCTTTGTTGTCATTGCTGTTGCTAGGACTTCTAATACTATATTGAACAAGAGTGGTAAGACAGGGCATCCTTGACTTGTTCCTGATCTCAACGGGAAGGCTGCAAGCTTTTTCCCATTGAGGATGATATTTGCTGTGGGTCTTTCATAGTTAGATTTGATGACGTTCAGGAATGTTCTTTCTATCCCTATACTTTGAAGCGTTTTTGTCAGAAACGGATGCTGGATTTTTTCAACTGCTTTTTCTGCATCGATTGAGAGGACCATGTTGTTCTTCTCTCGTCTCGTATTCATTTGTTCTATCACATTGATTGATTTGCGAATGTTGAACCATCCTTGTAGCCCAGGGATGAATCCCAACTGGTCATGTCGGATAATCTTTTTAATGGGCTGTTGGATCCTGTTTGCTAGGATCTTGTTGAGAATCTTAGCATCCGTATTCATCAGTGATTTTAGTCTGAAATTCTCCTTTTTTTAAGGGTCATTGCCTGGTTTAGGGTTTAGGGTAATGCTGGCTTCTGCTTCAATTTTTTGAAACATCTTCAGGATAATTGGTCTTATTTCTTCTTTGAAAGTTTGATAGAATTCCCCAGGGAATCCGTCAGGTCCTGGGCTCTTGTTTTTTTGGAGATTTTTGATCACTGCTTCAAACTCGTTACTAGATATTGGTCTATTCAAGTTGTCAATTTCTTCCTGGTTCAATTTTGGGAGTTTATAGTATTCCAGGAATGCATCCATTTCATCTAGGTTGCTATGCTTATTGGCATATAACTGTTGATAAAAACTTCTGATGATTATTTCTACTTCCTTGGTGTTACTTGTGATCTCTCCCTTTTCATTCATAATTTTATGAATTTGGGCTTTCTCTCTTTTCTTTTGGATTAGTGTGTCCAGTGGTCTATTGATTTTATTGATACTTTCAAAAACCAACTTCTAGATTCATTAGTACGTTCTATTGTATCTCTGGTTTCTACCTCATTGATCTCAGCTCTAATCTTGATTATTTCTCTTCTTATGTGTGGAGTTGGTTTGATTTGTTGTTGATTCTCCAGTTCTTGAAGGTGTAGAGTCAGCTGCTGTGTTCTGGATTTTTCAATTTTTTTGAGGGAGGGCTGGATGGCTATATATTTCCCCCTTAGGACCGCCTTTGCTCTATCCCATAAATTTTGGACCGAAGGGTCTTCATTCTCATTGGTTTCCATGATTTTTTTTCAGTTATTCTTTGATCTCCTGCTTGATCCAAGCATACTTAAGCAAGGTGGTCTTTAGCTTCCATGTGTTTGAGTTCCTTCTGAACTTTTCCTTGTGATTGAGCTCCAGTTTCAAAGCATTGTGATCTGAGAAAATGCAGGGAATATTCTCAGTCTTTTGGTATCGGTTGAGTCCTGATTTGTAACCCAGTTTGTGGTCTATTCTTGAGAAGGTTCCATGTGCACTTGAGATGAATTAGTATTCTGTTGTTTTAGGGTGGAATGTTCTGTATATATCTATGAGGTCCATCTGGTCCAATGTGTCATTCAATGCTTTTGTTTCTTTATTGATTTTCTGCTTTGATGATCTGTCTATTTCTGAGGGAGACGTGTTAAGATCTCCTACAATTAGTGTATTTATATCAATATGACTCTTTATCTTGATTAACAGTTTTATTATTGCCTGCTCCCATATTGGGGGCATAGATATTTACAATTGTTAGATCAACTTGGTGGATAGTCTCTTTAAGAATGATGTAGTGTCCTTCTGTATCTCTGACTACAGTCTTTAGTTTAAAGTCTAATTTATCTGATACAAGAATTGCTACCCCAGCCTTCTTTTGAGGCCCATTGGCATGAAAGATGCTTCTCCATCCCTTCACTTTCAGTCTGCATGTATCTTTAGGTTCAAAATGGGTCTCTTGTAGACAATACATGGATGGGTCCTGTCGTTTTATCCAATCTGCAACCCTGTGTCATGTTATGGGCGTATTTAGGCCATTCACATTGAGAGTGATTATTTATAGATACATTTTTATTGACATCGAGTTACCTTTGAAGTCTTTCTTTCTGTAGACTGTCTCTATATTTCTGTTCAATGCTATTATTAGGATTTTTTCCTCTTTTATAGAACCCCCTTTAATATTTCCTGCAGTGTCGGCTTGGAGGTTGCATAGTCTTTTAAGCCTTGCCGGTCTTGGAAACTCTATATCTCCCCATCCATTTTGAATGTCAGTCTTGCTGGATAAAGTATTCTTGGCTGCATATTCTTCTCATTTAATGCCCTGAATATATCTTGCCAGCTCTTTCTGGCTTGCCAGGTCTCTGTGTACAGGTCTGATGTTATTCTGATGGGCTTTCCTCTGTAAGAAAGGAGCCTCTTTGTCCTAGCGGCTTTCATGAGATTATACCTACAATTATGATTCCTCAATTTGACTACCAGGTGTTGTGATGGTTTTTTGGAATGGATAATCTTGGGTGGAGACCGTTCAGACTCTAGTACATGAACGCAGATTCCATTCAGGAGTTTGGGAAATTTTTCATGAAGAACTTGTTCCACTATATCTTCTAGACTTCTTTCTTTCTCCTCCCCTTCAGGGATTCCAATAATTCTGACTTTGGAAGGTTTCGTGGCATCATTTATTTCCCTGATTCTGTTTTCATGGTTTCTAGGCTGTTTGTTCCAGCCCTCCTCCTGATCCCCTCTCTCTATCTGTTTGTCCTCCAGATCACTAATTCTAACTTCTGTCTCAGTTACCCTAGCTTTGAGAGAATTTAGATTAGATTGGAACTCATTGAGAGCATTGTGAACCTCAGCCCTGGTAGCTTTAAGCTCCACCCTAACATTGTGAACATCACCTCTCTTCACGTTCAGCTCAGCCCTAATCAATTCCATTTGGTCATCCATGGCTTTCTCTAGCTAGGTTGGAGAGGATCCTCCTGCACGGCCCTCAATGGCACCCCAATATAATAGACCGACCTCTGCATAAATTGTCTATCTGACACCGCCTGATCCCCGACCTCCTGTCAGCCACCCAGATAGTGGGCCCCATATCCTCCAGGTGGGTCCAACCTTGGCCCGAGGCCATCATCTTGAAGCAACCTGGATATTCAGGTACCTGTCCCAGACTTAGCTCAAATTCCTGCCCATAGGGGACTCGGAAGCACAAAAGAGTGCTCCTCCTTCCCCATGGCCAGAAAACTGAATGTTGAGATGGCTGTACAACCCTGAGTGGGAACCAGGTGCATGGTCCATGAGACCATGCCTACACAGGATGGGCAGCTGGGCACAAATAGGCATTGTGACCCTCAGAATGAGACCCCTTTCCAAAGATCCCCCTTGGGATCTGGACCAGGATCCCAAATCGAAGCTTTGGTTAAGTTTTCCCAGTGTCTGGACCCAGAACCCATCTCTGGAATCCCTGTTTGGACAGGATCCCAGAGATGGAATACAGTCTTTTCCTCTTCCCCAGAAAGAAATCAAACTCTTGGGTGCCAAGCAGAATCACCAGAGTGGAAGAATATCCCATGGACACATGAGGTCACCCCTCCATTTAGTGGCCATCCTAGACACAAAATCCAGACAGAAAAGCCTGTGCTCCTCCCTCCCAGCCACCTGAATTTCAAATCCCGAGGAGCTTCCCTCAGGGTCTTCAGATTCGGACTGCCATCACCTCACTCCTATCTCTTATCCGAGGTTGTGTCTAAAGTCTTTGGTCCCAAAGTCCTGACACACATGACCTCCAGGATGGGGCCTCGAGAAACACATGACATCACTGGCCCTGCTCTCCTGAGGAAACCCTGCCCATCTCAGTTTCCCAAAATGTCCAGATTAGGAGAAAACTGCAAGGCCCCTGACTGCACCCCAATATCATAGGCCACTCTGGAAAAAGTGCACAGCCTGACACAGCCTCAGCACCTACCTCCAGGATGACATGCAGGCCAATGGCACTTAGTCCGAAGATTGAAACTTCCATGGCCCTAAAACCTCATCAGAACCCTAGCTTATGTTTTGAGGTCTCTCTTCCTAGAGGTCTGTTCTGGAAATTCAAGCATATGGTCCAACCTGTGGTCCGTGAGCCATACAAGAGCACACCTCCTGTCCCAAGAAGGAAACCTGGCTCCTGGGTACTGGGTCTAATCCTAAGGATAGAGAATCCTCAATGGTCAGAGAGCCGCCACCACATTCTAAGGTCTCCCTGGACACCAAGCAGCATTGGGACCTGTTAGACTGAGAACTTCCATCAATGCAAATCACTTGGAACTTGGAATCAGTGTCATTGGTTCAAGCTTACCCTGTTCCTCAGCTGCAATGGTAACACGAGATTGGCTTCCCAGGCCTCCATTCAGAGAGCATTGCTATCGAATCTTCCATATGGGGGACCCTGGAGCCCTGTAAGAAGACTTCTGCTGTCCCTTAGTAGGACACCTTGATGTTTGGAGCAGCTCACAAGCTCCAGCTTGGAAAAACCTCCAAGAATTCTTGAGGCCTCCCCACCATTTGTTGGCCATCATGGATACAAACTCCAGCGTGAGCAGACATCTTCCCCTCGCCCAGGTGCTGGAGATCTCGAAACAACTGCTGTACATTGGAATAGACATGTGCTCGGCACTGAGCGTAACTGTAGCTTATGTTTTCATACTTCTGTCCTCACACTCCTCACCTGCAAACCCTCCAACTTGGATATTCTGGAGCCGTAATGCAGCCATCTGCCTGCTCACCAGATAGAAGAAGTGAAGAAAGGGTCTGTGCAAAAATCCCCCATGAGGATCCAGTTGCACAGCTCTCAAAAGCACCCCAATATCATAGGCCGAACTCTCCACGAATGTTCTGTCTGACACAGCTCGAGCCCGAGCTCCTGACAGCCACCCAGAAAGCAGGCCTCATTTTCTGCAGGTGGTTCCTGCCTTGGCCCGAGGACCTCATCTCAAAGTGAACTGGGTATTCAGGCCCCTGTCCCAGAACTTAGCTCAAATTCCTGCCCATGGGGGAACCTGAAGCATAAAAAAGTACACCTCCTTCCCCATGGCAGGAAAACTGAATGTTGAGATGGCAGTCCAACCCTCAGAGTGGGAGCCAAGTGCATAGCCCATGAGGTCACACCCACTCAGCATGGGCATCTGGGCAAAAACAGGCATTGTGACCCTCAGAATGAGACCCATTTCCAACAAGAACACTCGGGAGCTGTACCAGGAAAACATAGAGCAGGACCCTAGGCCCAAATCCTAAGCCTTGTTGCGGTGATCCAGGCTCCAGAACCCAGGACCCATCTCTGGAATGGCTGTTTGGACGGGATCCCTGACTCAGAAAACTGCGCTCCTCCCATCCCCCGGAAATACACCAAACTCTTGGGTGCCGAGCAGAATTCCCAGAGAGGTAGAATATCACATGGACCCATGAGGCCACCCCTCCATTTCGTGGCCATCATAGACAAACAAGTCAGACAGAAAAGACTGTGCTCCTGCCTCACAGCCGTCCGAATTTCATATCTGGAGATGCTTCGCTCAGGGTCTGCAGATTGGGTCTGCCATCACCTCGAGCTTAACTCTTACCCGAGTTTGTGTCTGAAGACTTTGGACCCAGAGTCCTGACCCATATGCCCTCCAGGATGGGGCCTCCAGGAACACACAACAGCACTGGGCCAGCTCTCCCAAGGAATGTCAGCCTGTCTCAGTTTCCCAACCCACCAGATTAAGAGAAAATTGCAAGGCCCCTAATACCACCCCAATTCCATAGGAAGCTCCAGAAAAAAATGCATAGTCTGACACAGCCTCAGAATATACCTCCAGGAAGACACCCAGGTCAATGGGAAGGGATGAAATGGCCTAACCCATGGCAGGTTCGATGTGCTGGGTGTGAAGCCAACTGTCTCAATGTCTCTCACAAGGTCTGGGCTCAGGCTATGTAAGACAGAGCATAGTGTTTAGGGTAGCCTATGCAATTGGGGTGTTGCCGAGGGCTGAGCAGGTTGATTTTCATTTGGGGTTTCTGAGCAATGCCATAGACAATGTTATTCTTTGGGGGGCAGGCAGAGTGCTTCATTCTGGAACCAGAATTCCCAATCATGAGGGCTTTTGGGCCAGGAGTGCTAGGGTAGAGTCTGAAAACAAAAGATAGGGTGAGGTTGGGAGCAGGCACACTCTGCAAAGGCTGAAAGGATATCTCATGCATCTGAAGTCAGGCTGAGGATCAGACGTTGGCTGAGGTTGGATTGTGCCCTTGATAGCACCTTCATGAAGCAGGTGCCTCATGAGGCCAACGAAATTTTCCCACGCTGAGTTTGGAGGTTGCCACAAACCACAAGGTTTCCTTCTGCAAGACAGTCGAGTCCTGTTGAGTGGCTCCAGTACATACCATACGGAAGGACTGAAGAGGAGGGTTCAAAGGATGGATCCCTGAACAGCATGCCTCGCATTCCCTTTGGCCATTAACGACAAGATATGTTTGATCTGCTGGCTCTAGGGCAAGCTAACCAGCGGGCTGAGTTGAAATGGCCTCTCCTGAGGATGCGTCATAATGTGTGTTTCTGTCCATGGAGACCTTGGAATGTGATGGTTGTACTGTGGCCCTGCGGAATTCTCCGACCAGAAGGGTTTGATACAGATCCAGTCAGAAAGCACTCCATGTGGAGACGAGAGAGGTTTGGTTTGGAGCCTCAGAAAAACCTAATATGCTGGTATAAGAAACCAGTCCTCTGAGGACAGACACATGAAAACTAAAGCTAAGGTTCATATTAGGGCCTAAGGGCCTGTCCATTTCAATCTTCTGTCTCTGGGGACACTGTCTGAGAGTCTAAGTGGTGATAATGACTCAGCTGGTGTCAGAGTGCCCCTTTTAGTCCAGGGCAGCCTACACTATCAGGATGGCCTCAGGGGCCTTGGAGCTTTTCCCTAACCTGTAGGGTTGTGGTCAATGGATTGGGCACATTTTCCTTGGAGAGGGCAGGCACAATCTTTCGCTGTGGCTCCAGATGCCCTAGCCTGGAGGGTGTGTGGGTCCAGGCTGTGGGCACAGAAGTCTGAAAACACAAACTCAGCTTATGAGTGGCGCCGAGGGTATGGCAGGCCGGATGTACAGATAGAGAGTGAGCTCCTTGGCTTGTGAATCAAGGGCGAGATTCCTTCAGGCTTTTGTCTCTGGATGCGTCCAGGATAGCCATAGATTGTAGGGGGTGGCCTCAGTGACTGTGGACAAGTATCCCTCTCTGGGGATTTGTCCCAGCTAACAGGAGTTTGGGGTCATTTTGTGGGAAGGGTGGAGTCCTGTTGTCTGGCTCATGTGTCTCTCCAAGAAAGTGATTCCAGAGCAGAGCCCCAGGAACGGGGGGAGACTGGAAAACTCAAACACTGGTGAGGATTGGGTGTATAGGGGCTTGGCACGCCCCATATGCGGGCTCTTGGTCAAGGCCCTGACAGGCCTTTCTTTGATATTGGGCTCATGCTGAGGGTCACAGAGTGAATTTGTGCCCAAGGCAGCACTCAAGTTTGGGCGTGGTTTCAGGGGAAATGAAGATTTCTCCCACCCTGAAGGTGTGACTCCATGCCAAGAGCAAGCCTTACAGCCATGGGGAAGAAGGAGCTCTGATTTGTGATTCAGATGCCCAACTGTGTGGGGAATTGATATAATATCTGGGTTTAGATATCTGAAAACCAAGGTTAGGAAGAGATAACGGCATAAGACCATGGCGTGTCAGAAGTGCTAGGTGTGTGGCCAGCTGTCTCCTTGCCTGTCTGGACGTCTGGCATCAGGCTGTGAAAGGCAGAGCATTAGTGCCCAGAGCAGCCTATCAAATCTGAGTGCCGTCGAGGCAAGAGCAGGTTGATCCTCATCTGAGTTTTATGGAGAGCCCCACAAGGAAACGTTTTCTACCGGTGGGCAGTCACTGGGCTGGCTTGTGGTTCTGCAAATCCTACTCTGGAGGGATTGTTTGCCAGGAGTGTGAGGAAGGAAGTCTGAAAACACAAGCTAGCGTGAGGTTTGGGACCGAGGGCACGGCAGGCCACTCTGCAGAGGCTGAATCAAGATCTCCTGAATTGCGGTCATATCTACTATGAGACGTGCTTCAAGCAAGAGTTTTTGTCCATGATGGCCTCTCCCTGAAAGATATGGGGGGCTTCATGAGGCCCTGCAGGTTTGCCGTTTTCTCCTACACTGAAGGTTTGACTCACGGCCAGCAGCAAGGTTCCTTGCCATGGGGAAGGAGGGGTTCTGACTTGTGCATCAGGTTCCCCCTGTACAGGGATTGGAGATAAGGTCTAAGTTCCGATGACTGAAAACCCAGGTTGGGAATAAATGGTGGCCTAAGGCAGTGGCGGGTCCAATGTGCTGGGTGTGCAGCCAGCTGTGTCTGTGTCTGTTGGAAGGTCTTGGCTCAGGCTATTTGCGACAGAGCATCAGTGTTTAAGGTAGTCTATGCAATTGGGGTGTTGCCGAGGGCCAAGCAGTTTGATCCTCATTTGGGGTTTCTGGGCAGCACCATAGACAATGTTTTTCTCCTGGGAGGCAGGCAGAGTGCTTCAGTGTGGCCCCAGAATTCCCAGTAGGGAGGGATTGTGGGCCAGGAGTGTGAGGACGGAAGTCTGAAAACACAAGCTAGGGTGAGGATTGGAGCCAACGGCAGAGCAGGCCCAATCGGCAGAGGCTGAATCAAAATCTCCTGCATCTGAAGTCAGGCTGAGGATCAGAAGTTGGCTGAGGCTGGAGTATGTGTCCATGATGGCACCTTCATGAAGCGGGGGCCTCATGAGTTTGGGGTCATTTTGTGGGAAGGGTGGAGTCGTGTTGTCTGGCTCATGTGTCTCTCCAAGAAAGGGTTTCCAGAGCAGAGCCCAGGTACAGGTGGGGCGACTGGAAAACTCAAACACTGGTGAGGATTGGGTGCATAGGGGCTTGGCAAGCCCCATATGCGGGCTCTTGGTCCAGGTCCTGAGAGGCCTTTCTTTGACATGGGGCTCATGCTGAGGGTCACAGTGTGAATTTGTGCCAAAGCAGCACTCAAGTTTGGGCGTGGCATCAGGGGCCATGAAGGTTTCTCCCACCCTGAAGGTGTGACTCCATGCCAAGAGCAAGCTTGACAGCCATGGGGAAGGAGGAGTTCTGTTTTGTGCTTGCGATACCCAGCTGTGTGGAGAATTGATATAATATCTAGGTTCAGATATCTGAAAACTAAGGTTAGGAAGAGGTGACGGCATAAGACCATGGCGTGTCCGAAGTGCTGGGTGTGCGGCCAGCTGTCTCTTTGTCTGTCTGGACGTCTGGCTTCAGGCTGTGTCAGACAGAGCATGAGTGCCCAGAGCAGCCTATCCAGTTTGGGGACCGTCGAGACCCGAGCAGGTTGATCCTCATCTGGGTTTTCTGAAGAGCCCCACAGGGAAACGTTTTTCTTCCGTTGGGCAGACACTGGGCTGGGTTGTGGTTCTGGAGTTGCTAGTCCGTAGGGCTTGTTTGCCAGGAGTGTGAGGAAGGAAGTCTGAAAACAAAAGCTAGCGTGATGTTTGGGACCGAGGGCATAGCAGGGCCACTCTGCAGAGGCTGAATCGAGATCTCCTGCACTGAGGTCATGTCAACTATGAGACGTGCCTCAGGCTAGAGTTTTTGTCCAGCATGGCCTCTTCCTGAAGGGTGTGGGGGCTTCATGAAGCCAGGGAGCTTTGTCTACGATGGGATTTGTGAACTACTCCAAACCTCAAGCTTTCCTTCTGCACGACAGTCGAGTCCTATTGGATGGTTCCAGGAGGCCCCATACGGAAAGACTCGAGAGCAGGTGTCTAAGCATGGATGCCTCGGAACGCCACCTCATATTCCCACTCTTTAGGCAGGACAAGGCAGGCTCAATCTGCAGGCTCCTGGGTGAGCTACCCAGTGGGGAGAGTTGAAATGGACTCTCCTGAAGATGAGTCCTACTGTGGCTTGGTGGCCTGGGAGACCTTGGAATGTGGAGGTGGCTCAGGGACTCTGCAGTGTTCTCCAAACTGAGGCGTTTGACACAGCTCCAACAGGGAAGCTTCCCATGTGGAGACGAGAGGAGTTCTGTTCAATGCCTCAGGAAAGCCCCATATCCTGTTCTTCGAACCAAAGCCTCTGAGGAGTAACACCTGGAACCCAAAGCAAGAGTTGAGATTACGGCCTAAGGGCCTGTCCGGCTCAACCTTCTATCTCTGTTGACATCTGTGGGCATGCCTTCGTGGAGGTAGCTGCTCAGCTTGTGTCCGAATGCCCCTGTGTGTCCAGGGAGCCTCCCAGTAGTGGGATGTCCTCGGGGGCCTTGAGGTTTCTCATATTCTGGAGGTGTGTGTCCAAAGTAATGGACACAGTTTTCCAGGAGAGAGCAGGCACGGTCCTGTGGTATGGCTCCAGAAGACCCAGCCTAGAGGCTGTGTTTGCCAGGGCTGTGGGGACAGATGTCTGAAAAAGCAAACTTGGCTCAGCTAGTGGCCAAGGTAATGGCAAGACTGATCTCCAGTCCGTGAGGGGAGATCCTCTGGATATCAAAGGAGGGCAAGTGGGAGGCAGTCACTCAGGATTTTGTCTCTGGGTGTTGCGTTCACAGTGTCCGGTCAGGGTAGGGGTTGTCTCAGAGGCCGAGGAAGAGCCTTCCTCTCGGGGGATTGTCCAAGCTCCCAAGTGTTTGGGTTCATTCTGTGGGAAGGGAAGAGTACTGTTTTCTGCCACAGGGGACCCCCCAGGAGAGGGACTCTAGAGCACAGCAGTGGGTTCCCTTAACAGGAATACACACCATCTAGTGAGTCCTGGGTGCCTATGGGCATGGCAAGCCACATATGCGGGCTCTTGGTCCAGTCACTGAGAGGTGTTACTTGAATAAGGTACTCACGCTGAGGGTCACAATGTGTTTTTGTGCCCAAGGCGGCCCTAACGCTTGGGCGTTGCCTCATGGGCCATGTCGTTTTTCCTACACTGAAGGTTTGACTCACTGCCAGCAGCAAGTTTTCTTGCCATGGGGAAGGAGGGGTTCTGATTTGTGCATCAGGTTCCCCCCTGTCCAGGGATTGGAGATAAGGTCTAGGATCCGATGACTGAAAACCCAGGTTGGGAATGGTTGGTGGCCTAAGGCAGTGGCGGGTCCAATGTCCTAGGAATGCAGCCAGCTGTGTCGGTGTCTGTTGGAAGGTCTGGGCTCAGGCTATTTGCGACAGAGCATCAGTGTTTAAGGTAGCCTATGCAATTGGGGTGTTGCCGAGGGCCAAGCAGTTTGATCCTCATTTGGGGTTTCTGGGCAGCACCATAGACAATGTTTTTCTCCTGGGAGGCAGGCAGAGTGCTTCAGTGTGGCCCCAGAATTCCCAGTAGGGAGGGTTTGTGGGCAAGGAGTGTGAGGACGGAAGTGTGAAAACACAAGCTAGGGTGAGTATTGGAGCCAAGGGCAGAGAAGGCCCACTCTGCAGAGGCTGAATCAAAATCTTCTGCATCTGAAGTCAGGCTGAGGATCAGACGTTGGCTGAGGCTGGAGTATGTGTCCATGATGGCACCTTCATGAAGCGGGGGCCTCATGAGGCCAAGGAAGTTTTCCCACGCTGAGTTTGCAGGTTGCCCCAAACCACAAGGTTTCCTTCTGTGGGACATTCGAGTCCTGTTGCATGGCTCCAGGACATACCATATGGAAGGACTGGAGAGCAGGGTTCGAAGGATGGATCCCTGTACAGCATTCCTCGCATTCCAATTGGCCATTAGCGACAAGATATGTTTGATCTGCTGCCTCTGGGTCACCCTACCCAGGGGGCTGAGTTGAAATGGCCTCTCCTGAGGATGCGTCATAATGTGAGATTGGGTCCATGGAGACCTGGGAATGTGATGGTTGTTCGGTGGCCTTGCGGAACTCTCCAACCTGAAGGGTTTGATACATCCCCAGTAAGAAAGCTGCCCATGTGGAGACGAGAGATGCTTGGTTTGGTGCCTCAGAAAAGCCCCATGTGCTGGTCTACGAAAACAGTCCTCTGAGAACGGACACATGGAAACAAAGCTAAGGTTCATATTAGGGCCTGGGGGCCTGTCCATTTCAACCTTCTGTCTATTGGGAAACTGTCTGAGAATCTAAGTGGAGATAGTTGCTCTGCTGGTGTCAGAGAGCCCCTCTTAGTCCAGGGTGGCCTACCTATTGATGGCCTCAGGGGCCTTGGAGCTTTTCCCTAAACTGTAGGGTTGTGGTCAATGGATTGGACACACTTTCCTTAGAGAGGGCCGGCACAATCTTTCGCTGTGACTTCAGAGGCCCTAGCCTGGAGGTTGTGTGGGTCCATGCTGTGGGCACAGAAGTCTTAAAACACAAAGTCAGCTTATGAGTGGCGCCAAGGGTATGACAGGCCGGATGTACAGCCCGAGAGGGAACTCTTGGGCCTCTGAAACAAGGGCGAGTGGAAGGCGTTCCTTCAGGCTTTTGTCTCTGGATGTTGTGTCCGGGATAGCCGTGGATTGGAGCGGTGGCCTCAGGGACTGTGGACGAGTATCCTCCCTCTCTGGGGATTTGTTGCAGCTCCCAAGAGTTTGGGGACATTGTGAGGGAAGGGTGGATTCGTGCTGTCTGGCTCATGTGTCTCTCCAAGAAAGGGATTCCAGAGCAGAGCCCAGGTACAGGTGGGGCGACTGGAAAACTCAAACACTGGTGAGGATTGGGTGCATAGGGGCTTGGCAAGCCCCATATGAGGGCTCTTGGTCCAGGTCCTGAGAGGCCTTTCTTTGACATGGGGCTCATGCTGAGGGTCACAGTGTGAATTTGTGCCCAAGCAGCACTCAAGTTTGGGCGTGGCCTCAGGGGCCATGAAGGTTTCTCCCACCCTGAAGGTGTGACTCCATGCCAAGAGCAAGCTTGACAGCCATGGGGAAGGAGGAGTTCTGTTTTGTGCTTGCGATACCCAGCTGTGTGGAGAATTGATATAATGTCTAGGTTCAGATATCTGAAAACCAAGGTTAGGAAGAGGTGACGGCATAAGACCATGGCGTGTCCGAAGTGCTGGGTGTGCGGCCATCTGTCTCCTTGTCTGTCTGGACGTCTGGCTTCAGGCTGTTTCAGACAGAGCATGAGTGCCCAGAGCATCCTATCCAGTTCGGGGACCGTCGAGGCCCGAGCATTTTGATCCTCATCTGGGTTTTCTGGAGAGCCCCACAGGGAAACGTTTTTCTTCCTTTGGGCAGACACTGGGCTGGGTTGTGGTTCTGGAGTTCCTAATCCGGAGGGCTTGTTTGCCAGGAGTGTGAGGAAGGAAGTCGGAAAACACAAGCTAGCATGAGGTTTGGGACCGAGGGCATGGCAGGGCCAGTCTGAAGAGGCTGAATCGAGGTCTCCTGCACTGATGTCATGTCAACTATGAGACGTGCCTCAGGATAGAGTTTTTGTCCAGCATGGCCTCTTCCTGAAGGGTGTGGGGGCTTCATGAAACCAGGGAGGTTTGCCTACGATGGGATTTGTGAACTACTCCAAACCTCAAGCTTTCCTTCTGCACGACAGTCGAGTCCTATTGGATGGTTCCAGGAGGCCCCATACGGAAAGACTCGAGAGCAGATGTCTAAGCATGGATGCCTGGGAACGCCACCTCATATTCCCACTCTTTAGTCAGGACAAGGCAGGCTCAATCTGCAGGCTCCTGGGTGAGCTACCCAGAGGGGAGAGTTGAAATGGACTCTCCTGAAGATGAGTCCTACTGTGGCTTGGTGGCCTGGGAGACCTTGGAATGTGGAGGTGGCTCAGGGACTCTGCAGGGTTTTCCAAACTGAGGTGTTTGACACAGCTCCAACAAGGAAGCTTCCCATGTGGAGACGAGAGGAGTTCTGTTCAGTGCCTCAGGAAAGCCCCATATCCTTTTCTTCGAACCAAAGCCTCTGAGGAGTATACCTGGAACCCAAAGCAAGAGTTGAGATTATGGCCTAAGGGCCTGTCCGGCTCAACCTTCTATCTCTGTTGACATCTTGTGCATGCCTTCTTGGAGGTAGCTCCTCAGCTTGTGTCGGAATGCCCCTGTGTGTCCAGGGAGGCTGCCAGTAGTGGGATGTCCTCGGGGGCCTTGAGGTTTCTCATATTCTGGAGGTGTGTGTCCAAAGTAATGGACACAGTTTCCCAGGAGAGAGCAGGCACGGTCCTGTGGTATGGCTCCAGAGGACCCAGCCTAGAGGCTGTGTTTGCCAGGGCTGTGGGGACAGATGTCTGAAAAAGCAAACTTGGCTCAGGAAGGGGCCAAGGTAATGGCAGGCCTGATCTCCAGTCCGTGATGGGAGATTCTCTGGATATCAAAGGAGGGCAAGTGGGAGGCAGTTGCTCAGGCTTTTGTCTCTGGGTGTTGCGTTCACAGTGTCCGGTCAGGGTAGGGGTTGCCTCAGGGGCCGAGGAAGAGCCTTCCTCTCGGGGGATTGTCCAAGCTCCCAAGTGTTTGTGTTCATTCTGTGGGAATGAAGAGTACTGTTTTCTGCCAGAAAGGACCCCCCAGGAGAGGGACTCTAGAGCACAGCAGTGGGTTCCTTCAATTGGAATACACACCATCTAGTTAGTCCTGGGTGCCTATAGGCATGGCAGGGATTATATGCAGGATCTTCATCCCGAACCTGACAGGCCTTTCTTTGACATGGGGCTCAAGCTAGGGTCACAGTGTGAATTTGTGCCCAAGCAGCACTCATGTTTTGGCGTGGCATCAGGGGCCATGCAGGGTTCCCCACGTAAAGGTGTGACTCCATGTGAAGAACAAGCATTACAGCCATGTGGAAGGCAGAGTTCTGATTGTGATTCCGATACACAAACTCAGCTTTTTTTGGGGACGTCGGTATGGCAGGCCCAATATACAAACCATGAGAAGAACTCATGAAGATTTGAATATAGAGCGAGTCTGAGGTGCTTGCTCAGGCATTTGTCTCTGGAATTTGTATCAGCAATGGCCGTAGAATGTCGGGGATGCTTCATGGGCCATGGACGAATCTACCTCTATGAGGAATTCGCCCGATTCCCAATTTTTTTTCGTCAAACTGTGGGATGGGAGGACTCTTTTCAGTTTTGTTACCTCAGGTGTCCCTCGAAAAGAGGAATTCCAAAGTAAAGCCGTGGGGAAGACTGAAGGGACCACCAGAACTATGGTTCAAAATTGGGACTAGGGGCATGGCAAGCCCAATATGCTATCTCTTCATCCAGCCACTGAGAGGCCTTACTTGAGGACTTTGGTCAGGCTGAGGGTCACAATGTGTGTTTGTGACCAATGTAGCCTGCGAGCATGGCGGGGCCTCATGGGCAACACTGGATTCAACTACACTGAAAGTTGGACAACATGCCAACCAGAAGGTATCTTGCCATGGGGAAGGAGTCCTGATTTCTGCATCCTGTTCAACCCTGGGCAGTGATTGGAGGTAAGTTCTAGAATCTAAAGCCTGAAATCCGAGGTTGGGGAGAGATGACGACCTAAGGACATGACGGCTCGATGTGCTCAGTGTGCGGCCAGCTGTCTGGGACGGGCCAGGGAGTCCAGGCTCAGGCTGTGTCAGAAAGGGCATTAGTGCCCTAGTCAGCCTATGTATTTGGGGTACAGTCAAGGTCGGTGCAGGTTGATCCACATTTGGGGTTACTGGGTAGTCCCAGAGGACAATGTATTTCTTCTGGAGGGCAGGCAGAGTGCTGCATTGTAGTTCTGGATTGCCAAACTGGAGGGCTTGTGGGCCAGTAGTCTGACGACAAAAGTTTGAGAACACAAGCTAGGCTTAGGTTTCTGGATGAGGCCATGGCAGGCACAATCTACAGACCTGAATCGAGATCTCATGCATCTGAAGTCAGGGAGAGGATCAGACGATCGCTCAGGTTGTAGTTTCTGTCCCTGATGGCCCCTTCATGAATGGGGGGGGATCACCAGGCCATGGGGGTTTTCCCACGATGGGAGTTGTGAGAAGCTCCAAACTGCAGAGAGTCTTCTGCAGGACAATTGAGACCTGTTGTTTGGCTCCAGGCCAATGATTCTGAGCAGGGTTCTAAGGATGGATGGCTGGGTAGCCCACCTCGCATTCCTATTGTCTCCTAGCAACAAGACAGGTTAGATCTCCTGGATCTGTGGGGAGCAACCGAGGACGCTGCATTGAAATGGACACCCTGGGCATGGGTCCTAATGTGCTTTTGTGTCTAAGGAGACCTTGGAATGAAGCGGTGGCACTTGGGCCCTAAAGAGTTCTACTAAACAGAGGCTTTGACACAGCTCCAACCTGCAAGAATCCCATGTGTAGATGAGATGTTTTCTGTTGGGTGAGTCAAGAAACAGCTATATGCTGCTTTTGAAATCCAGGCCTCTGAGGAGAGATGCCTGGAAACCAAAGCAATGGATCTGATTAGTGCCTAGAGGCCTATTCTTTCCTTTTTACCTCTTGGCACATGTGTCTATGGGTCTGAGTGCAGGGAGGTGCTCTGTAGTGCTCAGATTGCCCCTGTTTTTCCTGGGAAGCCACCACTATTGAGATGGATCAGGGACTTTGGAGGTTTATCCTATTAGAAGGGTTGTGTCCATTGGAATGGGCACACACAATTCCCTTGGAGAGGGCAAGTACAGTCCTCAGGTTTGGCTCCAGGGGCCTGAGCCTGTAGGTTGTGTAGGCCAGGGCTGTTTGGACAGTTGTCTGAAAACACAAACTCGGCTTATGTTTCGGGTCATAGGTATGGCAGGACTGATCTACAGACCATGAGGAGAACTCTTTGGGATTTGAAGGAAGGGCGAGTGTGAGGCTCCTGCTCAAGTTTTTGTCTCTGGATATCGTGTCACTCATGGTCGTGGAATTTCTGGGTGACTTCATGGGAAATGGACGAGTCTTACTCTCTGGTGGTTTGGCCCCGTCCAAAGAGTTTGGGGTCATTCTGTGGGCTGGAAGAAGTCCGTTTTTTGTTGTTGTTGTTGTTGTTTTCTTTTTTAACCTCAGGTGTCCCACCAAATGAGGTATTCCAGAGTAGAGCCCTGGGGAGGGGCGACTGGACAATCAGAAATCTGGTTAAAAATTGGGGCCTAGGGACATGTCAAGCCCATTATGACATCTAATGGTCCAGCCACTGAGAGGACTTACTAGAGGACAGGACTCATGCTGAAGGTCACAATGCGTGTGTATGCCCTCGTCGCACTCAAGAATGGGCGGGGCCTCAGGGTTTCTCCTACACTGAACGTTGGACAACGTGCCAACCACAAGTGTTCTTCCCATGGGTAAGGAGGAGTTCTGATTTCTCCATCACACTCACCCCTGGGCAGTGATTGGAGATAAGGTCTCGGTTCTGAAGCCTGAAAACTGAGGTAGGGAAGAGATGATGACCTAAGGCCATCGCGGGTTTTATGTGCTCAGTGTGCGGTCAGCTTTCTGGGTGTTGGTCAGGAGGTCCGGGCTCAGGATGTGTTCGACAGTGCATTAGTGCCCAGGTTAGACTATATAATTTGGGTAAAGTCGAGTGCTGTGTAGGTTTACCCTCATTTAAGGTCCCTGGGCAGCTCATGAGGCAATAATTTTTTTTTCTAGAGGGCAGGCAGAGTGCTGCATTGTGGGTCTGGAATTGCCAAACTTGAGGGCTTCGGGGCCAGGAGTGTGAGGATGGAAGTCTGAGAAGACAAGCTAGACTTGGGTTTCAGGGCGAGGGCACGGCAGGTACCCCCTGCAGATCTGAACCAATATCTCATGCATCTGAAGTCAGGGCGAGGATCAGACGTTGGCTCAGGTGGGTGTTTCTGAGCATGACGGCCGCTTCCTGAAGGGAGCGGAATCTCGAGGCCATTGAGGTTTTCCCACGTTGGGAGTTGTGGGATGCCCCCTTCCAGGATTCCTTCTTCCGGACAATTGAGACCTGTTGGACAGCTCCAGGACATCCCATATGGAATGACTCCAGAGAACCGTTCGCGGATGGATGCCTGGGAAGCCCGCCTCGCATTCCAATTGTCTCCTAGCAACAAGACAGTTTAGATCTGACGGCTCTGCCAGAGCAACCGGGGTGGCGGAGTTGAAATGGACTTTCCTGAGGATGTGTCCTAATGTGTTTTTGTGTCCATGAGGGCCTTGGAATCGGGCGGTGACACCGGCAACCTGATTTACTTTCCTAAGCTTTGGACATGGCTCCCATGCACAGGTTTCCTTGTGGAGACGAGATGAGTTCTGATGGGTGCCTCAGGAAAACTCCTATGCTCGTATTGGAATCAGGCTTTTGAGGACACATGCCTGTAACCCATAGCAATGGATCCTATTATGGCCTAGGGTCCTGTCTGGTTCAATCTTCTACTCTGGGGACATCCATCTATGGTATGAGTGGAGGTCGATTATCAGCAGGTGTCAGACACCCCTTGTTTGTTCCGGGTGACCTACACTATTGGGATGGCCTAAGGGTCGTTGAAGCTTTCTCCTAATTTATACGATTTTGGACCAAGGAATGGGCAGAATTCCCATGGATTGTTAGGCACAGTCCTAATGTGTGGCTCCAGGGGCCCAGCCTGGAGGGTGTGTGGCCCAAGACTTTGAGGAAAGAAGTCTGAAAACACAAACTCAGCTTAGGTTTGGGGACGTAGGTATGGCAGGACCGATCTACAAACCATGAGAAGAACTCTACAGGATATGAAGAAAGTGCAGGTCTGTGGCGATTGCTCAGGCTTTTGTCTCTGGATTTTGTATCATTGATGGCCGTGGAATGTCGGGGAGGCCTCATGGGCCATGGACGAATCTTCCTCTCTGAGGATTTGGCCCGATTCCCAAGTGCTTTTCGTCAATCTGTTGGATGGGAGGACTCATTTCAGTTTTGTTACCTCAGGTGTCCCACCAAAAGAGGAATTCCAAAGCAAAGCCGTGGGGAAGACTGAAGGGACAATCCGAACTATGGTTAAAAATTGGGGCCTAGGGGCATGGCAAGCCCAATATGCTATCTCTTCATCCAGCCACTGAGTGGCCTTACTTGAGGACCGGGCTCAGCCTGAGGGTCACAATGTTTGTTTGTGACCAATGTGGCCCACGAGCATGGGCGGGGCCTCATGGGCCACACTGGTTTCAACGACACTGAACGTTGGACAACATGCCAACCACAAGGTTTCTTGCCATGGGTAAGGAGTTCTGATTTCTGCATCACCTTTAACATGGACAGTGATTGGAGAAAAAGTCTAGGTTCTGAAACCTGAAAACCGAGGTTGGGAAGAGATGACGACCTAAGGCCATGGGGGCTCGATGTGATCAGTGTGCGGCCAGCTGTCTGGGAGGGGCCAGGGGGTCCAGGCTCAGGCTGTGTAGGAAAGGGCATTAGTGCCCTGGTCAGCCTATGTATTTGGGGTACAGCCAAGGTCGGTGCAGGTTGATCCTCATTTGGGGTTACTGGGTAGCCCCAGAGGACAATGTTTTTTATCTGGAGGGTAGGCAGAGTGCTGTATTGTAGTTCTGGATTGCCAAACTGGAGGCCTTGTGGGCCAGTAGTCTGACGACAAAAGTCTGAGAACACAAGCTAGGCTTAGGTTTCTGGGTGAGGCCATGGCAGGCACAATCTACAGACCTGAATCGAGATCTCGTGCATCTGAAGTCAGGGCGAGGATCAGACGATCGCTCAGGTTGGAGTTTCTGTCCCTGATGGCCCCTTCATGAATGGGAGGGCATCACGAGGCCATGGGGGTTTTCCCATGATGGGAGTTGTGAGAAGCTCCAAACTGCAGAGAGTCTTCTGCAGGACAATTGAGACCTGTTGTTTGGCTCCAGGCCAATGATTCTGAGCAGGGTTCTAAGGATGGATGGCTGGGTAGCCCACCTCGCATTCCAATTGTCTCCTAGCAACAAGACAGGTTAGATCTCCTGGATCAGTGGGGAGCTACCGAGGATGCTGAGTTGAAATGCACACCCCTGGGGATGGGTCCTAATGTGCTTTTGTGTCTATGGAGACCTTGGAATGAAGCGGTGGCACTGGGGCCCTAAAGGGTTCTCCTAAACAGAGGCTTTGACACAGCTCCACCGTGCAAGTTTCCCATGTGTAGATGAGATGTTTTCTGATGGGTGAGTCAAGAAACAGCTATATGCTGCTTTTGAAATCCAGGAATGTGAGGAGAGATGCCTGGAAACCAAAGCAATGGATCTGATTAGTGCCTAGGGGCCTGTTCTTTCCTTTTTACCTCTGAGGACCTCTGTCTATGGGTCTGAGTGCAGGTAGGGGCTCATTTGGGATCAGATTGCCCCTGTTTTTCCTGGAAGCCACCACTATTGAGATACATTAGGGACTTTGGAGGTTTATCCTATTAGAAGGGTTGTGGCCATTGGAATGGGCACACACAATTCCCTTGGAGAGGGCAAGTAAGTCCTCAGGTTTGGCTCCAGGGGCCTGAGCCTGTAGGTTGTGTAGTCCAGCCTTTTTTGTACAGTTGTCTGAAAACACAAACTCGGCTTATGTTTCAGGTCATATGTTTGGCAGGACTGATCTACAGATCATGAGCAGAACTATTCGGGATTTGAAAGAAGGGCGAGTGTGAGGCTCCTGCTCAAGTTTTTGTCTCGGGATATCGTGTCACTCATGTTCGTGGAATTTCTGAGTGACTTCATGGAAAATGGACGAGTCTTACTCTCTGGTGGTTTGGCCCCGTCCAAAGAGTTTGGGTTCATTCTGTGGGCCTGAAGAAGTCCGTTTTATTTTGTTGTTGTTGTTGTTTTCTTTTTTAACCTCAGGTGTCCCACCAAATGAGGGATATCAGAGTAGAGCCATAGGAGGGGCGACTGGACAATCAGAAATCTGGTTAAAAATTGGGGCCTAGGGACATGTCAAGACCATTATGACATCTAATGGTCCAGCCACTGAGAGGACTTACTAGAGGACAGGACTCATGCTGAGGGTCACAATGCGTGTGTATGCCCTCGTCGCACTCAAAAATGGGCGGGGCCTCAGGTTTTCTCCTACACTGATCGTTGGACAACGTGCCAACCACAAGGGTTCTTGCCATGGGTAAGGAGGAGTACTGATATCTGCATCTGACTCACCCCTGGGCAGTGATTGGAGATAAGGTCTCGGTTCTGAAGCCTGAAAACTGAGGTAGGGAAGCGATGATGACCTAAGGCCATGGCGGGTTTTATGTGCTCAGTGTGCGGTCAGCTTTCTGGGTGTTGGTCAGGAGGTCCGGGTTCAGGATGTGTTCGACAGTGCATTAGTGCCCAGGTTAGACTATACAATTTGGGTAAAGTCGAGTGCTGTGTAGGTTTACCCTCATTTAAGGTGCCTGGGCAGCTCATGAGCAATAATTTTTTTTCTAGAGGGCAGGCAGAGTGCTGCATTGTGGGTCCGGAATTGCCAAACTTGAGGGCTTTGGGGCCAGGAGTGTGAGGGCAGAAGTCTTATAAGACAAGCTAGACTTGCGTTTCAGGGCGAGGGCACGGCAGGTACCCCCTGCAGATCTGAACCAATATCTCATGCATCTGAAGTCAGGGCGAGGATCAGACGTTGGCTCAGGCGGGAGTTTCTGAGCATGACGGCTGCTTCCTGAAGGGAGCGGAATCTCGAGGCCAGTGAGGTTTTCCCACGTTGGGAGTTGTGGAATGCCCCCTTCAAGGATTCCTTCTGCGGGACAATTGAGACCTGTTGGACAGCTCCAGGACATCCCATATGGAATGACTCCAGAGCACCGTTCGGGGATGGCTGCCTGGGAAGCCCGCCTCGAATTCCAATTGTCTCCAAGCAACAAGACAGTTTAGATCTGATGGCTCTGCGGGAGCAACCTGGGTGGCTGAGTTGAAATGGACTTTCCTGAGGATGTGTCCTAATGTGTTTTTGTGTCCATGAGGGCCTTGGAATGGGGCGGTGGCACCGGGACTCTGAAGTACTCTCCTAAGCTTTGGACATGGCTCCCATGCACAGGTTTCCTTGTGGAGACGAGATGAGTTCTGATGGGTGCCTCAGGAAAACCCCTATGCTCGTATTGGAATCAAGCTTTTGAGGACACATGCCTGTAACCCAAAGCAATGGATCCTATTATGGACTAGGGTCCTGTCTGGTTCAATCTTCTTTTCTGGGTACATCCATTTATGGTATGAGTGGAGGTCGATTATCAGCTGGTGTCAGACACCGCTTGTTTGTTCCGGGCGACCCACACTATTGGGATGGCCTCTGGGTCGTTGAAGCTTTCTCCTAATTTGTACGATTTTGGACCATGGAATGGGCAGAATTCCCATGGATTAGTAAGCACAGTCCTAATGTGTGTCTCCAGTGGCCCAGCCTGGAAGGTGTGTGGCCCAAGATTTGAGGACAGAAGTCTGAAAACACAAACTCAGCTTAGGTTTGGGGATGTAGGTATGGCAGGCCAGATCTACAAACCATGAGAAAAACTCTACAGGATATGAAGAAAGTCCGAGTCTGAGGCGATTGCTCAGGCTTTTGTCTCTGGATTTTGTATCAGTGATGGCCGTGGAATGTCGGAGAGGCCTCATGGGCCATGGACGAATCTTCCTCTCTGAGGATTTGGCCTGATTCCCAATTGCTTTTCGTCAATCTGTGGGATGGGAGGACTCATTTCAATTTTGTTACCTCAGGTGTCCCACCAAAAGAGGAATTCCAAAGCCAAGCCTTGGGGAAGACTGAAGGGACAACCCGAACTATGGTTAAAAATTGGGGCCTAGGGGCATGGCAAGCCCAATATGCTATCTCTTCATCCAGCCACTGAGTGGCCTTACTTGAGGACTGGGCTCAGCCTGAGGATCACAATGTGTGTTTGTAACCAATGTGGCCTGCAAGCATGGGCGGGGCCTCATGGGCCACACTGGTTTCAATGACAGTGAACGTTGGACAACATGCCAACCACAAGGTTTCTTGCCATGGGGAAGGAGTTCTGATTTCTGCATCACCTTCAACATGGACAGTGATTGGAGATAAGGTCTAGGTTCTGAACCTGAAAACCGAGGTTGGGAAGAGATGACGACCTAAGGCCATGGCGGCTAGATGTGCTCAGTGTGCGGCCAGCTGTCTGGGAGGGGCCAGGGGATCCAGGCTCAGGCTGTGTCAGAAAGGGCATTAGTGCCCTGGTCAGCCTATGTATTTGGGGTACAGCCAAGTTCGGTGCAGGTTGATCCTCATTTGGGGTTACTGGGTACCCCGAAAGGACAATGTTTTTCTTCTGGAGGGCAGGCAGAAGCTGCATTGTAGTTCAGATTGCCAAACTGGAGGGCTTGTGGGCCAGTAGTCTGACGACAAAAGTCTGAGAACACAAGCTAAGCTTAGGTTTCTGGGTGAGGCTATGGCGCGCACAATCTACAGACCTGAATCGAGTTCTTGTACATCTGAAGACAGGGCGAGGATCAGACGATCGCTCAGGTTGGAGTTTCTGTCCCTGATGGCCCCTTCATGAATGGCGGGGCATCACGAGGCCATGGGGGTTTTCACACGATGGGAGTTGTGAGAAGCTCCAAACTGCAGAGAGTCTTCTGCAGGACAATTGAGACCTGTTGTTTGGCTCTAGGCCAATGATTCTGAGCAGGGTTCTAAGGATGGATGGCTGCGTAGCCCACCTCGCATTCCAATTGTCTCCTAGCAACAAGACAGGTTAGATCTCCTGGATCTGTGGGGAGCTACCGAGGATGCTGAGTTGAAATGGACACCCCTGGGGATGGGTCCTAATGTGCTTTTGTGTCTATGGAGACCTTGGAATGAAGCGGTGGCACTGGGGCCCTAAAGGGTTCTCCTAAACAGAGGCTTTGACACAGCTCCAACGTGCAAGTTTCCCATGTGTAGATGAGATGTTTTCTGATGGGTGAATCAAGAAACAGCTATATGCTGCTTTTGAAATCCAGGCCTCTGAGGAGAGATGCCTGGAAACCAAAGCAATGGATCTGATTAGTGCCTAGGGGCCTGTTCTTTCTTTTTTACATCTCGGGACATCTGTCTATGGGTCTGAGTCAGGTAGGGGCTCATTTGGGCTCAGATTGCCCCTGTTTTTCCTGGGAAGCCACCACTTTTGAGATAGATCAGGGAATTTGGAGGTTTATCCTATTAGAAGGGTTGTGGCCATTGGAATGGGCACAAACAATTCCCTTGGAGAGGGCAAGTACAGTCCTCAGGTTCGGCTCCAGGGTCTGAGCCTGTAGGTTGTGTAGGCCAGGGCTGTTTGGACAGTTGTCTGAAAACAAACTCAGCTTAGGTTTGGGGACGTAGGTATCCCAGGCCCGATCTACAAACCATGAGAAGAATTGTCCAGGATATGAAGAAAGTGCGAGTCTGAGTCGCTTGCTCAGGCTTTTGTCTCTGGATTTTGTATCAGCGATGGCCGTGGAATGTCGGGGAGGCCTCATGGGCCATGGACGAATCTTCCTCTCTGAGGATTTGGCCTGATTCCCAATTGCATTTCGTCAATCTGTGGGATGGGAGGACTCATTTCAGGCTTGTTACCTCAGGTGTCCCACCAAAAGAGGAATTCCAAAGCCAAGCCGTGGGGAAGACTGAAGGGAAAACCCGAACTATGGTTAAAAATTTGGGTCTAGGGCATGGCAAGCCCAATATGCTATCTCTTCATCCAGTCACTGAGTGGCCTTACTTGAGGACTGGGCTCAGCCTGAGCTTCACAATGTGTGTTTGTGGCCAATGTGGCCGGCGAGCATGGGCGTGGCCTCATGGCCAAATTGGTTTCAAACACATTGAATGTTGGACAACATGCCAACCACAAGGTTTCTTGCCATGGGGAAGGAGTTCTTATTTCTGCATCACCTTCAACCTTGGGCAGTGAGTGGAGATAAGGTCTAGGTTCTGAAACCTGGAAACCGAGGTTGGTAAGATATGACGACCTAAGGCCACGGAGGCTCGATGTGCTTAGTGTGCGGCCAGCTGTCTGGGAGGGGCCAGGGGGTCCAGGCTCAGGCTGTGTCAGAAAGGGCATTAGTGCCCTGTTCAGACTATGTATTTGGGGTACAGCCAAGGTCGGAGCAGGTGGATCCTCATTTGGGGTTACTGGGTAGCCCCAGAGGACAATGTTTTTCTTCTGGAGGGCAGGCAGAGTGCTGCATTGTATTTCTGGATTGCCAACCTGTAGGGCTTGTGGGCCAGTAGTCTGACGACAAAAGTCTGAGAACACAAGCTAGGCTTAGGTTTCTGGGTGAGGCCATGGCAGGCACAATCTACAGACCTGAATCGAGATCTCGTGCATCTGAAATCAGGGCGAGGATCAGACGATCGCTCAGGTTGGAGTTTCTGTCCCTGATGGCCCCTTCATGAATGGGGGGGGGCATCACGAGGCCATGTGGGTTTTCCCACTATGGGAGTTGTGAGAAGCTCCAAACTGCAGAGAGTCTTCTGCAGGACAATTGAGACCTGTTGCTTGGCTCCAGGCCAATGATTCTGAGCAGGGTTCTAAGGATGGATGGCTGGGTAGACCACCTCGCATTCCAATTGTCTCCTAGCAACAAGACAGGTTAGATGTCCTGGATCTGTGGGGAGCAACCGAGGACGCTGAGTTGAAATGGACACCCCTGGGGATGGGTCCTAACGTGCTTTTGTGTCTATGGAGACCTTGGAATGAAGCGGTGGCACTGGGGCCCTAAAGGGTTCTCCTAAACAGAGGCTTTGACACAGCTCCAACGTGCAAGTTTCCCATGTGTAGATGAGATGTTTTCTGATGGGTGAATCAAGAAACAGCTATATGCTGCTTTTGAAATCCAGGCCTCTGAGGAGAGATGCCTGGAAACCAAAGCAATGGATCTGATTAGTGCCTAGGGGCCTGTTCTTTCCTTTTTACCTCTGGGGACATCTGTCTATGGGTCTGAGTGCAGGTAGGTGCTCAGTTGGGCTCAGATTGCCCCTGTTTTTCCTGGGAAGCCACCACTATTGAGATGGATCAGGGACTTTGGAGGTTTATCCTATTAGAAGGGTTGTGGCCATTGGAATGGGCACACACAATTCCCTTGGAGAGGGCAAGTACAGTCCTCAGGTTTGGCTCCAGGGGCCTGAGCCTGTAGGTTGTGCAGGCCAGGGCTGTTTGGACAGTTGTCTGAAAACACAAACTCGGCTTATGTTTCGGGTCATAGGTATGGCAGGACTGATCTACAGACCATGAGGAGAACTCTTCTGGATTTGAAAGAAGAGCGAGTGTGAGGCTCCTGCTCAAGTTTTTGTCTCAGGATATCGTGTCACTCATGGTCGTGGAATTTCTGGGTGACTTCATGGGAAATGGACGAGTCTTACTCTCTGGAGTTCCGGCCCCGTTCAAAGAGTTTGGGGTCATTCTGGGGATGGAAGAAGTCCGTTTTTTTGTTGTTGTTGTTGTTGTTGTTCTTGTTTTCTTCTTTAACCTCAGGTGTCCCACTAAATGAGGGATTCCAGAGTAGAGCCCTGGGGAGGGGCGACTGGACAATCAGAAATCTGGTTAAAAATTGGGGCCTAGGGACATGTCAAGCCCATTATGACATCTAATGTTCCAGCCACTGAGAGGACTTACTAGAGGACAGGACTCATGCTGAGGGTCACAATGCGTGTGTATGCCCTCGTCCCACTCAAGAATGGGCGGGGCCTCAGGGTGAATGTTGGTTTCTCCTAAACTGAACGTTGGACAACGTGCCAACCACAAGGGTTCTTGCCATGGGTAAGGAGGAGTGCTGATTTCTGCATCACATTCACCCCTGGGCAGTGATTGGAGATAAGGTCTCGGTTCTGAAGCCTGAAAACTGAGGTAGGGAAGAGATGATGACCTAAGGCCATGGCGGGTTTTATGTGCTCAGTGTGCGGTCAGCTTTCTGGGTGTTGGTCAGGAGGTCCGGGCTTAGGTTGTCTTCGACAGTGCATTAGTTCCCAGGTTAGACTATATAATTTGGGTAAGGTCGAGTGCTGTGTAGGTTTATCCTCATTTAAGGTGCCTGGGTAGCTCATGAGGCAATATTTTTTTTTTTTTTTTCTAGAGGGCCGGTAGAGTGATGCATTGTGTGTCCGGAATTGCCAAATTTTAGGACTTCGGGGCCAGGAGTGTGAGGACGGAAGTGTGAGAAGACAAGCTAGACTTGGGTTTCAGGGCAAAGGCAAGGCAGGTACGCCCTGCAGATTTGAACCAATATCTCATGCTTCTGAAGTCCGGGCGAGGATCAGACGTTGGCTTGGTTGGAGTTCCTGTGTATGACGGCCGCTTCATGAAGGGAGCCGAATCTCGGGCCCATTGAGGTTTTCCCACGTTGGGAGTTGTGGGATGCCCCCTTCAAGGATTCCTTCTGCGGGACAATTGAGACCTGTTGGACAGCTCCAGGACATCCCATAAGGAAATACTCTAGAACACCATTCGCGGATGGATGCCTTGAAAGCCCGCCTCGAATTCCAATTGTCTCCTAGCAACAAGACAGTTTAGATCTGATGGCTCTGCCGGAGCAACCGGGGTGGCTGAGTTGAAATGGACTTTCCTGAGGATGGGTCCTAATGTGTTTTTGTGTCCATGTGGGCCTTGGAATGGGGCAGTGGCACCGGGACCCTCAAGTACTCTCCTAAGCTTTGGACATGGCTCCCATGCACAGGTTTCCTTGTGGAGACGAGATGAGTTCTGATGGGTGCCTCAGGAAAACCCCTATGCTCGTATTGGAATCAGGCTTTTGAGGACACATGCCTGTAACCCAAAGCAATCGATCCTATTATGGCCTAGGGTCCTGTCTGGTTCAATCTTCTTCTCTGGGGACATCCATCTATGGTATGAGTGGAGGTCGATTATCAGCTGGTGTCAGACAGCCCTTGTTTGCTCCGGGCGACCTACACTATTGGGATGGCCTCAAGGATTTTGGAGGTTTCTCCTAATTTGTACGATTTTGGACCATGAAATGGGCAGAATTCCCATGGATAGGTAGGCAAGTCCTAATGTGTGGCTCCAGGCGCCCAGCCTGGAGGATGTGGAGCCCAAGATTTTGAGGAAAGAAGTCTGAAAACAGAAACTCAGCTTAGGTTTGGGGACGTAGGTATGGCAGGCCCGATCGACAAACCATGAGAAGAACTCTTCAGGATATGAAGAAAGTGCGAGTATGAGGCACTTGCTCAGGCTTTTGTCTCTGGATTTTGTATCAGCGATGGCCGTGGAATGTCGGGGAGGCCTCATGGGCCATGGACGAATCTTCCTCTCTGAGGATTTAGCCCGATTCCCAATTGCTTTTCGTCATTCTGTGGGATGGGAGGTATCCTTTCAGGTTTGTTACCTCAGGTGTCCCACCAAAAGAGGAATTCCAAATCCAAGCCGTGGGGAAGACTGAAGGGACATCCCGAAATATGGTTAAAAGTTGGGGCCTATGGGCGTGGCAAGCCCAATAGCTATATCTTCATCCAACCATTGAGTGGCCTTACTTGAGGACTGGGCTCAGCCTGAGGGTCACAATGTGTGTTTGTGACCAATGTGGCCCGCGAGCATGGGCGGGACCTCATGGGCCACACTGGTTTCAACGACACTGAACGTTGGACAACATGCCAACCACAAGGTTTCTTGCCATGGGGAAGGAGTTCTGATTTCTGCATCACCTTCAACACTGGGCAGTGATTGGAGATAAGGTCTAGGTTCTGAAACCTGAAAACCGAGGTTGGGAAGAGATGACGACCTAAGGCCATGGCGGTTCGATGTGCTCAGTGTGCGGCCAGCTGTCTGGGAGGGTCCAGGGGGTCCAGGCTCAGGCTGTGTCAGAAAGGGCATTAGTGCCCTGGTCAGCCTATGTATTTGGGGTACAGCCAAGGTCGGTGCAGGTTGATCCTCATTTGGGGATACTGGGTAACCCCAGAGGACAATGTTTTTCTTCTGGAGGGCCGGCAGAGTGCTGCATTGTAGTTCTGGATTGCCAAACTGGAGGGCTTGTGGGCCAGTAGTCTGACGACAAATGTCTGAGAACACAAGCTAGGCTTAGGTTTCTGGGTGAGGCCATGGCAGGCACAATCTACAGATCTGAATCGAGATCTCGAGCATCTGAAGTCAGGGCGAGGATCAGACGATCGCTCAGTTTGGAGTTTCTGTCCCTGATGGCCCCTTCATGAATGGGGGGGCATCACGAGGCCATGGGTGTTTTCCCATGATGGGAGTTGTGAGAAGCTCCAAACTGCAGAGAGTCTTCTGCAGACGATTGAGACCTGTTTTTTGGCTCCAGGCCAATGATTCTGAGCAGGGTTCTAAGGATGGATGGCTGGGTTGCCCACCTCGCATTCCAATTGTCTCCTAACAACAAAACAGGTTAGATGTCCTGGATCTGTGGGGAGCAACCGAGGACGCTGAGTTGAAATGGACACCCCTGGGGATGGGTCCTAATGTGCTTTTGTGTCTATGGAGACCTTGGAATGAAGCGGTGGCACTGGGGCCCTAAAGGGTTCTCCTAAACAGAGGCTTTGACACAGCTCCAACGTGCAAGTTTCCCATGTGTAGATGAGATGTTTTCTGATGGGTGAGTCAAGAAACAGCTATATGCTGCTTTTGAAATCCAGGCCTCTGAGGAGAGATGCCTGGAAACCAAAGCAATGGATCTGATTAGTGCCTAGGGGCCTGTTCTTTACTTTTTAACTCTGGGGACATCTGTCTATGGGTCTGAGTGCAGGTAGGTGCTCAGTTGGGCTCAGATTGCCCCTGTTTTTTCTGGGAAGCCACCACTATTGAGATGGATCAGGGACTTTGGAGGTTTATCCTATTAGAAGGGTTGTGGCCATTGGAATGGGCACACAATTCCCTTGGAGAGGGCAAGTACAGTCCTCAGGTTTGGCTCCAAGGGCCTGAGCCTGTAGGTTGTGTAGGTCAGGGCTGTTTGGACAGTTGTCTGAAAACACAAACTCGGCTTATGTTTCGGGTCATAGGTATGGCAGGACTGATCTACAGACCATGAGGAGAACTCTTCGGGATTTGAAAGAAGGGCGAGTATGAAGCTCTGCTCAAGTTTTTGTCTCTGGATATCGTGTCACTCATGGTCGTGGAATTTCTGGGTGACTTTATGGGAAATGGAGGAGTCTTACTCTCTGGTGGTTTGGCCCCGTCCAAAGAGTTTGCGGTCATTCTGTGGGCTGGAAGAAGTCCGTTTTTTTTTTTCTTTTTGTTTTTGTTTTTTTCTTTTTTAACCTCTGGGGTCCCACCAAATGATGGATTCCAGAGTAGAGCCCTGAGGAGGGGCGACTGGACAATCCGAAATCTGGTTAAAAATTGGGGCCTAGGGACATGTCAAGCCCATTATGACATCTAATGGTCCAGCAACTGAGAGGACTTACTAGAGGACAGGACTCATGCTGAGGGTCACAATGCGTGTGTATGCCCTCGTCGCACTCAAGAATGGGCGGGGCCTCAGGGTGAATGCTGGTTTCTCCTACACTGAACGTTGGACAACGTGCCAACCACAAGGGTTCTTGCCATGGGTAGGAGGAGTTCTGACTTCTGCATCACACTCACCCCTGGGCAGTGATTGGAGATAAGGTCTCGGTTCTGAAGCCTGAAAACTGAGGTAGGGAAGAGATGATGACCTAAGGCCATGGCGGGTTTTATGTGCTCAGTGTGTGGTCAGCTTTCTGGGTGTTGGTCAGGAGGTCGGGGCTCAGGTTGTGTTCGACAGTGCATTAGTGCCCAGTTTAGACTATATAATTTGGGTAAAGTCGAGTGCTGTGTAGGTTTAACCTCATTTAAGGTGCCTGGGCAGCTCATGAGGCAATAATTTTTTTTTCTAGAGGGCAGGCAGAGTGCTGCATTGTGGGTCCGGAATTGCCAAACTTGAGGGCTTCGGGGCCAGGAGTGTGAGGACGGAAGTCTGAGAAGACAAGATAGACTTGGGTTTCAGGGCGAGGGCACGGCAGGTACCCCCTGCAGATCTGAACCAATATCTCATGCATCTGAAGTCAGGGCGAGGATCTGACGTTTTCTCAGGTTGGAGTTTCTGAGCATGACGGCCGCTTCATGAAGGGAGTGGAATCTCGAGGCCATTGAGGTTTTCCCACGTTGGGAGTTGTGGGATGCCCCCTTCAAGGATTCCGCCTGCGGGACAATTGAGACCTGTTGGACAGCTCCAGGACATCCCATATGGAATGACTCCAGAGCACCGTTCGCGGATGGATGCCTGGGAAGCCCGCCTCGCATTCCAATTGTCTCCTAGCAACAAGACAGTTTATATCTGCTGGCTCTGCCGGAGTAACCGGGGTGGCTGAGTTGAAATGGACTTTCCTGAGGATGGGTCCTAATGTGTTTTTGTGTCCATGAGGGCCTTGGAATGGGGCGGTGGCACCGGCACCCTGAAGTACTCTCCTAAGCTTTGGACATGGCTGCCATGCACAGGTTTCCTTGTGGAGACGAGATGAGTTCTGATGGGTGCCTCAGGAAAACCCCTATGCTCGTATTGGAATCAGGCTTTTGAGGACACATGCCTGTAACCCAAAGCAATGGATCCTATCATGGCCTAGGGTCCTGTCTGGTTCAATCTTCTTCTCTGGGGACATCAATCTATGGTATGAGTGGAGGTCGATTATCAGCTGGTGTCAGACAGCCCTTGTTTGTTCCGGGCGACCTACACAATTGGGATGGCCTCAGGGACTTTGGAGGTTTCTCCTAATTTGTACGATTTTGGACCATGGAATGGGCAGAATTCCCATGCATTGGTAGGCACAGTCCTCTTGTTTGGCTCCAGGGGCCCAGCCTGGAGGGTGTGTGGCCCAAGACTTTGAGGACAGAAGTCTGAAAACACAAACTCAGCTTAGGTTTGGGGACGTAGGTATGACAGGCCCGATCTACAAACCATGAGAAGAACTCTTCAGGATATGAAGAAAGTGCAAGTCTGAGGCGCTTGCTCAGGCTTTTGTCTCTGGATTTTGTATCAGCGATGGCCCTGGAATATCGGGGAGGCCTCATGGGCCATGGACGAATCTTCCTCTCTGAGGATTTGGCCTGATTCCCAATTGCTTTTCGTCAGTCTGTGTGATGGGAGGACTCATTTCAGGTTTGTTACCTCAGGTGTCCCACCAAAAGAGTAATTCCAAAGCCAAGCCGTGGGGAAGACTGAAGGGACAACCCAAACTATGGTTCAAAATTGGGCCCTAGGGGCATGGCAAGCCCAATATGCTATCTCTTCATCCAGACACTGAGTGGCCTTACTTGAGGAGTGGGCTCAGCCTGAGCGTCACAATGTGTGTTTGTGACCAATGTGGCCCCCGAGCATGGGCGGGGCCTCATGGGCCACACTGGTTTCAACTACACTGAACGTTGGACAACATGCCAACCACAGGGTTTCTTGCCATTGGGAAGGAGTTCTGATTTCTGCATCACCTTCAACCCCGGGCAGTGATTGGAGATAAGGTCTAGGTTCTGAAACCTGAAAACCGAGGTTGGGAAGAGATGAGGACCTAAGGCCATGGCGGCTCGATGTGCTCAGTGTGCGGCCAGCTGTCTGGGAGGGTCCAGGGGGTCCAGGCTCAGGCTGTGTCAGAAAGGGCATTAGTGCCCTGGTCAGCCTATGTATTTGGGGTACAGCCAAGGTCGGTGCAGGTTGATCCTCATTTGGGGTTACTGGGTAGCCCCAGAGGACAATGATTTTCTTCTGGAGGGCCGGCAGAGTGCTGCATTGTAGTTCTGGTTTGCCAAACTGGAGGGCTTGTGGGCCAGTAGTCTGACGACAAAAGTCTGATAACACAAGCTAGGCTTAGGTTTCTGGGTGAGGCCATGGCAGGCACAATCTACAGACCTGAATCGAGATCTCGTGCATCTGAAGTCAGGGCGAGGATCAGAGGATCGCTCAGGTTGTAGTTTCTGTCCCTGATGGCCCCTTCATGAATGGGGGGGCATCACGAGGCCATTGGTGTTTTCCCACGATGGGAGTTGTGTGTGAGAAGCTCCAAACTGCAGGGAGTCTTCTGCAGGACAATTGAGACCTGTTGTTTGGCTCCAGGCCAATGATTCTGAGCAGGGTTTTAAGGATGGATTGCTGGGTATCCCACCTCGCAATCCAATAGTCTCCTAGCAACAAGACAGGTTAGATCTCCTGGATCTGTGGGGCGCAGGACGCTGAGTTGAAATGGACACCCCTGGGGATGGGTCCTAACGTGCTTTTGTGTCTATGGAGACCTTGGAATGAAGCGGTGGCACTGGGCTCCTGAAGGGTTCTCCTAAACAGAGGCTTTGACACAGCTCCAACGTGCAAGTTTACCATGTGTAGATGAGATGTTTTCTGATGGGTGAGTCAAGAAACAGCTATATGCTGCTTTTGAAATCCAGGCCTCTGAGGAGAGATGCCTGGAAACCAAAGCAATGGATCTGATTAGTGCCTAGGGGCCTGTTCTTTCCTTTTTACCTATGGGGACATCTGTCTATGGGTCTGAGTGCAGGTAGGTGCTCAGTTGGGCTCAGATTGCCCCTGTTTTTTCTGGGAAGCCACCACTATTGAGATGGATCAGGGACTTTGGAGGTTTATCCTATTAGAAGGGTTGTGGCCATTGGAATGTGCACACAATTCCCTTGGAGAGGGCAAGTACAGTCCTCAGGTTTGGCTCCAAGGGCCTGAGCATGTAGGTTGTGTAGGCCAGGGCTGTTTGGACAGTTGTCTGAAAACACAAACTCGGCTTATGTTTCGGGTCATAGGTATGGCAGGACTGATCTACAGACCATGAGGAGAACTCTTCGGGATTTGAAAGAAGGGCGAGTATGAAGCTCTGCTCAAGTTTTTGTCTCTGGATATCGTGTCACTCATGGTCGTGGAATTTCTGGGTGACTTTATGGGAAATGGAGGAGTCTTACTCTCTGGTGGTTTGGCCCCGTCCAAAGAGTTTGCGGTCATTCTGTGGGCTGGAAGAAGTCCGTTTTTTTTTTCTTTTTGTTTTTGTTTTTTTCTTTTTTAACCTCTGGGGTCCCACCAAATGATGGATTCCAGAGTAGAGCCCTGAGGAGGGGCGACTGGACAATCCGAAATCTGGTTAAAAATTGGGGCCTAGGGACATGTCAAGCCCATTATGACATCTAATGGTCCAGCCACTGAGAGGACTTACTAGAGGACAGGACTCATGCTGAGGGTCACAATGCGTGTGTATGCCCTCGTCGCACTCAAGAATGGGCGGGGCCTCAGGGTGAATGCTGGTTTCTCCTACACTGAACGTTGGACAACGTGCCAACCACAAGGGTTCTTGCCATGGGTAGGAGGAGTTCTGACTTCTGCATCACACTCACCCCTGGGCAGTGATTGGAGATAAGGTCTCGGTTCTGAAGCCTGAAAACTGAGGTAGGGAAGAGATGATGACCTAAGGCCATGGCGGGTTTTATGTGCTCAGTGTGTGGTCAGCTTTCTGGGTGTTGGTCAGGAGGTCGGGGCTCAGGTTGTGTTCGACAGTGCATTAGTGCCCAGTTTAGACTATATAATTTGGGTAAAGTCGAGTGCTGTGTAGGTTTAACCTCATTTAAGGTGCCTGGGCAGCTCATGAGGCAATAATTTTTTTTTCTAGAGGGCAGGCAGAGTGCTGCATTGTGGGTCCGGAATTGCCAAACTTGAGGGCTTCGGGGCCAGGAGTGTGAGGACGGAAGTCTGAGAAGACAAGATAGACTTGGGTTTCAGGGCGAGGGCACGGCAGGTACCCCCTGCAGATCTGAACCAATATCTCATGCATCTGAAGTCAGGGCGAGGATCTGACGTTTTCTCAGGTTGGAGTTTCTGAGCATGACGGCCGCTTCATGAAGGGAGTGGAATCTCGAGGCCATTGAGGTTTTCCCACGTTGGGAGTTGTGGGATGCCCCCTTCAAGGATTCCGCCTGCGGGACAATTGAGACCTGTTGGACAGCTCCAGGACATCCCATATGGAATGACTCCAGAGCACCGTTCGCGGATGGATGCCTGGGAAGCCCGCCTCGCATTCCAAATGTCTCCTAGCAACAAGACAGTTTATATCTGCTGGCTCTGCCGGAGTAACCGGGGTGGCTGAGTTGAAATGGACTTTCCTGAGGATGGGTCCTAATGTGTTTTTGTGTCCATGAGGGCCTTGGAATGGGGCGGTGGCACCGGCACCCTGAAGTACTCTCCTAAGCTTTGGACATGGCTGCCATGCACAGGTTTCCTTGTGGAGACGAGATGAGTTCTGATGGGTGCCTCAGGAAAACCCCTATGCTCGTATTGGAATCAGGCTTTTGAGGACACATGCCTGTAACCCAAAGCAATGGATCCTATCATGGCCTAGGGTCCTGTCTGGTTCAATCTTCTTCTCTGGGGACATCAATCTATGGTATGAGTGGAGGTCGATTATCAGCTGGTGTCAGACAGCCCTTGTTTGTTCCGGGCGACCTACACAATTGGGATGGCCTCAGGAACTTTGGAGGTTTCTCCTAATTTGTACGATTTTGGACCATGGAATGGGCAGAATTCCCATGCATTGGTAGGCACAGTCCTCTTGTTTGGCTCCAGGGGCCCAGCCTGGAGGGTGTGTGGCCCAAGACTTTGAGGACAGAAGTCTGAAAACACAAACTCAGCTTAGGTTTGGGGACGTAGGTATGACAGGCCCGATCTACAAACCATGAGAAGAACTCTTCAGGATATGAAGAAAGTGCAAGTCTGAGGCGCTTGCTCAGGCTTTTGTCTCTGGATTTTGTATCAGCGATGGCCCTGGAATGTCGGGGAGGCCTCATGGGCCATGGACGAATCTTCCTCTCTGAGGATTTGGCCTGATTCCCAATTGCTTTTCGTCAGTCTGTGTGATGGGAGGACTCATTTCAGGTTTGTTACCTCAGGTGTCCCACCAAAAGAGTAATTCCAAAGCCAAGCCGTGGGGAAGACTGAAGGGACAACCCAAACTATGGTTCAAAATTGGGCCCTAGGGGCATGGCAAACCCAATATGCTATCTCTTCATCCAGACACTGAGTGGCCTTACTTGAGGAGTGGGCTCAGCCTGAGCGTCACAATGTGTGTTTGTGACCAATGTGGCCCCCGAGCATGGGCGGGGCCTCATGGGCCACACTGGTTTCAACTACACTGAACGTTGGACAACATGCCAACCACAGGGTTTCTTGCCATTGGGAAGGAGTTCTGATTTCTGCATCACCTTCAACCCCGGGCAGTGATTGGAGATAAGGTCTAGGTTCTGAAACCTGAAAACCGAGGTTGGGAAGAGATGAGGACCTAAGGCCATGGCGGCTCGATGTGCTCAGTGTGCGGCCAGCTGTCTGGGAGGGTCCAGGGGGTCCAGGCTCAGGCTGTGTCAGAAAGGGCATTAGTGCCCTGGTCAGCCTATGTATTTGGGGTACAGCCAAGGTCGGTGCAGGTTGATCCTCATTTGGGGTTACTGGGTAGCCCCAGAGGACAATGATTTTCTTCTGGAGGGCCGGCAGAGTGCTGCATTGTAGTTCTGGTTTGCCAAACTGGAGGGCTTGTGGGCCAGTAGTCTGACGACAAAAGTCTGATAACACAAGCTAGGTTTAGGTTTCTGGGTGAGGCCATGGCAGGCACAATCTACAGACCTGAATCGAGATCTCGTGCATCTGAAGTCAGGGCGAGGATCAGAGGATCGCTCAGGTTGTAGTTTCTGTCCCTAATGGCCCCTTCATGAATGGGGGGGCATCACGAGGCCATTGGTGTTTTCCCACGATGGGAGTTGTGTGTGAGAAGCTCCAAACTGCAGGGAGTCTTCTGCAGGACAATTGAGACCTGTTGTTTGGCTCCAGGCCAATGATTCTGAGCAGGGTTTTAAGGATGGATTGCTGGGTATCCCACCTCGCATTCCAATAGTCTCCTAGCAACAAGACAGGTTAGATCTCCTGGATCTGTGGGGAGCAGGACGCTGAGTTGAAATGGACACCCCTGGGGATGGGTCCTAACGTGCTTTTGTGTCTATGGAGACCTTGGAATGAAGCGGTGGCACTGGGCTCCTGAAGGGTTCTCCTAAACAGAGGCTTTGACACAGCTCCAACGTGCAAGTTTACCATGTGTAGATGAGATGTTTTCTGATGGGTGAGTCAAGAAACAGCTATATGCTGCTTTTGAAATCCAGGCCTCTGAAGAGAGATGCCTGGAAACCAAAGCAATGGATCTGATTAGTGCCTAGGGGCCTGTTCTTTCCTTTTTACCTCTGGGGACGTCTGTCTATGGGTCTGAGTGCAGGTAGGTGCTCGATTGGGCTCAGATTGCCCCTGTTTTTCCTGGGAAGCCACCACTATTGAGATGGATCAGGGACTTTGGAGGTTTATCCTATTAGAAGGGTTGAGGCCATTGGAATGGGCACACACAATTCCCTTGGAGAGGGCAAGTACAGTCCTCAGGTTTGGCTCCAGTGGCCTGAGCCTGTAGGTTGTGTAGGCCAGGGCTGTTTGGACAGTTGTCTGAAAACACAAACTCGGCTTATGTTTCGGGTCATAGGTATGGCAGGACTGATCTACAGACCATGAGGAGAACTCTTCGGGATTTGAAAGAAGGGCGACTGTGAGGCTCCTGCTGAAGTCTTTGTCTCTGGATATCGTGTCACTCATGGTCGTGCAATTTCTGGGTTACTTCATGGGAAATGGACGAGTCTTACTCTCTGGTGGTTTGGCACCGTCCAAAGAGATTGGGGTCATTCTGTGGGCTGGAAGAAGACCGTTTTTGTTGTTGTTGTTGTTGTTGTTGTTGTTTTCTTTTTTAAACTCCGGTGTCCCACCAAATGATGGATTCCAGAGTAGAGCCCTGGGGAGGGGCGACTGGACAATCAGAAATCTGGTTAAAAATTGGGGCCTAGGGACATGTCAAGCCCATTATGACATCTAATGGTCCAGCCACTGAGAGGACTTACTAGAGGACAGGACTCATGCTGAGGGTCACAATGCTTGTGTATGCCCTCGTCGCACTCAAGAATGGGCGGGGCCTCAGGGTGAATGCTGGTTTCTCCTACACTGAACGTTGGACAACATGCCAACCACAAGGGTTCTTGCCATGGGTAAGGAGGAGTTCTGATTTCTGCATCACACTCACCCCTGGGCAGTGATTGGAGATAAGGTCTCGGTTCTGAAGCCTGAAAACTGAGGTAGGGAAGAGATGATGACCTAAGGCCATGGCGGGTTTTATGTGCTCAGTGTGCTGTCAGCTTTCTGGGTGTTGGTCAGGAGGTCCGGGCTCAGGTTGTGTTGGACAGTGCATTAGTGCCCAGGTTAGACTATATAATTTGGATAAAGTCGTGTGCTGTGTAGGTTTACCCTCAATAAAGTGCCTGGGCAGCTCATGAGGCAATAATTTTTTTTCTAGAGGGCAGGCAGAGTTCTGCATTGTGGGTCCGGAATTGCCAAACTTGAGGGCTTCGGGGCCAGGTGTGTGAGGACAGAAGTCTGAGAACACAAGCTAGACTTGGGTTTCAGGGCTAGGGCACGGCAGGTACCCCCTGCAGATCTGAACCAATATCTCATGCATCTGAAGTCAGGGCGAGGATCAGACGTTGGCTCAGGTTGGAGTTTCTGAGCATGACGGCCGCTTCATGAAGGTAGCGGAATCTCGAGGCCATTGAGGTTTTCCCACGTTGGGAGTTGTGGGATGCCCCCTTCAAGGATTCCGCCTGCGGGACAATTGAGACCTGTTGGACAGCTCCAGGACATCCCATATGGAATGACTCCAGAGCACCGTTCGCGAATGGATGCCTGGGAAGCCCGCCTCACATTCCAATTGTCTCCTAGCAGCAAGACAGTTTAGATCTGATGGCTCTGCCGGAGCAACCGGGGTGGCTGATATGAAATGGACTTTCCTGAGGATGGGTCCTAATGTGTTTTTGTGTCCATGAGGGCCTTGGAATCGGGCGGTGGCACCGGGACCCTGAAGTACTCTCCTAAGCTTTGGACATGGCTCCCATGCACAGGTTTCCTTGTGGAGACGAGATGAGTTCTGATGGGTGCCTCAGGAAAACCCCTATGCTCGTATTGGAATCAGGCTTTTGAGGACACATGCCTGTAACCCAAAGCAATGGATCCTATTATGGCCTAGGGTCCTGTCTGGTTCAATCTTCTTCTCTGGGGACATCCATCTATGGTATGAGTGGAGGTCGATTATCAACTGGTTTCAGACAGCCCTTGTTTGTTCCGGGCGACCTACACAATTGGGATGGCCTCAAGGACTTTGGAGGTTTCTCCTAATTTGTACGATTTTGGACCAAGGAATGGGCAGAATTCCCATGGATTGGTATGCACAGTCCTAATGTGTGGCTCCAGGGCCCAGCCTGGAAGGTGTGTGGCCCAAGACTTTGAGGACAGAAGTTTGAAAACACAAACTCAGCTTAGGTTTGGGGACGTAGGTATGGCAGGACCGATGTACAAACTATGAGAAGAACTCTTCAGGATATGAAGAAAGTGCGAGTCTGAGGCGCTTGCTCAGGCTTTTGTCTCTGGATTTTGTATCAGCGATGGCCGTGGAATGTCGGGGAGGCCTCATGGGCCATGGAAGAATCTTCCTCTCTGAGGTTTTGGCCCGATTCACAATTGCTTTTCGTCAAACTGTGGGATGGGAGGACTCATTTCAGGTTTGTTACCTCAGGTGTCCCACCAAAAGAGGAATTCCAAAGCCAAGCCCTGGGGAAGACTGAAGGGACAACTCAAACTATGGTTAAAATTTGGGGCCTAGGGGCATGGCAAGCCCAATATGCTATCTCTTCATCCAGACACTGAGTGGCCTTACTTGAGGACTGGGCTCAGCCTGAGCGTCACAATGTGTGTTTGTGACCAATGTGGCCCGCGAGATGGGCGGGGCCTCATGGGCCACACTGGTTTCAACCACACTGAACGTTGGACAACATGCCAACCACAAGGTTTCTTGCCATGGGGAAGGAGTTCTGATTTCTGCATCACCTTCAACCCTGGGCAGTGATTGGAGATAAGGTCTAGGTTCTGAAACCTGAAAACCGAGGTTGGGAAGAGATGACGACCTAAGGCCATGGCGGCTCGATGTGCTCAGTGTGCGGCCAGCTGTCTGGGAGGGGCTAGGGGGTCCAGGCTCAGGCTGTGTAAGAAAGGACATTAGTGCCCTGGTCAATCTATGTATTTGGGGTACAGCCAAGGTCGGTGCAGGTTGATCCTCATTTGGGGTTACTGGGTAGCCCCAGAGGACAATGTTTTTCTTCTGGAGGGCCGGCAGAGTGCTGCATTGTAGTTCTGCATTGCCAAACTGGGGGGCTTGTGAGCCAGTAGTCTGACGACAAATGTCTGAGAACACAAGCTAGGCTTAGGTTTCTGGGTGAGGCCATGGCAGGCACAATCTACAGACCTGAATCGAGATCTCCTGCATCTGAAGTCAGGGCGAGGATCAGACGATCGCTCAGGTTGGAGTTTCTGTCCCTGATGGCCCCTTCATGAACGGGGGGGCCATCACGAGGCCATGGGTGTTTTCCCAGGATGGGAGTTGTGAGAAGCTCCAAACTGCAGAGAGTCTTCTGCAGGACACTTAAGACCTGTTGTTTGGCTCCAGGCCAATGATTCTGAGCAGGGTTCTAAGGATGGATGGCTGGGTATTCTACCTCGCATTCCAATTGTCTCCTAGCATCCAGACAGGTTAGATCTCCTGGATCTTGGGGTGCAACCGAGGACGCTGAGTTGAAATGGACACCCCTGGGGATGGGTCCTAACGTGCTTTTGTGTCTATGGAGACCTTGGAATGAAGCGGTGGCACTGGGGCCCTAAAGGGTTCTCCTAAACAGAGGCTTTGGCACAGCTCCAACGTGCAAGTTTCCCATGTGTAGATGAGATGTTTTCTGATGGGTGAGTCAAGAAACAGCTATATGCTGCTTTTGAAAACCAGGCCTCTGAGGAGAGATGCCTGGAAACCAAAGTAATGCATCTGATGAGTGCCTAGGGGCCTGTTCTTTCCTTTTTATTTCTTGGGACATCTGTCTATGGGTCTGAGTGCATGTAGGTGCTCAGTTGGGCTCAGATTGCCCCTGTTTTTCCTGGGAAGCCACCACTATTGAGATGGATCAGGGACTTTGGAGGTTTATCCTATTAGAAGGGTTGTGGCCATTGGAATGGGCACACACAATTCCCTTGGAGAGGGCAAGTACAGTCCTCAGGTTTGGCTCCAGGGGCCAGAGCCTGTAGGTTGTGTAGGCCAGGGCTATTTGGACAGTTTGAAAACACAAACTCGGCTTATGTTTCGGGTCATAGTTATGGCAGGACTGATCTACTGACCATGAGGAGAATTCTTCGGGATTTGAAAGAAGGGCGAGTGTGAGGCTCCTGCTCAAGTTTTTGTCTCTGGATATCGTGTCCCTCAAGGTTGTGGAATTTCTGGGTGACTTCATGGGAATTGGATGAGTCTTACTCTCTGGTGGTTTGCCCCGTCCAAAGAGTTTGGGGTCATTCTGTAGTCTGGATGAAGTCCGTTTTGTTGTTGTTGTTGTTGTTGTTGTTGTTGTTTTCTTTTTTAACCTCAGGTGTCCCACCAAATGATGGATTCCAGAGTAGAGCCCTGGGGAGGGGCGACTGGACAATCAGAAATCTGGTTAAAAATTGGGGCCTAGGGACATGTCAAGCCCATTATGACATCTAATGGTCCAACCACGGAGAGGACTTACTAGAGGACAGGACTCATGCTTAGGGTCACAATGTGTGTGTATGCCGTCGTAACACTCAAGAATGGGCGGGGCCTCAGGGTGAATGCTGGTTTCTCCTACACTGAACTTTGGACAACGTGCCACCACAAGGTTTCTTGCCATTGGTAAGGAGGAGTATTGATTTCTGCATCACACTCACCCCTGGGCAGTGATTGGAGATAAGGTCTCGGTTTTGAAGCCAGAAACTGAGGTAGGGAAGAGACGATGACCTAAGGCCATGGCGGGTTTTATGTGCTCAGTGTGCGGTCAGCTTTCTGGGTGTTGGTCAGGAGTTCCGGGCTCAGGTTGTGTTCGACAGTGCATTAGTGCCCAGGTTAGACTATATAATTTGGGTAAAGTCGAGTGCTGTGTAGGTTTACTCTCATTTAAGGTGCCTGGGCAGCTCATGAGGCAATAATTTTTTTTCTAGAGGGCAGGCAGAGTGCTGCATTGTGGGCCCGGAATTGCCAAACTTGAGGGCTTCGGGGCCAGGAGTGTGAGGACGGAGTCTGAGAAGACAAGCTAGACTTGGGTTTCAGGGCGAGGGCACGGCATGTACACCCTGGAGATCTGAACCAATATCTCATGCATCTGAAGTCAGGGCGAGGATCAGACGTTGGCTCAGGTTGGAGATTCTGAGCATGACGGGTGCTTCATGAAGGGAGCGGAATCTCGAGGCCATTGAGGTTTTCCCATGTTGGGAGTTGTGGGATGCCCCCTTCAAGGATTCCTTCTGCGGGACAATTGAGACCTGTTGGACAGCTCCAGGACATCCCATATGGAATGACTCCAGAGCACCGTTCGCGGATGGATGCCTGGGAAGCCCGCCTCACATTCCAATTGTCTCCTAGCTACAAGACTGTTTAGATCTGATGGCTCTGCTGGAGCAACCGGGGTGGCTGAGTTGAAATGGACTTTCCTGAGGATGTGTCCTAATGTATTTTTGTGTCCATGAGGGCCTTGGAATGTGGCGGTGGCACCGGGACCCCGAAGTACTCTCCTAATCTTTGGACATGGCTCCCATGCACAGGTTTCCTTGTGGAGACGAGATGAGTTCTGATGGGTGCCTCAGGAAAACCCCTATGCTCGTATTGGAATCAGGCTTTTGAGGACACATGCCTGTAACCCAAAGCAATGGATCCTATTATGGCCTAGGGTCCTGTCTGGTTCAATCTTCTTCTCTGGGGACATCTATCTATGGTATGAGTGGAGGTCGATTATCAACTGGTGTCCGACAGCCCTTGTTAGTTCCGGGCGAACCACACTATTGGGATGGCCTCAGGGACTTTGGAGGTTTCTCCTAATTTGTACGATTCTGGACCATGGAATGGGCAGAATTCCCATGGATTGGTAGGCACAGTCCTAATGTGTGGCTCCAGGGGCCCAGCCTGGAGGGTGTGTGGCCCAAGACTTTGAGGACAGAAGTCGAAAACACAAACTCAGCTTAGGTTTGGGGACGTAGGTATGGCAGGCCCGATCGACAAACCATGAGAAGAACTCTTCAGGATATGAAGAAAGTGCGAGTCTAAGGCGCTTGCTCAGACTTTGGTCTCTGGATTTTGTATCAGCGATGGCCGTGGAATGTCGGGGAGGCCTCATGGGCCATGGACGAATCTTCCTCTCTGAAGATTTGGCCCGATTCCCAATTGCTTTTCGTCAATCTGTGGGATGGGAGGACTCATTTCAGTTTTGTTACCTCAGGTGTCCCACCAAAAGAGGAATTCCAAAGCCAAGCCGTGGGGAAGACTGAAGGGACAACTCGAACTATGGTAAAAAATTGGAGCCTAGGGGCATGGCAAGCCCAATATGCTATCTCTTCATCCAGCCACTGAGTGACCTTACTTGAGGAATGGGCTCAGCCTGAGCGTCACAATGTGTGTTTGTGACCAATGTGGCCCGCGAGATGGGCGGGGCCTCATGGGCCACACTGGTTTCAACAACACTGAACGTTGGACAATATGCCAACCACAAGGTTTTTTGCCATGGGGGGAAGGAGTTCTGATTTCTGCATCACTTTCAACCCTGGGCCGTGATTGGAGTTAAGGTCTAGGTTCTGAAACCTGAAAACCGAGGTTGGGAAGAGATGACGACCTAAGGCCATGGCGGCTCGATGTGCTCAGTGTGCGGCCAGCTGTCTGGGAGGGTCCAGGGGGTCCAGGCTCAGGCTGTGTCAGAAAGGGCATTAGTGCCCTGGTCAGCCTAAGTATTTGGGGTACAGCCAAGGTCGGTGCAGGTTGATCCTCATTTGGGGTTACTGGGTAGCCCCAGAGGACAATGTTTTTCTTCTGGAGGGCCGGCAGAGTGCTGCATTGTAGTTCTGGATTGCCAAACTGGAGGGCTTGTGGGCCAGTAGTCTGACGACAAAAGTCTGAGAACACAAGCTAGGCTTAGGTTTCTGGGTGAGGCCATGGCAGGCACAATCTACAGACCTGAATCGAGATCTCGTGCATCTGAAGTCAGGGCGAGGATCAGACGATCGCTCAGGTTGGAGTTTCTGTCCCTGATGGCCCCTTCATGATTGGGGGAGGCATCACGAGGCCATGGGTGTTTTCCCACGAGGGGAGTTGTGAGAAGGTCCAAACTGCAGAGAGTCTTCTGCAGGACAATTGAGACCTGTTGTTTGGCTCCAGGCCAATGATTCTGAGCAGGGTTCTAAGGATGGATGGCTGGGTATCCCAACTCGCATTCCAATTGTCTCCCAGCAACAAGACAGGTTAGATCTCCTGGATCTGTGGGGAGCAACCGAGGACGCTGAGTTGAAATGGACACCCCTGGGGATGGATCCTAACGTGCTTTTTTGTTTATGGAGACTTTGGAATGAAGCGGTGGCACTGGGGCCCTAAAGGGTTCTCCTAAACAGAGGCTTTGACACAGCTCCAACGTGCAAGTTTCCCATGTGTAGATGAGATGTTTTCTGATGGGTAAGTCAAGAAACAGCTATATGCTGCTTTTGAAATCCAGGAATCTGAGGAGAGATGCCTGGAAACCAAAGGAATGGATCTGATTAGTGCCTAGGGGCCTGTTCTTTCCTTTTACCTCTGGGGACATCTGTCTATGGGTCTGAGTGCAGGTAGGTGCTCAGTTGGGCTCAGATTGCCCCTGTTTTTCCTGGGAAGCCACCACTATTGAGATGGATCAGGGACTTTGGAGGTTTATCCTATTAGAAGGGCTGTGGCCATTGGAATGGGCACACACAATTCCCTTGGAGAGGGCAAGTATAGTCCTTAGGTTTGGCTCCAGGGGCCTGAGCCTGTAGGTTATGTAGGCCACGGCTGTTTGGACAGTTGTCTGAAAACACAAACTCGGCTTATGTTTCGGGTCATAGGTATGGCATGACTGATCTACAGACCATGAGGAGAACTCTTCGGGATTTGAAGGAAGGGTGAGTGTGAGGCTCTGCTCAAGTTTTTATCCTGGATATCGTGTCACTCATGGTCGTGGAATTTCTGGGTGACTTTATGGGAAATGGACGAGTCTTACTCTCTGGTGGTTTGGCCCCGTCCAAAGAGTTTGGGTTCATTCTGTGGGCTGGAAGAAGTCCGTTTTTGTTGTTGTTGTTGTTGTTTTCTTTTTTAACCTCAGGTGTCCCACCAAATGAGGGATTCCAGAGTAGAGCCCTGGGGAGGGGCGACTGGACAATAAGAAATCTGGTTAAAAATTGGGGCCTAGGGACATGTCAAGCCCATTATGACATCTAATGGTCCAGCCACTGAGAGGACTTACTAGAGTACAAAACTTATGCTGAGGGTCACAATGCGTGTGTATGCCCTCCTAACACTCAAGAATGGGTGGGGCCTCAGGGTGAATGCTGGTTTCTCCTAAACTGAACGTTGAACAACGTGCCAACCACAAGGGTTCTTGCCATGGGTAAAGAGGAGTTCTGATTTCTGCATCACACTCACCCCTGGGCAGTGATTGCAGATAAGGTCTCGTTCTGAAGCCTGAAAACTGAGGTAGGGAAGAGATGATGACCTAAGGCCATGGCGGGTTTTATGTGCTCCATGTGCGGTCAGCTTTCTGGGTGTTGGTCAGGAGGTCCGGGCTCAGGTTGTGTTCGACAGTGCATTAGTGCCCAGGTTAGACTATATAATTTGGGTAAAGTCGAGTGCTGTGTAGGTTTACCCTCATTTAAGGTGCCTGGGCAGCTCATGAGGCAATAATTTTTTTTCTAGAGGGCAGGCAGAGTGCTGCATTGTGGGTCCGGAATTGCCAAACTTGAGGGCTTCGGGGCCAGGAGTGTGAGGACGGAAGTCTGAGAAGACAAGCTAGACTTGGGATTCGGGGGGGCATGGCAGTTACCCCCTGCATATCTGAACCAATATCGCATCCATGTGAAGTCATGGCGAGGATCAGACGTTGGCTCAGGTTGGAGTTTCTGAGCATGACGGCCGCTTCATGAAGGGAGCAGAATCTCGAGGCTATTGAGGTTTTCCCACGTTGGGAGTTGTGGGATGCCCCCTTCAAGGATTCCTTCTGCGGGACAATTGAGACCTGTTGGACAGCTCCAGGACATTCCATATGGAATGACTCCAGAGCACCGTTCGCGGATGGATGCCTGGGTAGCCCGCCTCGCATTCCAATTTTCTCCTAGCAACAAGACAGTTTAGATCTGATGGCTCTGCCTGGTCAACCGGGGTGGCTGACTTGAAATGGACTTTCCTGAGGATGGGTCCTAATGTGTTTTTGTGTCCATGAGGGCCTTGGAATGGGGCGGTGGCACCGGGACCCTGAAGTACTCTCCTAAGCTTTGGACATGCCTCCCATGCACAGGTTTCCTTGTGGAGACGAGATGAGTTCTGATGGGTGCCTCAGGAAAACCCCTATGCTCGTATTGGAATCAGGCTTTTGAGGACACATGCCTGTAACCCAAAGCAATGGATCCTATTATGGCCTAGGGTCCTGTCTGGTTCAATCTTCTTCTCTGGGGACATCCATCTATGGTATGAGTAAAGGTCGATTATCAGCTGGCGTTAGACAGCCCTTGTTTGTTCAGGGCGACCATATATATTGGGATGGCCTCAGGGACTTTGGAGGTTTCTCCTAATTTGTATGATTTTGGACGATGGAATGGGCAGAATTCCCATGGATTGGTAGGCAGAGTCCTAATGTGTGGCTCCAGGGGCCCAGCCTGGAGGGTGTTTGGCCCAAGACTTTGAGGACATAAGTCTGAAAACACAAACTCAGCTTAGGTTTGGGGACGTAGTTATGGCAGGCCCGATCTACAAACCATGAGAAGAACTCTTCAGGATACGAAGAAAGTGCGAGTCTGAGGTGCTTGCTCAGGCTTTTGTCTCTGGATTTTGTATCAGCGATGGCCGTGGAATGTCGGGGAGGCCTCATGGGCCATGGACGAATCTTCCTCTCTGAGGATTTGGCCCGATTCCCAATTGCTTTTCGTCAATCTGTGGGATGGGAGGACTCATTTCAGTTTTGTTACCTCAGGTGTCCCACCAAAAGAGGAATTCCAAAGCCAAGCCGTGGGGAAGACTGAAGGGACAACCCAAACTATGGTTAAAAATTGGGGCCTAGGGGCATGGCAAGTCCAATATGCTATCTCTTCATCCAGCCACTGAGTGGTCTTACTTGAGGATTGGGCTCAGCCTGAGCATCACAATGTGTGTTTGTGACCAAATGTGGCCCGCGAGCATGGGCGGGGCCTCATGGGCCACACTGGTTTCAACTACACTGAAAGTTGGACAACATGCCAACGACAAGGTTTCTTGCCATGGGGAAGGAGTTCTGATTTCTGCATCACCTTCAACCCTGGGCAGTGATTGGAGATAAGGTCTAGGTTCTGAAACCTGAAAACCGAGGTTGGGAAGAGATGACGACCTAAGGCCATGGTGGCTCGATGGGCTCAGTTTGCGGCCAGCTGTCTGGGAGGGTCCACGGGGTCCAGGCTCAGGCTTTGTCAGAAAGGGCATTAGTGCCCTGGTCAGCCTATGTATTTGGGGTACAGACAATGTGGTGCAGGTTGATCCTCATTTGGGGTTACTGGGTAGCCCCAGAGGACAATGTTTTTCTTCTGGAGGGCCGGCAGAGTGCTGCATTGTAGTTCTGGGTTGCCAAACTGGAGGGCTTGTGGGCCAGTAGTCTGACGACAAAAGTCTGAGAACACAAGCTAGGCTTAGGTTTCTGGGTGAGGCCATGGCAGGCACAATCTACAGACCTGAATCGAGATCTCGTGCATCTGAAGTCAGGGCGAGGATCAGACGATCGCTCAGGTTGGAGTTACTGTCCCTGATGGCCCCTTCATGAATGGGGGGGGGCATCACGGGGCCATGGGGGTTTTCCCACGATGGGAGTTGTGAGAATCTCCAAACTGCAGAGAGTCTTCTGCAGGACAATTGAGACCTGTTGTTTGGCTCCAGGTCAATGATTCTGAGCAGGGTTCTAAGGATGGTTGGATGGGTAGCCCACCTCGCATTTCAATTGTCTCCCAGCAACAAGACAGGTTAGATCTGGATCTGTGGGGAGCAACCGTGGACGCTGAGTTGAAATGGACACCCCTGGGGATGGGTCCTAATGTGCTTTTGTGTCTATGGAGACCTTGGAATGAAGCGGTGGCACTGGGGCCCTAAAGGGTTCTCCTAAACAGAGGCTTTGACACAGCCCCAACGTGCAAGTTTCCCATGTGTAGATGAGATGTTTTCTGATGGGTGAGTCAAGAAACAGCTATATGCTGCTTTTGAAATCCAGGCCTCTGAGGAGAGATGCCTGTAAACCAAAGCAATGGATCTGATTAGTGCCTAGGGGCCTGTTCTTTCCTTTTTACCTCTGGGGACATCTGTCTATGGGTCTGAGTGCAGGTAGGTCCTCAGCTGGGCTCAGATTACCCCTGTTTTCCCTGGGAAGCCACCACTATTGAGATGGATCAGGGACTTTCAGGTTTATCCTATTAGAAGGGTTGTGGCCTTTGGAATGGGCACACACAATTCCCTCTGAGAGGACAAGTACAGTCCTCAGGTTTGGCTCCAGGGGCCTGAGCCTGTAGGTTGTGTAGGCCAGGGCTGTTTGGACAGTTGTGTGAAAACACAAACCCTCCATGCTAGGGCCCCTGGAACCACACATCAGGATTGTTCCTGCCCTCTCAAAGGGAATTCTTCATATTCCATTGGCCACAACCCTATAAATCAGGAGAATCTGGGATGTCCCTGGGACCATCCCAATATTGTAGGCTGCTCGGAACAAACAGGGGTGATCTGACACTAGCTGAGCAACTAGCTCCACACAGACTCGGAGACAGATGTCCCCAGAGAAGAACATTGAACTGGACAGGCCCCTAGGCCCTAATCAGATCCTTTGCTTTTATTTCCAGGCATCTCTTCTCAGAGGCCTGGTTTCCAATACCAGCCTATGGGGTTTCCATAGGCTCCTTCAGAGCAAGTCTTGTCTGCACATTGGAAACTTGCTCGAGGAGCTATGTCAGAACCTCAGAGGCCTGGTTTTCAATACCACCATATGGGGGTTTCCTGAGGCATCAGTCAGAACAAATGTCTTCTCCACATGGGAAACGTGCTCTTTCAAGCTGTGTCAAAACCTCCAGCTAGGAAATTCCTTCAGGGCCCCGGTGCCACCACCTCATTCCAAGGTCTCCATGGACACAATCCCACATTAGGACCCATCTGCAGGAGAGTCTATTTCAACTCAGTGCCCTTGGGTGCTCCCCTAGAGCCAGCAGATCGAACCTATCTTGTCACTAGGAGAAAATTGGAATGTGAGGCGGGCTGGCTAGGCATCCATCTGTAGAAAACTACTCTGAAGTAATTCCATATGGGACCTCCTGGAGCCATCCAACAGGTCACAGCTGTCCTGCAGAAGGAATCCTTGCGCTTTGGAGCACCTCACAACTCCCATCATGGGAAAAGCTCTGTGGCCTCGTGGTGCACTGTCCCCTTCATGAAAGAGCCATCTTGGACAGAAACTCCAACCTGAGCCAACGTCTAATCCTCGCCCTGACTTCAGATGCACGAAATCTTGATTCAACTCTGCAGAGTGTGCCTGCCGAAACCCCGCCCCGAAGCAAAACCTAGCTATTCTTCTCAGACTTCGTCCTCACACTCTGAGCCCACCAGCCCTCCAGTTAGGGAATTCTGGAGAGACACAATGCAGCACTCTGACTGCCCTCCAGAAGGGAAACGTTGTCCTATGGGGCTAACCAGAAACACCAAATGAGGATCAACCTGCATGCCACTTGACTCTACCCCAATTATACAGTTTCGCTTCGGCGTTAATGCCCTGTCTTGCACAGCCTGAGGTCTGAATTTTCAACCGACACCCAGACAGCTGGCTGTACACTGAGCACATCAGACCCGCCATGGCTTTAGGTCATCATCTCTTTTCAACCTTGGTTTTCAGGCTTCAGAACCTAGACCTTATATATACTCCCTACCCAGGGGTGAACGTTATGCAGAAATGAAACTCCTTCTTCCTCAAGGCAAGAAACCTTGTGGTTGGCATGTTTTCCAACGTTCAGTGTAGGAGAATCCAGTGTAGCCCATGAGTCCCCGCCCATGCTTGAAAAACCGCAATGGGCACAAACACATTGGGACCCTCAGTGTGAGCTTTGTCCTCAAGTAAAGCCTCTCAGGGTCTGGACCAAGAACCCGCATTGCCATCGCTAGTCCCCCAATATTAATGAGAGGTTGAGAGTTCTAATAACCCCTATTCAGGTCTCTGCTCTGGAACCCCTGAGGAAAAAAAATATTGAAGGGTCTCCTCCATCCCCGGAATGAGCCCCAAAACTTGGGATCTGACCAAATCTTAAAAGAGAAAGAATCATCCATGGCCAAAGAGGCCATCCCGTCATTCCATGGCCACCATTGACACAAAATCTAGAGACAAAAGCCTGGAGATATGCCTCACACTTGCCCTTTGTTCATAGCCTGATAAATTCTTCTCACGGTCTATAGATCAGGCATGTCATACCTACGTCCCCAAATCTAAGCTGAGTTTGGGTTTTCAGGTTTCTGTCCCCACTGTCCTGGCCCACACACCCTCCAGGCTGGGGCCCCTGGAGCCATGCCTCAGGACTGTGCCTGCCTTCTCCAAGCAAATTCTGCTCATTCCATTGGCCACAACCCTAAAGATTAGGAGAACACTCCAACGTCCCTGAGGCCTTCTCAATAGTGTTGGCCACTCAGGGCAAACAGGGTGATCTGTCCCAAGATGAGCAACTACCTCAACTCAGATCCATAGACAGATAACCCCAGAGAAGAAGATTGAACCGGACAGGCACCTAGGCCCTAATCAGATCCATTGCTTTTGATTCCAGGCATCTCTCCTCAGAGGCCTGGTTTCCAATACCAGCATATGTGTTCTTCAAGAGGTACCAGTCTGAACAAATCTCATTTCCACATGGGAAACATGCATTTTGGAGCTGTGTCACAACCTCCAGTTAAGGGAAACCTTCAGGTCCCAGCAGCCAACACCCCATTCCAAGGTCTCCATGGACACAAACCCGCATTATGACCCATCCGCAGGCGAGTCCATTTCAACACATCCCCTTTGGTTGCTCCCCAAAAGAAGCAGATCGAACCTGCCTTGTCACTAGGAGACAATAGGAATGTGAGGCGGGCACTCCAGGAATCCATCCTTAGAACACTGCACTGCCGTGGTTCCGCATGGGACGTCCTGGAGCAATCTGACCGGTCTCGACTGTCCCGTAGAAGGAATCCTTGCCAATTGGAGCAACTTACAATGCCAATCGTGGGAAAGTCTCCATAGCCCCATGATGCCCCCCACCATCATGAAGGGGCCATCCTGAACAGAAACTTCAACCTGAGCCTACGTCTGATACTCGCCCTGACTTCAGATGCATGAGATTTAGATTTAGCTCTACAGAGTGTGCCTGCCATGATCTTGACCCAAAACCTAAGCCTAGCTTGTGTTCTCTCACTTCCTTCCTCACAATTCTGGCCCACAAGCCCTCCAGTGTGAGAATTCCGTCGCCACAATGCAGCACTCTTCCTTCCCTCCAGAAGAAAAACGTTGCCCCTGGGGCTACCCAGAAACGCCAAATGAGGATCAACCTGCATGCCACTCAACTTTACTCCAATTATACAGTCTAAGCTTGGCACTAATGCCCTGTCTGACACAGCCTGAGCCTGGACCTCCTGGATGACACCCAGAAAGGTGGTGTCACACCTAAGGACTGTGCCAGTGCTCTCCAAGGGAACTCTGCCCGTTTCATTTGCCACAACCTTACAGATTAGGAGAAACCTCCAATTCCCAAGACGAGCCCAATAGTGTTGGCCTCCCCCAACAAACATGGGTGATCTGACACAAGCTGAGCAGTGACCTCCATTCTGAATCTTAGACAGAGACACTCAGAGGAGAATATTGAAAAGGACAGGCCCCTAGACCGTAATCAGATCCATTGCTTTGGATTCCAGGCATTGTTCCCCAGATGCTTGGTTTCCAATACCAGGTTGTGGGGGTTTCAGAACAAATCTCGTCTCTACATGGGAAACTTGCTCTTTGGAGCTGCATCAAAACCTCAGGTTAGGAGAATTCTTCAGGGCAACAGAGCCACTGCCCCATTCCAAGGGATCCATGGACACAAATCCACATCGACTGATCCTCATGAGATTCCATTTCAATTCAGCCCCCTCGGTTGTTCCCCCAGTGACAGCAGATCGAATCCTCCTTTTCACTAGGACACAACTGGAATGCAAGTTGGACTGCCCAGGCATCCATCATTAGAACTGTGCTTTGGAGCATTTCTTATGGGACGTCCTTGATCCATCCAAAAGGTCGTGACTGTCCCGCTGACGGAATCCTTGTGGTTTGGAGCATCACACACTCACAAAGTTGGAAATCTTCCATGGTTTCCTGATGCCCCCCCACCTTCATGAAGGGGACATCATGTACAGAAACTCCAACCTAAGCCAACATCTGATCCTCGCCCTGACTTCAGATGCACGAGATCTCATTTCAGGTCTGTAGAGTGTGCCTGCCATGTCACCGCTGCGAATTCTAAGCTGAACTTGTGTTCTCAGACTTCTGTCCAAAAACACCTGGCCCACAAGCCCTGAAGTTGGCATTTCTGGAGCCAGAATGCAGCACTCTGCCTGCCCTCCAGAAGAAAATCTTTGCCCTATGGGGCCAACCAGAAACCCCAAATGAGGACCAACCTTCACATCACTCGACTGTACCCCAATTATACAGTCTAGCCTGGGGACTAATGCCCTGCCTGACACAGCCTGAGCCCAGACCTCATGATGGACACAGACATCTGGCCGCACACTAAGTGCATCGGACCCACCATGGCCTTAGGTCGTCATCTCTTACCAACCTCGGTTTTCAGGCTTCAGAATCTAGACCTTATCTCTACTCACTGCCATGCCGTGTACGTGATGCAGAAATCAGAACTCCTCCTTCCCCATGACCAGAAACCCTGTGGTTGGCATGTTGTCCAACGTGCAGTGTAGGAGAAACCAGCATGGCCCATGAGGCCTCAGACATGCTTGAGGGCTGCAATGGGCACAAACACACATTAGGACCCTAAGCATGAACCCTGGCCCAAGTAAAGCCTCTCCAGGGCTGGACCAAGAGCCCACATATGGAGATTACCATGCCCCTACTCCCCAAACCTTAACCAGTGCTTGAGAAGTCTAGTCACCCCTACTCAGATCTCTTCTCTAGAATCCCTCCTTGGTGGGAAACATGAGGTTAAAAAAAAAATAGAGAAAGGACTCCTACCGTCCAAAGAATGACCGCAAACACTTGGAATTGGGCCAAATTCACAGAGAGAAATACTCGTCCATGGCTGATGAGGCCATCCTGACATTCCACGGCCACCATTGACACAAAATCCGGAGACAAAAGCCTGAAAAAGCGCCACACACTCGCCCTTTGTTCAAAGCCTGAAAAATTCTCACGGTCTGTAGATCGGGCCTGCCATACCTATGTCCCCAAACCTAAGCCAAGTTTGTGTTTTCAGACTTCTGTCTCCATTGTCCTGGCCCACACACCCTCAAGGCTTGGCCCCATGGAGCCACACCTCAGGACTGTGCCTGCCCTCTCCATGGGAATTCTGCTCATTCCTTTGGCACAACCTGACAGATTAGGAGAAACATCCGAAGTCCCCGAGGCCACCCCAATATTGTAGGATGTCCGGGACAAACAGGGACCATCTGCCACAAGCTGAGCCACTACCTCCAATCAGACCTGTAGATAGATATCCATAGAAAAGAAGATTGAAGAGGACAGGCACCTAGGCCCTAAACGAATTCATTGCTTTTGTTTTCATGTATCTCTCCTCAGAGGCCTGGATTCCAATACCAGCACATGGGGGTTTCTGGAGCTAAAAATCAGAACAAATCGCATGCCACATGGGAATCATGCTATATGGAACTGTGTCAAAACCTCCAGTTAGGAGAAAATTTCACGTCACTGGAGCCACCGCCCCATTCCAATGTCTCAATGGACACAATCCCACATTATGACCCATCCTCAGGAGAGTCCATTTAAACACAAACCTGGCGGTTGCTCACCCAGTGCCAGCAGATCAAACCTGCTTTGTCACTAGGAGACAATTGGAATGCGAGTTCGTTGCCCAGGTATCCATGTTAGAACTCTGCTCTGGAGAAATTCCTAATGGGGTGTCCTTGATCCATTCAACAGGTCTCAACTGTCCTGCAGAAGGAATCCTTGTGATTTGCAGCATCACACACTCGCACCGTGGGAAAACCTCCATGGCCTCGTGATGCCTCCACCTTCAGGTAGAGGACATCATGGACAGAAACTCCCGTCTGATCCTCGCCCTGACCTCAGATGCATGAGATTTCAATTCAGCTCTGCAGAGTGTGCCTGCCTTGCCCTCGCCCCAAAACCTAAGTCAGCTCGCATTCTCAGACTTCCATCCTCACACTCCTGGCCCACAAGCCTTCCACTTTGGGAATTCTGGAGACAAAATGCAGCACTCTGCCTGCCCTCCAGAAGAGAGACTTTGCCCTAGGGGTCTACCCAGAAACATCAAATGAGGATCAACCTGCAATTCTCTAGACTGTACCCCAATTATACAGTCTAGCCTGGGCACTAATGCCCTGTCTGAAACAGCCTGACCCCAGACCTCGTGACCGACACCCAGACACCTGGCCTCACACTGAACACATCGAACATGCCATGGCCTTAGGTCATCATCTCTTCCCAACCTTGGTCTTCAGGCTTCAGAACCTAGACATTATCTCCACTCACAACTAAGTGATGTACGTGATGCAGAAATCAGAACTTCACCTTCCCCATGACCAGAAACCTTGTGGTTGGCATGTTGTCCAACGTTCAGTATATGAGAACCCAGCATGGCCCATGAGGCCTCAGACACGCTTGAGGGCTGCGATGGGCACAAACACACATTAGGACCCTAAGCATGAACCATGGCCTCAAGTAAAGCCTCTGCGGGGCTGGACCAAGAGCCTGCATATGGGACTTGCCATGCCCCTACTCCCCCAATCCTAGCCAGAGCTTGAGAAGTCTAGTCAACCTTATTCAGAGCTCTTTTCTGGAATCCCTCTTTGGTGGGACACATAAGGTAAAAAAAAAAAAAAAAAAAAAAAAAAACAAAAAACACAAGATAAAGAAAAAAAAAAGTAAGGACTCCTACCATCCAAAGAATGACCCCGAAAATTTGGAATCTGGCCAAATCCACAGAGAGAAATACTCGTCCATGGTCGATGAGGCCAGCCTGACATTCCACGGCCTCCATTGACACAAAATCCGGAGACAAAAACCTGAAAAAGCGCCACACACTTGCCCTTTGTTCAGAGCCCCCCAAATTCTCAAGGTCTGTAGATCGGGCCTGTCATACCTATGTCCCCAAACCTAAGCCGAGTTTGTGTTTTCAGATTTCTGTCTCCATTGTCCTCACCCACACATTCTAAAGGCTGAGCCCCATGGAGCCACACCTCAGGACTGTGCCTGCCCTCTCCAAGGGAATTCTGCTCATTCATTTGGCACAACCTGACAGATTAGGAGAATCATCCAAAATCTCTGAGGCCATCCCAATAGTGTAGGATGTCCTGGACATACAGGGACCCTCTGGCACAAGCTGAGCCACTACCTCCAATCAGAACCTTAGACAGATATCCATAGAAAAGAATATTGAACAAGACAGGCACCTAGGCCCTAATTGGATCCATTGCTTTTGTTTTCAGGCATCTCTCCTCAGAGGCCTGGATTCCAATACCAGCATAAGGGGGTTTCCAGAGCTACCTATCAGAAAAAATCTCGTCTCCACATGGGAATCTTGCTCTATGGAGCTGTGTCATAACCTCCAGTTAGGAGAAAACTTCAGGTCACTGGAGCCACTGCCCCATTTGAATATCTCCATGGACACAATCCCAAATTATGACCCATCCTCAGGAGAGTCCATTTCAACTAAACCCCCTCGGTTGCTACTCCAGAGCCAGCAGATTGAACCTGCCTTGTCGCTAGGAGACAATTGAAATGCGAGTTGGGCTCCTCAGGCATCCATCCTTAGAACCCTGCTCTTGCGTCGTTCCTTATGGGACATCCTTGAGCCATCCAACAGGTCTCGACTGTCCCACAGGAGTCCTTGTGCATGGACCACCTAACAACTCATATCATGGAAAGCTTCCAAGGTCACATGATGCCCCCAATCTTCATGAAGGCAGATCATGGAAAGAAACTCCAACCTGAGCCAACAGCTGATCTTCGCCTTGACTTCAGATGCACGAGATCTTGATTCAGCTCTTCAGAGTGTACCTGCTGTGCCCTCACCCCAAAACCTAAGTGTAGCTAGGGTTCTCCGACTTCCGTCCTCACTCTCCTGGACCACACGCCCTCTATTTTGGGATTTCCGATGACACAGTGCTGCACTCTGCCTGCCCTCTAGAAGAAAAATATTGCCCTATGGGTCTACCCAGAAACCTCAAATGAGGATAAACCTGCACGTCACTCAACTGTACACCAATTATGTAGTCTAGCCTGTGCACTAATGCCCTGTCTGACAGAACCTGCGGCCTGAATTCCCAACCGACACCCAGACAGCTTGCAGTACACTGAGAACAACAGAACCGCCATGGCCACAGGTCGCCATCTCTTTCCAACTTCGGTTTTCAGGCTACAGAATCCTAGACCTTATCTCTACTCACTTCCCATGGGTGAACGTGATGCAGAAATCAGAACTCCTCCTTCCCTCTCGCCAGAATATTGTGGTTGGCATCTTGTCCAACGTTCAGTGTAGGACCCCTGTAGGGCCTACAGGGGTAGTAGTAGGGCCCCTGAGGGTAGTGTAGGGTCCCTGAGGCCCTGCCTATGCTTAAGAGCTGCGGTGGGCTCAAACACACATTGGGACCCTCAGTTTGAGCCCTGTCCTCAAGTAAAGCCTCTCAGTGGCTGGACCATGAGCCCGCATATGGGGCCTGCCATGCCCCAAGTCACCCAATCTTAACCAGAGGTAGAGACATCTAGTCACCCCTACTCAGGGCTCTGCTCTGGAATCCCTCTTTGGTGGGACATTTGAGGTAAATAAGCACAGAAAGGACTCCTCCCACTCACAGAATGACCCCAATCACTTGGGATTGGGCCATCCCAAGTGATTGGGGTCCAGAGAGAAAGACTCGTCCATGGCCCATGAGGCCAGCCCGACATTCCACGGCCACTATTGACACAAAATCCAGAGACATAAGCTTCAGCAAGCGTTCACACTCACCCTTAGGTCATAGCCCAAAAATTCTCCTCATAGTCTGTAGATTGGGCCTGCCATACCTACGTCCCCAAACCTAAGCCGAGTTTGTGTTTTCAGACTTCTATCCTGACATCCCTGTCCCACACACCCTCCAGACTGAGGCCCCTGGAGCCACACCTCAGGACTGTGCCTGCCCTCTCCAAGGAAATTCTTCCCATTCCATTGGCCACAACCCTACAGATAAGGAGAAACCTCCAAAGTCCCAGAGGCCATTCCAATAGTGTAGGCCACCCAGGGCAAAGAGGGGCGATCTCTCACAAGCTGAGCAACGACGTCAACTCACCCATAGACAGATAACCCAAGAGAAGAAGATTAAACTGGACTGGCCCCTAGAATGTAATTGGTTCCATTGCTTTTTTTTCTAAGCATCTCTCCTCAGAGGCCTGTTTTCCAATACCAGCATATGGGGGATTCCAGAGATACCAATCAGAACAAATCTTGTCTTCACATGGGAAACTTATTCTTTGGAGCTCTGTAAAAGCCTCCAGTTAGGAGAAAACTTCAGGTAGCCGGAGCAACCGTCCTATTCCAAGGTCTCCATGGACACATACCCGCATTATGACCATTCGGCAGGAGAGTACATTTCAACGCAGCCCCGTCGATTACTCCCCCAGAGGCAGAATATCAAACCTGCCTTGTCGCTAGGAGACAACTGGAATGTAAAGCAGACTCTCTAGGCATCCATCCTTGGAATCCTGCTCTGGCGCCGTTCCATATGGGATGTCCTGGAGCCTTCCAACAGGTCTTGACTGTCCCATAGAAGGAATCCTTGCAGATTGGAGCATCTCACAACTCCTATCGTGGGAAAACCTACATGGCCTCATGAGATGCTCCCCTTTATAAAGGGGCCATCATGGACAGAAACTCCAACCTGAGCAAACTTCTGATGCATTGCTTTGGTTTCTAGGTATCTCTCCTCAGAGGCCTGGTTTCCAATATCAGAATATGGGGGTTTCCTAAGGAAACAATCAGAACAGATCTCATCTCCACATGGGAAACTTGCTCTTTGGAGCTGTGTCAATACCTCAGGTTAGGAGGATCCTTCAGGGCGCTGGCACCATGGCCCAATCCCAAGGTCTCCAAGGACACAAACTTACATTATGATCCATTCTCAGGAGAGTCCATTTCAAATCAGCCCCCTCGGCTGCTCACCCAGAGCCAGCAGATCAAACCTTCCTTGTCACTAGGAGACAGTTAGAATGGGAGGCGGGCTTCCCAGGCATCCATCCTTAGAACCCTGCTCTGGAGAACTTCTTTATGGGACGTCTTGAATCCAACCAACCTGTCTTGACTGTCTCGCAGAATGAATCCTTGTGGTTTGAATCATCACACAATAACACTGTGAGAAAACCTCCATTTCCTCATGATGCCCCACACCTTCATAAATGGGCCATCACGGACAGAAACTCCATCCTAAGCCAAAGTCTGAGCCTCGCCCTGAATTCAGAAGCATGAGATCTCGATTCAGCACTTGAGAGTGTGCCTGCTGGGCCCTCGCCCTGAAACCTAAGCCTAACTTGTGTTCTCAGACTTCCGTCCTCAGAATCCTGGCCACACCCCTCCAGTTTGGAAATTCTGGAGACACAATGCAGCACTCTGCCTGGCCTCCAGAAGAAAAATGTTGCCCTATAGGGCTAACCAGAAACGCCAAATGAGTAACAACCTGCATGCCACTCGACCATACCCCAATTATACAGTCTAGCCTGTGCACTAAAGCACTGTCTGACACAGCCTGAGGGCAGACCTCCAGTCCAAAACCCAGAGAGCTGGCCGTACACAGAGCATATCACACCCACAATGGCTTTAGGCCATCATCTCTACCCAACCTCAGTTTTCACCTTCAGAACCTAGACCTTATCTCCACTCACTGCTCAGGAGTGAACGTGATGCAAGAATCAGAACTTATCCTTCGCCTTGGCAAGAAACCTAGTGGTTGGAATGTTGTCCAATGTTCATTGTAGGAGAAAGCAGCATGGACTATGAGGCCCCACCTATCCCTGAGGGCCACAATGTGCACAAACACACATTGTGACCCTCAGCGTGAGCCCTATCCTCATGTAAAGCCTCTTAGTGACTGGAACAACAGCCCACACATGGGGCTTGCCAAGAACCTAGTCCCCCAATCTCAACCAGAGTTCGAGATGTCTAGTCACCCCTACTCAGGGCTCTACACTGGAATCCCTCTTTGGTGGAACACCTGAGGTAAAAAAAAAAAAAATACAGAAAGGACTCTTCCCATCCACAGAATGATCACAACCCCTTGGGATCAGGCCAAATCACCAGAGAAAGAATTGTTCATGGCCCTTGAGGACACCCCGACATTCCACGGCCACCGTTGACACAAAATCCGGAGACAAAAGCCTGAGCAAGTGCCACATACTCGCCCTTTGTTCATAGCCCGGAAAATTCTCACGGTCTGTAGATCGAGCCTTCATACATACATCCCCAAACCTAAGCTGAGTTTGTGTTTACCGACTTCTGTCCCCACAGTCCTGGCACACACACCATCCAAGCTGGGGCCCCTGGAGCCACACCTCAGGACTGTGGCTTCCCTTTCCAGGGGAATTCTGCCATTTCCTTTGGCCACAACGCTATAGATTAGGAGAATCCTCCAAACTCCCCGAGGCCATCCCAATAGTGTTGGTTGCCCAGGACAAACAGGGTTGATCTTTCACAAGTTAGGAAACTACCTCCCCTCAGACCCAGGGAAAGATATCCCCATAGAATAAGATTGAACTGGACAGGCACTTAGGCCCAAATCAGATCCATTGCTTTTGTTTCCAGGCATCTCTCCTCAGTGGCCTGGTTTCCAATACCAGCATACGGGGGATTACTGAGGCACTCATCAGAAAAATCTCGTCTCCACATAGGAAATGTACTCTTTGGAGCTCTATAAAAACCTCTGTTTAGGAAAATCTTTCAGGGCCCCGGATCAAGCGCCCCATTTCAAGGTCTCCATGGACTTAAACCCACATTATGATCTATCCTCGGGAGAGTCCATGTCAACTCAACCCCCTTGGTTTCTCCCCCAGGGCCTGCAGATCAAACCTGCCTTGTTGCTAGGAGACAACTAGAATGGGAGGCGGGCTGCCCAGGCATCCATCCTTAGAACCCTACTCTGGAGTCGTTCAACATGGGACATCCTAGAGCCATCCAACAGGTCTCAAATGTCCCACAGAAGGAATCTTTGCAGTCTGGAGCATCTCACAACTCCCATTGTGGTAAAATCTACATGGCCTCTTGAGACGCTCCACGTTATAAAGGGGCCATCTTGGACAGAAACTCCAACCTGAGCAAACGTCTGATATTCGCCCTGACTTCAGGTGCATGAGATCTTGATTCAGCTCTGCAGAGTGTGCCTTCTGTGCCCTCACCCCAAAAACTAAGCCTAGCTTGGGTTCTCAGACTACCGTCCTCACACCCCTGGCCCAAAAGCCCTACAGTTTGGCAATACTGGGGCCACAATGCAGCACTCTGCCTGCCCTCCAGAAGAAAAACGTTGCCTTATGGAGCTACCTAGAAACCCGAATGAGGATCAACTGAACGCCACTCGACTGCACCCCGAATATACAGTCTACCCAGTCTAATGCCTTGTCTGACACAGCATGAGCCCACACCTCCAGACCTATGCTCAACAGCTGGCCGCACAATGAGCTCATTGGACCCATCAGGTCCTTAGGTCTTCATCTCTTCCCAACCTCAGTTTTCAGGTTTCAGAACCAAGACCTAAACTCCAATCACTGTCCAGGGGTGAACGTGATGCAGAAATCACAACTCTTCCTTCGCCATGGCTGGAAATCTTGTGGTTGGCATATTCTCCAACGTTCAGTGTAGGAGAATCCAGCATGGCCCATGAGGCACTTCCCATGCTTGAGGGCCTTGTTGGGCACAAATAGGCATTGTGACCCTCAGCATGAGCCCTGTCCTCAAGGAAGGCCTCCCAGTGTCTGAATCAAGAGCCCACATATTGGACTTGCCATGCCCCTAGGCCCCCAAACTTAAACAGAGGTGGGGTTATCCAGTTGTCCCTCCCAAGGACTCTGCTCTGGAATCCCTCTTTTATTGGGACACTTGAGGTACATAAAATAAAATATAAAATAAAATAAAATAAATAAATTAAAATAAAATAAAATAAAATAAAATAAAAAATAGAAAGGACTCCTCCCATCCCACAGAATGTACCCAAACTCTTGGGATCGGGTCAAATCCTCAGAGAAGGAAAGCCGTCCACAACCCATGAGGCCACGCCAGCATTCCACCCACATTGTTGACACAAATCCAGAGACAAAACCTGAGCAAGCACCTCAAACACACCCTTTTTCATATCCCGAAGTGTTATCACGGTCTGTAGATTGGGCGTGCCATACCTATGTCCCCATTCCTAAGCGGAGTTTGTGTTTTCAGACTTTTGTCCCCACAGGCCTGGCCCACACAGCCTCAAGGCTGGGTCCCTAGAGCCAAACTCAGAACTGTGCCTGCCCTCTCCAGGCGATTTCTGCCCATTCCATTGGCCACAACCCTATAGATTAGGAGAAACTCCAAAGTCCCGAGGCCATCCCAATATTATATGTTGCCCAGGACAAACAGGGGCGATCTGACACAAGCTGAGCAACTACATCCCCTCAGATCCGTAGAAACGTATCCTCAGGAAAGAGATTGAACCGGACAGGCACCTAGGCCCTAATCATATTCATTGCTTTTGTTTCCAGTCATCTCTCCTCAGAGGCCTGGTTTCCAATACCAGCATATGGGAGATTCCTTAGGCACTCATCAAAACAATTCTCTTCTCTACATAGAAAACGTACTCTTTAGAGCCCATCAAAACCTCCGGTTATGAACATCCTCAAGGCCCCGGATCAAGCACCCCATTCCAAGGTATACATGGACACAAATGCACATTATGACCCATCCTCAACTCACCCATTTCAACACACCCGCCTCGGTTGCTCCCCTAGATCCAGCAGATCGAATTTGCCTTGGCGCTATGAGACACCTGGAATGGGAGGCAGGCTGCCCAGGCATCCATCCTTAGAACCCTGCTCTGGATAACTTCCTTATGGGATGTCCTGGAGCCATCCAACAGGTCTCCACTGTCCCACAGAAGGAATCATTGCGGTTTGGAGCATCTCACAATACCCATCGTGGGAAAACCTCCATGTCCTCGTGACACCCTCCCCTTCATGAAGGGGCCTTCATGGACAGAAACTCCGACGTAAGCCAACGTCTGATCCTAGCTCTGTCTTCAGGTATACGGGATCTCGAATCATCTCTGCAGAGGGTGCCTTCCGTCCCCTCACCCCGAAATCTAAGTCTGGCTTGTGTTCTCAGAATTTTTTCTTCACACTCCTGGCCCACAAGCCTTCCAGTTTGGGAATTCTGCAGCCACTATGTGGCACTGTGTCTTCCCTCCAGAAGAAAAACGTTGCCCTCTGGGGCTACGCAGTAACCACAAATGAGTACCATCCTGCACGAAACACGACTGCACCCCAATGATACAGTCTAGCCTGGGGACTAATTCCCTGTCTTCCATAGCCTGAGCCTGCACCTCCCAACCCACACTCAACAGCTGGCCGAACACTGAGCACATCAGACACACCATGGCCTTAGGTCTTCATCTCTTCCCAACCTCAGTTTTCAGGCTTCAGAACCTAGACCTTAAATCCAATCACAGTCCAGGAGTGAAAGTGTTGCAGAACTTAGAACTCCTTCTTCCCCATGGCCAGAAAACTTGTGGTTGCCATATTGTGCAACGTTCAGTGTAGGAGAAACCAGCATGGTACATTAGGCCACGCCCTGACTTGAGGGGCTCCTTGGGCACAAAAACACATTGTGAAACTCAGTGTGAGACCTATCCTCAAGGAAGGCCTCTCAGTGTCTGGACCAAGAGCCCACATATGGGGCTTGCCATGTTCTTAGGTCCCAATGTTAACCAGAGGTCTGGTTGTCCAGTCGCCCCTCCCCAGGACTCTGCTCTGGAATCCCTCTTTTGGTGGTCCACCTTAGGTAAAAAAAAAATAATAATAAAAAAAATAAACAAAAAAACAAGAAAGGCCTCCTCCCTTCCCACAGAATGACCCCAAACTCTTGGGATCGGTTCAAATCCACAAAGGGAGCCTCATCGATGGCCCATGAGGACACCACGACATTCCATGGCAATCGGTGACACATTTCCAGAAAAAAAAAAAAAAAAGCATGAGCAAGCACCTCACATAAGCCCTTTGTTCATATCCCGAAGAGGTCTCCTCACGGTCTATAGATCGGGCCGGCCATACCTACATCCCACAACCTAAGTGGAGTTTGTGTTTTCAGACTTTTGTCCAAATAGCCCTGGACCACACACGCTCCACACTTGGGTCCCTGGAGCCACACCTCAGGACTGTGCTTCCCTTTCAAGGGAATTCTTCCCATTCCATTGGCCACAACCTTGCAAATTAGGAAAAACCTCCAAAGTCACTGAGGCCATCCCAATAGTGTAGGCCGCCCAGGACAAACAGGGGTGATCTCAAACCAGCTGAGCAACTACCTCCACTCAGACAACAGATGTCCCCAGAGAACAATATTGAACCGGACAGGCCCCAGGCCCTAATCAGATCCATTGCTTTGGTTACCAGGCATCTCTCCTCAGAGGCCTCGTTTCCAATACCAGCATATGGTGGTTTCCTGAGGCACCAATAAGAACAAATCTCGTCTCCCCATGGAAAACTTGCTCATTGGAGCTTTGTCATAAACTCTGGTTAGGAGAATCCTTCAGGGCCCTGGTGCCACTGACCCATACCAAGGTCTCCATGGACTCAAACCAACATTAAGACCATTCTCAGGAAAGTCCATTTCAACTCAGCCCCCTCTGTTGCTACCCCAAGCCAGCAGATCAAACGTTTCTTGTTGCTAGGAGACAATTGGAATGTGAGGCTTGCTGCCCAGGCATCCATAAATCGAACCCTGTTCTGGAAAAATACCTTATAAGACGTCCTGGAGCCATCCAACAAATCTTAATTGTCCCACAGAAGGAATCCTAGCGGTTTGGAGCATCTCACAACTCCAATAGTGGGAAAACCCCCATGGCCTCATAATGCCCCCACTTCCTGAAGGGGCCAACATGGACAGAAACTCAAACCTGAGCCAAAGTCTGAACCTCGACCTTACTTCAGACGCATGAGATCTCAATTCAGCTCTGCAGAGTGTGCCTGCCATGTCCTTGCCCCGAAACCTAAGCCTAGCTTGTGTTCTCAGACTTCCGTCCTCACTCTCCTGGCCACAAGCCCTCCAGTTTGGGAATTCCGAAGCCACAATGCCGCACTCTGCCTGCCCTCCAGAAGAAAAACTTTGCCCTATGCTGCTAATAAGAAACCCCAAATGATTTTCTAATGCATGCCACTCGATTGTAAAGCAATTATACAGCCCACCCTGTATACTAATGCCCTGTCTGTCACAGCCTGAGACAAGACATCCCAAACGACACCCACACAGCTGGCCCCAACCTGGACACATAGGACCCACTATGGCTGGAGGTCGTCATCTCTTCCCAACCTCGGTTTTCAGGCTTCAGAACCTAGACCTTATCTCCAATCACTGCCCAGGGGTGAACGTGATGCAGAAATTAGAATTCCTCCTTCCCCATGGCCAGAAACCTTGTGGTTGGCATGTTGTCCAACGTTCAATGTGGGAAAACCTGCATTGTCCGAAAGGCCACGCCAGTGCTTGAGGGCCGCCTAGGGCACAGACATGCATTGTGACCTGCAGCGTGAGTCCCGTATTAAAGTAACGCCTCTCAATGGCTGGACCAAGATCCTGCATATGGGGCTTGTCATATCCATAGGCCCCCAGGCTTAACCAGAGGGCGAGTATTCAAGTTGTCAGTACCCACTGCTATGCTCTAGAATCCCTCTACTGGGGGGACACATGAAGCAGAAAACAGGACACTTCCCTTCCCACAGAATGACCCCAAACTCTTGGGGGCTGGACAAACTACCAGAGAGGGAGACTTCTACGACCTATGAGGCAACACCTACATTAAACGGCCATTGTGGACAAAACATCCAGAGACAAAAGCCTGAGCGACTGCCTCCCTCTCACCCTTCTTTCATATCCAGAGGCGCTCCCCTCATGGACTGTAGATCAGGCCTGCTGTAATCTCGGCCCCAAACCTGAGCTGAGTTTGGGTTTTTGGATGTCTGTCTGCACAGCCATGGCCCACACAGCCTCCAGGCTGGGGACTCTGGATCCACACCACAGAACTGTGCCTGCTCTCTCCTAAGAAACTGCCCATTCCATTGGCCACAACTCTACAAAATAGTAGAAACCTCAAGGTCCCCAAGGACATCCCTCTACCACAAGCCGCACTGGACAAATAGGGGCATTATGACACAAGCTGAGCAACTACTACCTCCATGCAGACACACAGACAGATATCCGCTGAGACAGAAGATTGAACCAGACAGGCCCCTAGGCCCTATTATGAACTCTTGCTTTGGTGTCCAGGTATCACTCCTCAGAGGCCTTTGTTCGAAGACCAGCATACGGGGCTTTCCTGAGACACCAGACAGAAGACCTCTCATCTCCACATGGGAAGCTTCCTTGTTGGAGTTGTGTCAAGCCCTTCGGGTTGGAGAATCCTGCAGAGTCCCTTAGCTACTGCCACATTCCAAGGTCTCCATGGCCACCAACCCACATTATGACTCATCCTCAGGAGAGTCCATTTAAACTCAGCCTTCTGGGTAGCTCACCCAAGAGCCCGCAGATTGAGCGTGCCTTGTCTCGACCAGGCAATGGGAAGGTGAGTTGGCGTTTCTCGGCATCCATGCTTAGGCCCCTGCTCTCGATTCTTTCTGTATGGGGCATCCTGGAACCATCCAATAGTACTCGACTGTTCTGAAGGAGGAAACTTTGAAGTTTTGAGCAGCTCACAACTCCCAGCGTAGGGAAACCTCCCTGGCCTCATGACGCCCCCACCCCCTTCAGGAAGGGGCCGTCATGGACACAAACTCCAGCTTGAGGCAACATCTGATACTCGCCCTGACCTCACCTGCAGGAGATCTCGATTCAGCCTCTGCAGAGTGGGCCTGCCATGTTCTTGGCCCCAAAACTCGTGCTAGCTTGTGTTTTCAGACTTCCTTCCTCACAATCCTGGCCACACCCCTCCAGTTTGGCAATTCTGGAGACACAATGCAGCACTCTGCCTGCCCTCCAGAAGAAAAATGTTGCCCTATAGGGCTAACCAGAAACGCCAAATGAGTAACAACCTGCATGCCACTCGACCATACCCCAATTATACAGTCTAGCCTGTGCACTAAGCCCTGTCTGACACAGCCTGAGGGCAGACCTCCAGTCCAACACCCAGACAGCTGGCCGTAACACAGAGCATATCACACCCACAATGGCTTTAGGCCATCATCTCTACCCAACCTCAGTTTTCACCTTCAAAACCTAGACCTTATCTCCACTCACTGCTCAGGAGTGAACGTGATGCAAGAATCAGAACTTCTCCTTCGCCTTGGCAAGAAACCTAGTGGTTGGCATGTTGTCCAATGTTCATTGTAGGAGAAAGCAGCATGGTCTAGGAGGCCCCACCTATCCCTGAGGGCCACAATTTGCACAAACACACATTGTGACCCTCAGCGTGAGCCCTATCCTCATGTAAAGCCTCTTAGTCACTGGAACAACAGCCCACATATGGGGCTTGCCAAGTCCCTAGTCCCCCAATCTCAACCAGAGTTCGAGATGTCTAGTCACCCCTACTCAGGGCTCTACTCGGGAATCCCTCTTTGGTGGGACACCTGAGATAAAAAAAAAAAAAATACAGAAAGGACTCTTCCCATCCACAGAATGATCCCAACCCCTTGGGATCAGGCCAAATCACCAGAGAAAGAATTGTCCATGGCCCTTGAGGACACCCCGACATTCCACGGCCACCATTGACACAAAATCCAGAGACAAAACCCTGAGCAAGCGCCACATACTCGCCCTTTGTTCATAGCCCGGAAAATTCTCACGGTCTGTAGATCGAGCCTTCATACATACATCCCCAAACCTAAGCTGAGTTTGTGTTTTCAGACTTCTGTCCCCACAGTCCTGGCCCACACACCATCCAAGCTGGGGCCCCTGGAGCCACACCTCAGGACTGTGGCTTCCCTCTCCAGGGGAATCTGCCATTTCCATTGGCCACAACCCTATAGATTAGGAGAATCCTCCAAACTCCCCCAGGCCATCCGAATTGTGTTGGCTGCCCAGGACACACGGGGATGATCTTTCACAAGTTAGGAAACCACCTCCACTCAGACCCAGAGACAGATATCCCCATAGAATAAGATTGAACTGGACGGGCACTTAGGCCCTAATTAGATCCATTGCTTTTGATTCCAGTCATCTCTCCTTAGAGGCCTGATTTCCCACACCAGCATATGGGAAATTCCTTAGGCACTCATCAAAACAATTCTCTTCTCTACATAGGAAACATACTCTTTAGAGCTCCATCAAAACCTCCGGTTATGAACATCCCTCAAGGCCCCGGATCAAGCACCCCATTCCAAGGTCTACATGGACACAAATGCACATTATGACCCATCCTCAACTCACCCATTTCAACACACCCGCCTCGGTTGCTCCCCTAGATCCAGCAGATCGAACTTGCCTTGGCTCTATGAGACACCTGGAATGAAAGGCAGGCTGCGCAAGCATCCATCCTTAGAACCCTGCTCTGGATAACTTCCTTATGGGATGTGCTGGAGCCATCCAACAGGTCTCGACTGTCCCACAGAAGGAATCATTGTGGTTTGGAGCATCTCACAATTCCCATCGTGGGAAAACATCCATGTCCTCGTGACATCCTCCCCTTCATGAAGGGGCCTTCATGGACAGAAACTCCGACGTAAGCCAACGTCTGATCCTAGCTCTGTCTTCAGGTATACGGGATCTCGAATCATCTCTGCAGAGGGTGCCTGCCGTCCCCTCACCCCGAAATCTAAGTCAGGCTTGTGTTCTCAGAATTTTTTTTTTCACACTCCTGGCCCACAAGCCTTCCAGTTTGAGAATTCTGGAGCCACTATGTGGCACTGTGTCTTCCCTCCAGAAGAAAAACGTTGCCCTCTGGGGCTACCCAGTAACCACAAATGAGTACCATCCTGCACGAAACTCGACTGCACCCCAATGATACAGTCTAGCCTGGGCACTAATTCCCTTCTTCCACAGCCTGAGCCTGCACCTCCCCACCCACACTCAACAGCTGGCCGAACACTGAGCACATCGGACACACCATGGCCTTAGGGCTTCATCTCTTCCCAACCTCAGTTTTCAGGCTTCAGAACCTAGACCTTAAATCCATCACAGTCCAGGAGTGAAAGTGTTGCAGAAATTAGAACTCCATCTTTCCCATTGCCAGAAAACTTGTGGTTCCCATACTGTGCAACGTTCAGTGTAGGAGAAACCAGCATGGTACATTAGGCCACGCCCTGACTTGAGGGGCTCCTTGGGCACAAAAACACATTGTGAAACTCAGTGTGAGAACTATCCTCAAGGAAGGCCTCTCAGTGTCTGGACCAAAGGCCACATAAGGGGCTTGCCATGTTCTTAGGTCCCAATGTTAACCAGAGGTCTGGTTGTCCAGTTGACCCACCCACGAATCTGCTCTGGAATCCCTCTTTTGGTGGTCCACCTGAGGTAAAAAAAAAAAAAAAATAAAATAAATAAAAAATAAACAAAAAAAACAGAAAGGCCTCCTCCCTTCCCACAGAATGACCCCAAACTCTTGGGATCGGGTCAAATCCTCAGAAAGGGAGCCTCATCCATGGCCCATGAGGACACCCCTACATTCCATGGCAATCGGTGACACATTTCCAGAAAAAAAAAAAAAAAAAAGCATGAGCTAGCACCTCACATTCGCCCTTTGTTCATATCCCGAAGAGGTCTCCTCACGGTCTATAGATCGGGCCGGCCATAACTACATCCCACAACGTAAGTGGAGTTTGTGTTTTCAGACTTTTGTCCAAATAGCCCTGGACCACACACGCACCACACTTGGGTCCCTGGAGCCACACCTCAGGACTGTGCTTCCCTTTCAAGGGAATTCTTCCCATTCCATTGGCCACAACTTTGCAAATTAGGAAAAACCTTTTTTGAAGGCTTGATCAAGCTGAGGGTTACAATGGCTACTTGTGCCCAGGGCAGCCCTCATGAGTGGGCATTGTCTCCTTGGCCATGCAGCTGGCTCCCACTTTGAGGTTTGGACACTCATATCAACAGCCAGGATTCCTACCATGGGGAAGGAGGAGTTCTCTATTGTGCTTTAGGTTACCCCATTGGTAGGGATTACATAAAAGGTCTGGGGACAGGTGCCTGAATACCAAGGATGGGTAGAGATGATGGACTTGGGCCCTGGCCAATCTCACATGCTGGATATGGGCTCATATCTCTGGGTGCCTGAAACTAGGTCTTGGCTCAGGCTCTGTCAGACACAGTACTAGTACTAGTGCCCAGGACAGCCTATAAATCAAGGTTCCATCGAGTGCCAAGTAGATTGAACCTCATGTGGAGTTTCTGGGAAGATTCACCAGGCCCTATTTCTTTCTAGTGGGAATGGAGAATGTTGCCTTGTGGCTCCAAATTCCCTCTCTAGAGGGCTTGCAGACCAGGAGGCTGAGGATGGAATTCTAAACCCAAGCTATGGATAAATTCAGTGTCAAGTGAAACGCAGTTCTAGTGTGCAGTGGTGGAAGAGAAAGTGCAGAATCTAAATAACGGCAGATTTCAGATGTTTTCTCATGCTGGAGTTTTTGTCTATGATGACTGACAAATGGAGGGGTTGTGTCAAGGGCCATGGAGGATTTCTCCTGCTGGTGCTCTGAGATGCTCCAAACAGAGGGTTCCCTTCTACTGGTCAGTGGCAGTCTGGTTTGTTTGCTCCAGGGTCCCACATGTGGAAAGAATCAGTAGAAGAGCACTCCCACATGGATGCCTGGAAAGCACACCTCCACTGACCATATCAGGTGAGGAACATGGCAGGTTCATTCTGGTGGCTCTGGGGCGAATTACCAAGGACTTGAAGTGACATGGAATCTCATGAAGATGGATCACAATGCTGTTTGTTTGTTACCAGAGAGATCTTAGAATGTGCTGGGGGCTAAGGGGCTGTGCATAATTCATATACCCCGACCCTTGACACAAGTTGAAGAGCACGAATTCCATCTGGGGACAGGAGATATTCTATTGTGGGATTCAGGGACCAATCTTCTGACTCAGGACCATTGACTTGGGTGTCTTCCTGGATGGAGGTGATCAGGGTGTTGCACACTGTGCATTTGTGTCCAGAGTGGCCTCCAATATTGGACTGGGCTCAGGGGACTTGCAGGTCTCTCCTAATCTGGAGGGTTTGGGCAACTGTGATGGACACAGTTTCATTGGGGATAGCAGGATCTTTCCTGTGGTGTGGCTACAGAGACCCATCATAGAGGGCATGTGAGCCATGGTTTTGGGAAAGAAGTCTGCAAACACAAACTTGGGGTAGGGTTAATGGCGAGGTGATCACAGGCCCAATGCGTAGATCTGTAGGGCAGCTCGTCTGGAACTGTAAACCAGGTGATTCGAAGGTGGTAGCACAGTCTCTTGTATCTGGATTGTGTGTCCAGGATGGCCTCGGAATGAAGGTGTGGTCTTATGGAGCCCTGGGAGATTTTTTCTCTCTACGCATCCTGGCAGCTCCTAATAGTTTTCTCAGGGGAGGGAAGAGTGCTGTTTTCCATCATAGGGGTGCTTCAAAACAGAGATTCCAGAGACGGGCTCTGGTTATGTTGGCATGGAAAATCCCACGAAGTGTTAGGATTTTGTCCTAAGGGCATACCAGGCCTGCGATGCGGGACCCTGCAGAAACAACTGAGAGCATTTGTTTGAATGCATGCTAAGGTTGAGGGACACAATGCCTGCTTTGGCCCAGGCGGCCCTTATAATTGGGCGTTGTCTCATTGGCCATGCACCTGGTTCTAATTCTGAGGGTTGGGCACCCATAGCAACAGCCAGGCTTCCTGCCATGGGGAAGGAGGAGTTCTCAATTGTGCTTCAGATTCCCCCACTGGTAGGGATTCCAGCAAAGGTCTGGGATAGTTGCCGGAATACCAAGGATGGGTAGAGATGACTGGGCCATGGCCAGTCCCACATGCTGGATAAGGGCCCCACACTCTGGGTGGCTGACACGAGGTTGGGGCTCAGGCTCTCTCAGACACAGCGCTAGTGGCCAGCGCAAGGTATAAATCGGGGTTCCCTCGAGGGCCAAGTAGATTGATCTTCATGGGGAGTTTCTGGGCAGACTCACCAGGCCCTTCTTTCTATGGGGAAGGCAGAATGTTGCGTTTTGTCTCCCTAATTCCCTCTCAAGAGGACTTGCGGTCCAGTAGGGTGAGGATGGAATTGTAAACCCAAACTATGCAAGAATACAGTGTCAAGTGAAAGGTATTTCCAGTGTGCGTGACTGATTCGAATATCCAGCACCTGAGTAAGAGCAGATGTCAGATGTTTGCTCATGCTGGAATTTGTGTCTATGATGACTAACAAATGGAGGGTTGGCATCAAGAGAATTTGGAGGACTTCCCAGGCTGGGGCTTGTGAGATGCTCCAAACAACCAAGGTTTCCTTCAACCTGACAGGAGCAGTCTTATTTGTTTGCTCTAGGGTTCCCTATGTGGAATTTTTGTGTAGCAGAGAAATACCTCTTGGATGCCTAGAAAGCACACGTCCATTGACCTTTGTACCTGAGGAACATGGCAGATTCGTTTCATGGCTCTTGGGCAAAGTACCAACACCTTGAGTTGGCATCAAGTCTCAGGAAGTTGGGTCACAATGCTGGTTTGTTACCAGGGAGATCATAGAAGGTGCTGGGGCTAATGGGTCATGCAGGATCCATCTACCCTGAAAGTTGGACATAGATCCAAGAGCACATTTTCCTTCTGGAGACAGGAGATGTTCTGTTGTGGGAATCAGGGACCACATGTTGTATCATAACTTGGTATTCCAGAACAGGACTCTGAGAACAGATGTCTGAAGACCCAATCTAGGGTTCCAGTGAAGTCCTAGGGGCATGTCAGGTTCAATCATCTGACTCAGAACCATTGACTTGGCTTTCTGCCTCGATGGAGGTGCTCAGGGTGTTTCAGACTGCACGTTTGCATCCAGAGCAACCTCCAATATTGGGGTGGGTTCAGGGGCCTGGCAGGTTTCTCCTAATCTGGAGGGTTTGGACAACCTGATGGGCACAGTTTTCTTGGGGATGGCAGGAACTTTCCTGTGATGTGGCTTGAGGGACCACATCTTGGTGGGCATGTAAGCCATGGTTTTGGGAGAGAAGTCGGCAAACACAAACTGGGGTTAGGGTTAGTGTCGAGATGATCATAGGCCCAATACATAGACATGGAGGGCAGCTCGTCAGGAAATGTAAATAGGATGACTCGAAGTCGGTAGCAAAGACTTTTCTCTCTGGATTGTGTGGACAGGATGGCCTCGGAATGCAGGTTTGTTTTCATGGGTCCATGGGAGATTTTTTCTCTCTAAGGATCCTGGCGGCTCCCAATAGTTTGGTGCCTTTCTCAGGGAAGGGAAGAGTGCTGTTTTCCATCTTAAGGGTGCCCCAAACAGGGATTCTGAGACAGACTCTGGGTCTGGGCACCTGGAAAATCCCACCAAGGGTTAGGATTTGGGCCTAGGGGCATACCAGGCCTGCAATGCTGGTACTGGAGGAGCAACTGAGAGTGTTTGTTTGAAAACATGCTCAGGCTGAGGATCACCATGCCTGCCTGTGCCCATGTCGGCCCTCAGGAGTGGGCATGGTCTCCTTGGCCATGCAGCTGGCTCCCACGCTGTTGGACAACCATCCCAACAGCCAATATTCCTGCCATGGGGAAGGAGGTGTTCTCTATTGTGTTTCAGGTTCGCCATTGGCAGGAATTCCAGCAAAGTTTGGGGGACAGATGACTGGATACCAAGGATGGGTACAGATGATGGCCCAGGGCCATGGCCGATCTTCATGCTAAATATGGGCCCTCACCTCTGGGTGGCTGACACGAGGTCGGGGCTTAGACTCTGTCAGACACAGCACTAGTGGTCAGGGAAATCTATTAGTCAGGGTTGCCTCGTGGTCTGAGTAGATTGATCCTCATGTGCAGTTTCTGGGCAGACTCAACAGGTCCTTCTTCTTTCTATGTGGAAGGCAGAATACTGCGTTGTGGCTCCAGAATTCCCTATCAAGTGATATTGTGGAGCAGTGTGGTGAGGATAGAATAGTAATACAAAGCTATGGTTAAGTTCAGTGAAAAGCAAAAGGCAGTTCTAGTGTGCAGCTGCCGTTTCGAATATCCAGCACCTGAGTAAGGGTGGATGTCAGATGTTTGCTCACACTTGAGTTTGTGTCTGTGATTACCCACAAATGGAAGGGTGGCGTCAAGAGGCCATGGAGGATTTCCCATGCTGGGGCTTGTGAGATGCTCCAAATAGCAAAGTTTCTTTCTACCGGACAGGAGAAGTCTGGTTTGTTTTCTCTGGTTTCTCCACGTGGAAAGTTTTGTAGCAGAGAACGCCAGAGGGATGCCTGGAAATCACCCCTCCATTGACCATTGCAGCTGAGGAACATGGCAGGTGCATTCTGGTGGCTCTGGGGCAATATATCGAGACCTTGAGTTGACATGGAGTCTCATGAAGATGGGGCACAATGATGGTTTGTTACCAGGAATATCATAGAATGTGCTGGTTGCTAAGGGGCCATTCAGGATCCAAATACCCTTAGGGTATGACACAATTCCAGGAGCATGGCTTCCTTTTTGGGGAGGACATATTCTGTTCTGTGGCTCAGGGACTATATATTTTATCATAAGTTGATATTCCAGAGCAGGCCTCTGACGACAGATACCTGTAAACCTAATCTAGTGTGCCAATGAAGTCCTCGGGGCATGTCAGGTTCAATCTTCTGACTCAGGAGCATTGACTTGGGTGTCTGCCTGTATGGAGGTGATCAGGGTGTCTCAGACTGTGCATTTGTGCCCAGAGCGGCCTCCATTATTTGGCTGCGCTCAGGGGCCTTGCAGGTTTCTCCTAATCTAAAGGTATCGGGCAAAAGTGATGGGCACAGTTTCCTTGAGGATCTCAGGCACAGTCTTGTGGTGTGGCTTCAGATGCCAGAACCTGGAGGTCATGTGAGCCATGGTTTTAGGAAGGAAGTCTGCAAACACAAACTCAGTTTAGGTTAATGGCAAGGGGATTGCAGGCCCAATGCATAGACCTGGAAGGCAGCTCGTCAGGAACTGTAAATCCGATGACTCAAAGGTGATAGCACATGATATGTATCTGGATTGTATGTCCAGGATGGCCTCGGAATGCAGGTGTGTTCTCATGGGTCTATGGCAGATTTTTCCACTCAAGGATCCTGGTGGCTACCATGAGTTTGGTGACTATCTCGGGGAAGGGAAGAGTGCTGTTTTCCATCTTAAGGGTCCCCCAAAATAGGGATTCCAGAGATGGGCTCTGTGTCTGGGCCCCTGTAAAATCCCACTAGGGTTAGGATTTGGGCCTAGGTGTGTACTAGGCCTGCAATTCGGGGTCCCAGAGATGCAATTGAGAGCGTTTGGTTGAAAGCATGCTCAGGCTGAGGTCACAATGCCTGCTTGTGCCCGGGGAAGCCATCATGAGTGCACATGGTCTCCTTGGCCATGGAGCTGCCTTCCACTTTGAGGGTTGAGCAACTATCCCAACTGTCAGAATACCTTCCATGGGGAAGAAGGAGTTCTCTATTGTGCTTCAGGTTCCCCCAATGGCAAGGATTTCAGCAAAGGTGTGGGTACAGATGCCTGAATACCAAGAATAGAAGAGAAGACAGACTTGGGCCATAGCTGGTCTCACATGCTGGATATGGGCCCTGATCTCTCAGTGGCTGACACTAGGTCCTGGCTCCGGCTATGGTGGGGAGCAACCGAGGACGCTGCATTGAAATGGACACCCCTGGGGATGGATCCTAACGTGCTTTTTTGTTTATGGAGACTTTGGAATGAAGCGGTGGCACTGGGGCCCTAAAGGGTTCTCCTAAACAGAGGCTTTGACACAGCTCCAACGTGCAAGTTTCCCATGTGTAGATGAGATGTTTTCTGATGGGTGAGTCAAGAAACAGCTATATGCTGCTTTTGAAATCCAGGCCTCTGAGGAGAGATCCTGGAAACGAAAGCAATGGATCTGATTAGTGCCTAGGGACCTGTTTTTTCCTTTTTACCACTGGGGACATCTGTCTCTGGGTCTGAGTCCAGGTAGGTGCTCTGTAGGGCTCAGATTGCCCCTGTTTTTCCTGGGAAGCCACCACTATTGAGATGGATAAGGGACTTTGGAGGTTTATCCTATTAGAAGGGTTGTGGCCATTGGAATGGGCACACACAATGCCCTTGGAGAGGGCAAGTACAGTCCTCAGGTTTGGCTCCAGGGGCCCGAGCCTGTAGGTTGTGTAGGCCAGGGCTGTTTGGACAGTTGTCTGAAAACAGAAACTCGGCTTATGTTTCGGGTCATAGGTATGGCAGGACTGATCTACAGACCATGAGGAGAACTCTTTGGGATTTGAAAGAAGGGCGAGTGTGAGGCTCCTGCTCAAGTTTTTGTCTCTGGATATCGTGTCACTCATGGTCGTGGAATTTCTGGGTGACTTCATGGGAAATGGACGAGTCTTACTCTCTGTTGATTTCGCCCCGTCCAAAGAGATTGGGGTCATTCTGTGGGCTGGAAGAAGTCCGTTTTTTTTTTTTGTTGTTGTTGTTGTTGTTTTCTTTTTTAACCTCAGGTTTTCCACCAAATGAGGGATTCCTGAGTAGAGCCCTGGGGAGGGGCGACTGGACAATCAGAAATCTGGTTAAAAATTGGGGCCTACGGACTTGTCAAGCCCATTATGACATCTAATGGTCCAGCCAAGGAAAGGACTTACTAGAGGACAGGACTCATTCTGAGGGTCACAATGCGTGTGTATGCCCTTGTCGCACTCAAGAATAGGCGGGGCCTCAGGGTGAATGCTGGTTTCTCCTACACTGAATGTTGGACAACGTGCCAACCACAAGGGTTCTTGCCATGGGTAAGTAGGAGTTCTGATTTCTGCATCACACTCACCCCTGGGCAGTGATTGGAGATAAGGTCTCGGTTCTGAAGCCTGAAAACTGAGGTAGGGAAGAGATCATGACCTAAGGCCATGGCGGGTTTTATGTGCTCAGTGTGCGGTCAGCTTTCTGGGTGTTGGTCAGGAGGTCCGGGCTCAGGTTGTGTTCAACAGTGCATTAGTGCCCAGGTTAGACTATATAATTTGGGTAAAGTCGAGTGCTGTGTAGGTTTATCCTAATTTAAGGTGCCTGGGCAGCTCATGAGGCAATAATTTTTTTTCTAGAGGGCATGCACTGTGCTGCATTGTGGGTCCGGAATTGCCAAACTTGAGGGCTTCGGGGCCAGGAGTGTGAGGACGGAAGTCTGAGAAGACAAGCTAGACTTGGGTTTCAGGGCGAGGGCACGGCAGGTACCCCCTGCAGATCTGAACCAATATCTCATGCATCTGAATTCAGGGTAAGGATCAGACGTTGGCTCAGGTTGAAGTTTCTGTGCATGACGGCCGCTTCATGAAGGGAGCGGAATCTCGAGGCCATTGAGGTTTTCCCACGTTGGGAGTTGTGGGATGCCCCCTTCAAGGATTCCTTCTGCGGGACAATTGAGACCTGTTGGACAGCTCCAGGACATCCCATATGGAATGACTCCAGAGCACCGTTCGCGGATGGATGCCTGGGAAGCCCGCCTCGCATTCCAATTATCTCCTAGCAACAAGACAGTTTAGATCTGCTGGCTCTACGGGAGCAACCGGGGTGGCTGCGTTGAAATGGACTTTCCTGAGGATGGGTCCTATTGTGTTTGTGTGTCCATGAGGGCCTTGGAATGGGGTGGTGGCACCGGGACCGTGAAGTACTCTCCTAAGCTTTGGACATGGCTCCCATGCACAGGTTTCCTTGTGGAGACGAGATGAGTTCTGATGGGTGCCTCAGGAAAACCCCTATGCTCGTATTGGAATCAGGCTTTTGAGGACACATGCCTGTAACCCAAAGCAATGGATCCTATTATGGCCTAGGGTCCTGTCTGGTTCAATCTTCTTCTCTGGGGACATCCATCTATGGTATGAGTGGAGGTCGATTATCAGCTGGTGTCAGACAGCCCATGTTTGTTCCGAGCGACCTACACTATTGGGATGGCCTCAGGGACTTTGGAGGTTTTTCCGAATTTGTACGATTTTGGACCATGGAATGGGCAGAATTCCCATGGATTGGTAGGCACAGTCCTAATTTGTGGCTCCAGTGGCCCATCCTGGAACGTGTGTGGCCCAAGACTTTGAGGACAGAAGTCTGAAAACACAAACTCAGCTTAGGTTTGGGGACATAGGTATGGCAGGCCCGATCTACAAACCATGAGAAGAACTCTTCAGGATATGAAGAAAGTGCGAGTCTGAGGCGCTTGCTCAGGCTTTTGTCTCTGGATTTTGTATCAGCGATGGCCGTGGAATGTCGGGGAGGCCTCATGGGCCGTGGACGAATCTTCATCTCTGAGGATTTGGCACGATTCGCAATTGCTTTTCGTCAATCTGTGGGATGGGAGGACTCATTTCAGTTTTGTTACCTCAGGTGTCCCACCAAAAGAGGAATTCCAAAGCTAAGCCGTGGGGAAGACTGAAGGGACAACCCGAACTATGGTTAAAAATTGGGGCATAGGGGCATGGCAAGCCCAATACGCTGTCTCTTCATCCAGCCACTGAGTGTCCTTATGAGGACTGGGTTTAGCCTGAGCGTCACAATGTGTGTGCGAGCATGGGCGGGGCCTCATGGGCGGGGTCATGGGCCACACTGGTTTCAACGACACTGAACGTTGGACAACATGCCAACCACAAGGTTTCTTGCCATGGGGAAGGAGTTCTGATTTCAACATCACCTTCAACCCCGGGCAGTGATTGGAGATAAGGTCTAGGTTCTGAAACCTGAAAACCGAGGTTGGGAAGAGATGACGACCTAAGGCCATGGCGGCTCCATGTGCTCAGTGTGCGGCCAGCTGTCTGGGAGGGGCCAGGGGGTCCAGGCTCAGGCTGTGTCATAAAGGGCATTAGAGACCTGGTCAGCCTAAGTATTTGGGGTACAGCCAAGGTCGGTGCAGGTTGATCCTCATTTGGGGTTACTGGATAGCCCCAGAGGACAATGTTTTTCTTCTGGCGGGCCGGCAGAGTGCGGCATTGTAGTTATGGATTGGAAAACTGGAGGGCTTGTGGGCCAGTAGTCTGACGACAAAAGTCTGAGAACACAAGCTAGGCTTAGGTTTCTGGGTGAGGCCATGGCAGGCACAATCTACAGACCTGAATCGAGATCTCGTGCATCTGAAGTCAGGGCGAGGATCAGACGATCGCTCAGGTTGGAGTTTCTGTCCCTGATGGCCCCTTCATGAATGGGGGGCATCACGAGGCCATGGGGGTTTTCCCACGATGGGAGTTGTGAGAAGCTCCAAACTGCAGAGAGTCTTCTGCAGGACAATTGAGACCTGTTGTTTGGCTCCAGGCCAATGATTCTGAGCAGGGTTCTAAGGATGGATGGCTGGGTAGCCCACCTCGTATTCCAATTGTCTCCTAGCAACAAGACAGGTTAGATCTCCTGGATCTGTGGGGAGCAACCGAGGACGCTGCATTGAAATGGACACCCCTGGGGATGGGTCCTAATGTGCCTTTGTGTCTAAGGAGACCTTGGAATGAAGCGGTGGCACTTTGGCCCTAAAGAGTTCTACTAAACAGAGGCTTTGACACAGCTCCAACGTGCAAGTTTCCCATGTGTAAATGAGATGTTTTCTGATGGGTGTGTCAAGAAACAGCTATATGCTGCTTTTGAAATCCAGGCCTCTGAGGAGAGATTCCTGGAAACCAAAGCAATGGATCTGATTAGTGCCTAGGGGCCTGTTATTTCATTTTTTACCTCTGGGGACAACTGTCTATGGGTCTGAGTGCAGGTAGGTGCTCTGTAGGGCTCAGATTGCCCCTGTTTTTCCTGGGAAGCCACCACTATTGAGATGGATCAGGGACTTTGGAGGTTTATCCTATTAGAAGGGTTGTGGCCATTGGAATGGGCACACACAATTCCCTTGGAGAGGGCAAGTACAGTCCTCAGGTTTGGCTCCAAGGGCCTTAGCCTGTAGGTTGTGTAAGCCAGGGCTGTTTGGACAGTTGTCTGAAAACACAAACTCGGTTTATGTTTCGGGTCATAGGTATGGCAGGACTGATCTACAGACCATGAGGAGAACTCTTCGGGATTTGAAAGAAGGGCGAGTGTGAGGCTCCTGCTCAAGTTTTTGTCTCTGGATATCGTGTCACTCATGGTCGTGGATTTTCTGGGTGACTTCATGGGAAATGGACGAGTCTTACTCTCTGGTGGTTTGGCCCCGTCCAAAGAGTTTGGGGTCATTCTGTGGGCTGGAAGAAGTCCGTTTTTTTTTTGTTGTTGTTGTTGTTGTTGTTGTTGTTGTTGTTGTTTTCTTTTTTAACCTCAGGTGTCCCACCGAATGAGAGATTCCAGAGTAGAGCCCTGGGGAGGGGCGACTGGACAATCAGAAATCTGGTTAAAAATGGAGGCCTAGGGACATGTCAATCCCATTATGACATCTAATGGTCCAGCCAAGGAGAGGACTTACTAGAGGACAGGTTCATGATGAGGGTCACAATGCGTGTGTATGCCCTCGTCGCACTCAAGAATGGGCGGGGCCTCAGGGTGAATGCTGGTTTCTCCTACTCTGAACGTTGGACAACGTGCCAACCACAAGGGTTCTTACCATGGGTAAGGAGGAGTTCTGATTTCTGCATCACACTCACCCCTGGGCAGTGATTGGAGATAGGTCTCGGTTCTGAAGCCTGAAAACTGAGGTAGGGAAGAGATGATGACCTAAGGCCATGGCGGGTTTTATGTGCTCAGTGTGCGGTCAGCTTTCTGGGTGTTGGTCAGGAGGTCCGGGCTCAGGTTGTGTTCGACAGTGCATTAGTGCCCAGGTTAGACTATATAATTTGGGTAAAGTCGAGTGCTGTGTAGGTTTATCCTCATTTAAGGTGCCTGGGCAGCTCATGAGGCAATAATTTTTTTTCTAGAGGGCAGGCAGAGTGCTGCATTGTGGGTCCGGAATTGCCAAACTTGAGGGCTTCGGGGCCAGGAGTGTGAGGACGGAAGTCTGAGAAGACAAGCTAGACTTGGGTTTCAGGGCGAGGGCACGGCAGGTACCCCCTGCAGATCTGAACCAATATCTCATGCATCTGAATTCAGGGTAAGGATCAGACGTTGGCTCAGGTTGGAGTTTCTGTGCATGACGGCCGCTTCATGAAGGGAGCCATTGAGGTTTTCCCACGTTGGGAGTTGTGGGATGCACCCTTCAAGGATTCCTTCTGCGGGACAATTGAGACCTGTTGGACAGCTCCAGGACATCCCATATGGAATGACTCCAGAGCACCGTTCGCGGATGGATGCCTGGGAAGCCCGCCTCGCATTCCAATTGTCTCCTAGCAACAAGACAGTTTAGATCTGCTGGCTCTATTGATGCCCCCCACCATCCTGAAGGGGCCATCCTGAACAGAAACTTCAACCTGAGCCTACGTCTGATCCTCGCCCTGACTTCAGATGCATGAGATTTAGATTTAGCTCTACAGAGTGTGCCTGCCATGATCTTGACCCAAAACCTAAGCCTAGCTTGTGTTCTCACACTTCCTTCCTCACAATTCTGGCCCACAAGCCCTCCAGTGTGAGAATTCTGTCGCCACAATGCAGCACTCTTCCTTCCCTCCAGAAGAAAAACGTTGCCCCTGGGGCTACCCAGAAACGCCAAATGAGGATCAATCTGCATGCCATCAACTTTACTCCAATTATACAGTCTAAGCTTGGCACTAATGCCCTGTCTGACACAGCCTGAGCCTCGACCTCCTGGATGACACCCAGAAAGGTGGTGTCACACCTAAGGACTGTGCCAGTGCTCTCCAAGGGTCCTCTGCCCGTTTCATTTGCCACAACCTTACAGATTAGGAGAAACCTCCAATTCCCAAGACCAGCCCTATAGTGTTGGCCTCCCCCAACAAACATGGGTGATCTGACACAAGCGGAGCAGTGAACTCCATTCTGAATCTTAGACAGAGACACTCAGAGGAGAATATTGAAAAGGACAGGCCCCTAGACCGTAATCAGATCCATTGCTTTGGATTCCAGGCATTGTTCCCCAGATGCTTGGTTTCCAATACCAGGTTGTGGGGGTTTCAGAACAAATCTCGTCTCTACATGGGAAACTTGCTCTTTGGAGCTGCATCAAAACCTCAGGTTAGGAGAATTCTTCAGGGAAACAGAGCCACTGCCCCATTCCAAGGGATCCATGGACACAAATCCACATCATGACTGATCCTCATGAGAGTGCATTTCAATTCAGCCCCCTCGGTTGTTCCCCCAGTGACAGCAGATCGAATCCTCCTTTTCACTAGGACACAACTGGAATGCAAGTTGGACTGCCCAGGCATCCATCATTAGAACTGTGCTTTGGAGCATTTCTTATGGGACGTCCTTGATCCATCCAAAAGTTCGTGACTGTCCCGCTGACGGAATACTTGTGGTTTGGAGCATCACACACTCACAAAGTTGGAAATCTTCCATGGTTTCCTGATGCCCCCCCCCACCTTCATGAAGGGGACATCATGTACAGAAACTCCAACCTAAGCCAACATCTGATCCTCGCACTGACTTCAGATGCTCGAGATCTCATTTCAGGTCTGTAGAGTGTGCCTGCCATGTCACCGCTGCGAATTCAAAGCTGAACTTGTGTTCTCAGACTTCTGTCCTAAAACACCTGGCCCACAAGCCCTGAAGTTGGCAATTCTGGAGCCAGAATGCAGCACTCTGCCTGCCCTCCAGAAGAAAATCTTTGCCCTATGGGGCCAACCAGAAACCCCAAATGAGGACCAACCTTCACATCACTCGACTGTACCCCAATTATACAGTCTAGCCTGGGGACTAATGCCCTGCCTGACACAGCCTGAGCCCAGACCTCATGATGGACACAGACATCTGGCCGCACACTAAGTGCATCGGACCCACCATGGCCTTAGGTCGTCATCTCTTACCAACCTCGGTTTTCAGGCTTCAGAATCTAGACCTTATCTCTACTCACTGCCATGCCGTGTACGTGATGCAGAAATCAGAACTCCTCCTTCCCCATGACCAGAAACCCTGTGGTTGGCATGTTGTCCATCGTGCAGTGTAGGAGAAACCAGCATGGCCCATGAGGCCTCAGACATGCTTGAGGGCTGCAATGGGCACAAACACACATTAGGACCCTAAGCATGAACCCTGGCCCAAGTAAAGCCTCTCCGGGGCTGGACCAAGAGCCCACATATGGAGATTACCATGCCCCTACTCCCCAAACCTTAACCAGTGCTTGAGAAGTCTAGTCACCCCTACTCAGATCTCTTCTCTAGAATCCCTCCATGGTGGGACACATGAGGTTAAAAAAAAATAGAGAAAGGACTTCTACCGTCCAAAGAATGACCGCAAACACTTGGAATTGGGCCAAATTCACAGAGAGAAATACTCGTCCATGGCTGATGAGGCCATCCTGACATTCCACGGCCACCATTGACACAAAATCCGGAGACAAAAGCCTGAAAAAGCGCCACACACTCGCCCTTTGTTCAAAGCCTGAAAAATTCTCACGGTTTGTAGATCGGGCCTGCCATACCAATGTCCCCAAACCTAAGCCACGTTTGTGTTTTCAGACTTCTGTCTCCATTGTCCTGGCCCACACACCCTCAAGGCTTGGCCCCATGGAGCCACACCTCAGGACTGTGCCTGCCCTCTCCATGGGAATTCTGCTCATTCCTTTGGCACAACCTGACAGATTAGGAGAAACATCCGAAGTCCCCGAGGCCACCCCAATATTGTAGGATGTCCGGGACAAACAGGGACCATCTGCCACAAGCTGAGCCACTACCTCCAATCAGACCTGTAGATAGATATCCATAGAAAAGAAGATTGAACAGGACAGGCACCTAGGCCCTAAACGGATCCATTGCTTTTGTTTTCACGTATCTCTCCTCAGAGGCCTGGATTCCAATACCAGCACATGGGGGTTTCTGGAGCTACCAATCAGAACAAATCGCATGCCACATGGGAATCATGCTATATGGAACTGTGTCAAAACCTCCAGTTAGGAGAAAATTTCACGTCACTGGAGCCACCGCCCCATTCCAATGTCTCAATGGACACAATCCCACATTATGACCCATCCTCAGGAGAGTCCATTTCAACTCAAACCTGGCGGTTGCTCACCCAGTGCCAGCAGATCAAACCTGCTTTGTCACTAGGAGACAATTGGAATGCGAGTTTGTTGCCCAGGTATCCGTTGTTAGAACTCTGCTCTGGAGAAATTCCTAATGGGGTGTCCTTGATCCATTCAACAGGTCTCAACTGTCCTGCAGAAGGAATCCTTGTAGTTTGCAGCATCACACACTCGCACCGTGGGAAAACCTCCATGGCCTCGTGATGCCTCCACCTTCAGGTAGAGGACATCATGGACAGAAACTCCCGTCTGATTCGCCCTGACTTCAGATGCATGAGATCTCAATTCAGCTCTGCAGAGTGTTCCTGCCTTGCCCTCGCCCCAAAACCTAAGCCAGCTCGCGTTCTCAGACTTCCGTCCTCACACTCCTGGCCCACAAGCCTTCCACTTTGGGAATTCTGGAGACAAAATGCAGCACTCTGCCTGCCCTCCAGAAAAGAGACTTTGCCCTAGGGGTCTACCCAGAAACATCAAATGAGGATCAACCTGCAATTCTCTAGACTGTACCCCAATTATACAGTCTAGCCTGGGCACTAATGCCCTGTCTGACACAGCCTGATCCCAGACCTCGTGACCGACACCCAGACACCTGGCCTCACACTGAACACATCGAACAGGCCATGGCCTTAGGTCATCATCTCTTCCCAACCTTGGTCTTCAGGCTTCAGAACCTATTCGTTATCTCCACTCACAACTAAGTGATGTACGTGATGCAGAAATCAGAACTTCACCTTCCCCATGACCAGAAACCTTGTGGTTGGCATGTTGTCCAACGTTCAGTATATGAGAACCCAGCATGGCCCATGAGGCCTCAGACATGCTTGAGGGCCGCGATGGGCATAAACACACATTAGGACCCTAAGCATGAACCCTGGCCTCAAGTAAGCCTCTCCGGGGCTGGACCAAGAGCCTGCATATGGGACTTGCCATGCCCCTACTCCCCCAATCCTAGCCAGAGCTTGAGAAGTCTAGTCAACCTTATTCAGAGCTCTTTTCTGGAATCCCTCTTTGGTGGGACACATAAGGTAAAAAAAAAAAAAAAAAACCAAGATAAAGAAAAAAAAAAGTAAGGACTCCTACCATCCAAAGAATGACCCCAAACACTTGGAATTTGGCCAAATCCACAGAGAGAAATACTCGTCCATGGTCGATGAGGCCAGCCTGACATTCCACGGCCACCATTGACACAAAATCTGAGACAAAAACCTGAAAAAGCGCCACACACTTGCCCTTTGTTCAGAGCCCCCAAAATTCTCAAGGTCTGTAGATCGGGCCTGACATACCTATGTCCCAAAACCTAAGCCGAGTTTGTGTTTTCAGACTTCTGTCTCCATTGTCCTCACCCACACACCCTAAAGCCTGGGCCCCATGGAGCCACACCTCAGGACTGTGCCTGCCCTCTCCAAGGGAATTCTGCTCATTCATTTGGCACAACCTGACAGATTAGGAGAATCATCCAAAATCTCTGAGGCCATCCCAATAGTGTAGGATGTCCTGGACATACAGGGACCCTCTGGCACAAGCTGAGCCACTACCTCCAATCAGAACCTTAGACAGATATCCATAGAAAAGAATATTGAACAAGACAGGCACCTAGGCCCTAATTGGATCCATTGCTTTTGTTTTCAGTCATCTCTCCTCAGAGGCCTGGATTCCAATACCAGCATAAGGGGGTTTCCAGAGCTACCTATCAGAAAAAATCTCGTCTCCACATGGGAATCTTGCTCTATGGAGCTGTGTCATAACCTCCAGTTAGGAGAAAACTTCAGGTCACTGGAGCCACTGCCCCATTTGAATATCTCCATGGACACAATCCCAAATTATGACCCATCCTCAGGAGAGTCCATTTCAACTAAACCCCCTCGGTTGCTACCCCAGAGCCAGCAGATTGAACCTGCCTTGTCGCTAGGAGACAATTGAAATGCAAGTTGGGCTCTTCAGGCATCCATCCTTAGAACCCTGCTCTTGCGTCATTCCTTATGGGACATCCTTGAGCCATCCAACAGGTCTCGACTGTCCCACAGGAGTCCTTGTGCATGGACCACCTAACAACTCATATCATGGAAAGCTTCCAAGGTCACATGATGCCCCCAATCTTCATGAAGGCAGATCATGGAAAGAAACTCCAACCTGAGCCAACAGCTGATCTTCGCCTTGACTTCAGATGCACGAGATCTTGATTCAGCTCTTCAGAGTGTACCTGCTGTGCCCTCAACCCAAAACCTAAGCGTAGCTAGTGTTCTCCGACTTCCGTCCTCACTCTCCTGGACCACACGCCTTCTATTTTGGGATTTCCGATGACACAGTGCTGCACTCTGCCTGCCCTCTAGAAGAAAAATATTGCCCTATGGGTCTACCCAGAAACCTCAAATGAGGATAAACCTGCACGTCACTCAACTGTACACCAATTATATAGTCTAGCCTGTGCACTAATGCCCTGTCTGACATAACCTGAGGCCTGAATTCCCAACCGACACCCAGACAGCTTGCAGTACACTGAGAACATCTGAACCGCCATGGCCTTAGGTCGCCATCTCTTTCCAACTTCGGTTTTCAGGCTACAGAATCCTAGACCTTATCTCTACTCACTTCACATGGGTGAACGTGATGCAGAAATCAGAACTCCTCCTGCCCTCTCGCCAGAATCTTGTGGTTGGCATCTTGTCCAACGTTCAGTGGAGGACCCCTGTAGGGCCTACAGGGGTAGTAGTAGGGCCCCTGAGGGTAGTGTAGGGTCCCTGAGGCCCTGCCTATGCTTAAGAGCTGCGGTGGGCTCAAACACACATTGGGACCCTCAGTTTGAGCCCTGTCCTCAAGTAAAGCCTCTCAGTGGCTGGACCATGAGCCCGCATATGGGGCCTGCCATGCCCCAAGTCACCCAATCTTAACCAGAGGTAGAGACATCTAGTCACCCCTACTCAGGGCTCTGCTCTGGAATCCCTCTTTGGTGGGACATTTGAGGTAAATAAACACAGAAAGGACTCCTCCCACTCACAGAATGACCCCAATCACTTGGGATTGGGCCATCCCAAGTGATTGGGGTCCAGAGAGAAAGACTCGTCCATGGCCCATGAGGCCAGCCCGACATTCCACGGCCACTATTGACACAAAATCCAGAGACATAAGCTTCAGCAAGCGTTCACACTCACCCTTAGGTCATAGCCCAAAAAATTCTCCTCATGGTCTGTAGATTGGGCCTGCCATACCTACGTCCCCAAACCTAAGCCGAGTTTCTGTTTTCAGACTTCTATCCTGACATCCCTGTCCCACACACCCTCCAGACTGAGGCCCCTGGAGCCACACCTCAGGACTGTGCCTGCCCTCTCCAAGGAAATTCTTCCCATTCCATTGGCCACAACCCTACAGATAAGGAGAAACCTCCAAAGTCCCAGAGGCCATTCCAATAGTGTAGGCCACCCAGGACAAAGAGGGGCGATCTCTCACAAGCTGAGCAACGACGTCAACTCACCCGTAGACAGATAACGCAAGAGAAGAAGATTAAACTGGACTGGCCCCTAGAATGTAATTGGTTCCATTGCTTTTTTTTCTAAGCATCTCTCCTCAGAGGCCTGTTTTCCAATACCAGCATATGGGGGATTCCAGAGATACCAATCAGAACAAATCTTGTCTTCACATGGGAAACTTATCCTTTGGAGCTCTGTAAAAGCCTCCAGTTAGGAGAAACCTTCAGGTAGCCGGAGCAACCGCCCTATTCCAAGGTCTCCATGGACACATACCCGCATTATGACCATTCGGCAGGAGAGTACATTTCAACTCAGCCCCGTCGATTACTCCCCCAGAGGCAGAATATCAAACCTGCCTTGTCGCTAGGAGACAACTGGAATGCAAAGCAGACTCTCTAGGCATCCATCCTTGGAATCCTGCTCTGGCGCCGTTCCATATGGGATGTCCTGGAGCCTTCCAACAGGTCTTGACTGTCCCACAGAAGGAATCCTTGCAGATTGGAGCATCTCACAACTCCTATCGTGGGAAAACCTACATGGCCTCATGAGATGCTCCCCTTTATAAAGGGGCCATCATGGACAGAAACTCCAACCTGAGCCAACTTCTGATGCATTGCTTTGGTTTCTAGGTATCTCTCCTCAGAGGCCTGGTTTCCAATATCAGAATATGGGGGTTTCCTAAGGAAACAATCAGAACAGATCTCATCTCCACATGGGAAACTTGCTCTTTGGAGCTGTGTCAATACCTCAGGTTAGGAGGATCCTTCAGGGCGCTGGCGCCATGGCCCAATCCCAAGGTCTCCAAGGACACAAACTTACATTATGATCCATTCTCAGGAGAGTCCATTTCAAATCAGCCCCCTCGGCTGCTCACCCTGAGGCAGCAGATCAAACCTTCCTTGTCACTAGGAGACAGTTAGAATGGGAGGCGGGCTGCCCAGGCATCCATCCTTAGAACCCTGCTCTGGAGAACTTCTTTATGGGACGTCTTGAATCCAACCAACCTGTCTTGACTGTCTCGCAGAATGTATCCTTGTGGTTTGAAGCATCACACAATAACACTGTGAGAAAACCTCCATTTCCTCATGATGCCCCACACCTTCATAAATGGGCCATCATGGACAGAAACTCCATCCTAAGCCAAAGTCTGATCCTCGCCCTGAATTCAGAAGCATGAGATCTCGATTCAGCACTTGAGAGTGTGCCTGCTGGGCCCTCTCCCCGAAACCTAAGCCAAACTTGTGTTCTCAGACTTCCGTCCTCAGAATCCTGGCCACACCCCTCCAGTTTGGAAATTCTGGAGACACAATGCAGCACTCTGCCTGGCCTCAGAAGAAAAATGTTGCCCTATAGGGCTAACCAGAAACGCCAAATGAGTAACAACCTGCATGCCACTCGACCATACCCCAATTATACAGTCTAGCCTGTGCACTAAAGCCCTGTCTGACACAGCCTGAGGGCAGACCTCCAGTCCAACACCAGGACAGGTGGCCGTACACTGAGCATAACATACCCACAATGGCTTTAGGCCATCATCTCTACCCAACCTCAGTTTTCACCTTCAGAACCTAGACCTTATCTCCACTCACTGCTCAGGAGAGAACGTGATGCAAGAATCAGAACTTCTCCTTCGCCATGGCAAGAAACATTGTGGTTGGCATGTTGTCCAACGTTCATTGTAGGAGAAAGCAGCATGGACTATGAGGCCCCACCTATCCCTGAGGGCCACAATGTGCACAAACACACATTGTGACCCTCAGCGTGAGCCCTATCCTCATGTGAAGCCTCTTAGTGACTGGAACAACAGCCCACATATGGGGCTTGCCAAGCCCCTAGTCACCCAATCTCAACCAGATTTTGAGATGTCAAGTCACCCGACTCAGCGCTCTGCTCTGGAATCCCTCTTTGGTGGGACACCTGAGGTAAAAAAAAAAAAAAAATACAGAAAGGACTTTTCCCATCCACAGAATGATCCCAACCCCTTGGAATCAGGCCAAATCATCAGAGAAAGAATTGTCCATGGCCCTTGAGGACACCCCGACATTCCACAGCCACCGTTGACACAAAATCCAGAGACAAAAGCCTGAGCAAGCGCCACATATTCGCCCTTTGTTCATAGCCCGGAAAATTCTCACGGTCTGTAGATCGAGCCTTCATACATACAGCCCCAAACCTAAGCTGAGTTTGTGTTTTCAGACTTCTGTCCCCACAGTCCTGGCCCACACACCATCCAAGCTGGGGCCCCTGGAGCCACACCTCAGGACTGTGGCTTCACTCTCCAGGGGAATTCTGCCATTTCCATTGGCCACAACCCTATAGATTAGGAGAAACCTCCAAACTCCCCGAGGCCATCTGAATAGTGTTGGCTGCCCAGGACAAACAGGGATGATCTTTCACAAGTTAGGAAACTACCTCCACTCAGACCCAGAGACAGATATCCCCATAGAATAAGATTGAACTGGACAGGCACTTAGGCCCTAATCAGATCCAATGCTTTTGTTTCCAGGCATCTCTCCTCAGAGGCCTGGTTTCCAATACCAGCATAGGGGAATTACTGAGGCACTCATCATAAAAATCTCGTCTCCACATAGGAAATGTACTCTTTGGAGCTCTATAAAAACCTCTGTTTAGGAGAATCTTTCAGGGCCCCGGATCAAGCGCCCCATTCCAAGGTCTCCATGGACTTAAACCCACATTATGATCTATCCTCGGGAGCGTCCATGTCAACTCAACCCCCTTGGTTTCTCCCCCTAGGGCCTGCAGATCAAACCTGCCTTGTTGCTAGGAGACAACTAGAATGGGAGGTGGGCTGCATAGGTATCAATCCTTAGAACCCTACTCTGGAGTCATTCCATATGGGACATCCTAGAGCCATCCAACAGGTCTCAAGTGTCCCACAGAAGGAATATTTGCAGTCTGGATCATCTCAGAACTCCCATTGTGGGAAAATCTACATGGCCTCTTGAGACGCTCCTCTTTATGAAGTGGCCATCATGGACAGAAACTCCAACCTGAGCAAACGTCTGATATTCGCCCTGACTTCAGGTGCATGAGATCATGATTCAGCTCTGCAGAGTGTGCCTTCTGTGCCCTCACCCCAAAAACTAAGCCTAGCTTGTGTTCTCAGACTACAGTCCTCACACCCCTGGCCCAAAAGCCCTACAGTTTGGCAATACTGGGGCCACAATGCAGCACTCTGCCTGCCCTCCCAGAGAAAAACGTTGCCTAATGGAACTACCTAGAAACCCGAATGAGGATCAATTGAACGCCACTCGACTGCACCCCAAATATACAGTCTACCCTGTCTAATGCCTTGTCTGACACAGCATGAGCCCACACCTCCAGACCTACGCTCAACAGCTGGCCGCACACTGAGCTCATTGGACCCAACAGGTCCTTAGGTCTTCATCTCTTCCCAACCTCGGTTTTCGGGTTTCAGAACCTAGACCTAAACTCCAATCACTGTCCAGCGGTGAACGTGATGCAGAAGTCACAACTCTTCCTTCGCCATGGCCAGAAACCTTGTGGTTGGCATATTCTCCAACGTTCAGTGTCGGAGAATCCAGCGTGGCCCATGCGGCCCTTCCCATGCTTGAGGGCCTTGTTGGCACAAATAGGCATTGTGACCCTCAGCATGAGCCCTGTCCTCAAGGAAGGCCTCTCAGTGTCTGAATCAAGAGCCCACATATTGGACTTGCCATGCCCCTTGGCCCCCAAACTAAAACAGAGGTGAGGTTGTCCAGTTGTCCCTCCCGAGGACTCTGCTCTGGAATCCCTCTTTTATTGGGACACATGAGGTACAAAAAATAAAATAAAATAAAATAAAAAACAGAAAGGACTCCTCCCATCCCACAGAACGTACCCAAACTCTTGGGATTGGGTCAAATCCTCAGAGAAGGAAAGCCGTCCACAACCCATGAGGCCATGCCAGCATTCCACCCACATTGTTGTCACAAATCCAGAGACAAAATCTGAGCAAGCAACTCAAACTCAAACTTTTTCATATCCTGAAGTGTTATCACGGTCTGTAGATTGGGCGTGCCATAACTATGTCCCCAATCCTAAGCAGAGTTTGTGTTTTCAGATTTTTGTCCCCACAGGCCTGGCCCACACACCCTCAAGGTTGGGGCCCTAGAGCCAAACTCAGAACTTTGCCTGCCCTCTCCAGGGGATTTCTGCCCATTCCATTGGCCACAACCCTATAGATTAGGAGAAACTCCAAAGTCCTGAGGCCATTCCAATATTATAGGCTGCCCAGGACAAACAGGGGCGATCTGACACAAGCTGAGCAACTACATCCCCTCAGATCCTTATACACGTATCCTCAGGAAAGAGATTGAACCGGACAGGCACCTAGGCCCTAATCATCTCGATTGCTTTTGTTTCCAGTCATCTCTCCTCAGAGGCCTGGTTTCCAATACCAGCATATGGGATTCCTTAGGCACTCATCAAAACAATTCTCTTCTCTACATAGGAAACATACTCTTTAGAGCTTCATCAAAACCTCCGGTTATGAACATCCCTCAAGGACCCGGATCAAGACCCCATTCCAAGGTCTCCATGGACACAAATGCACATTATGACCCATCCTCAACTCACCCATTTCAACACACCCGATTCAGTAGCTCCCCTAGATCAGGCAGATCGAACTTGCCTTGGCTCTATGAGACACCTGGAATGGGAGGCAGGCTGCCCAGGCATCCATCCTTAGAACCCTGCTCTGGATAACTTCCTTAAGGGATGTCCTGGAGCCATCCAACAGGTCTCGACTGTCCCACAGAAGGAATCATTGCGGTTTGGAGCATCTCACAATTCCCATCGTGGGAAAACCTCCATGTCCTCGTGACACGCTCCCCTTCATGAAGGGGCCGTCATGGACAGAAACTCCAACCTAAGCCAACGTCTGATCCTAGCTCTCTCTTCAGGTATACGGGATCTCGAATCATCTCTGCAGAGGGTGCCTGCCGTTCCCTCACCCCGAAATCTAAGTCTGGCTTGTGTTCTCAGAATTTTTTCCTCACACTCATGGCCCACAAGCCTTCCAGTTTGGGAATTCTGGAGCCACTATTTGACACTGTGTCTTCCCTACAGAAGAAAAACGTTGCCCTCTGGGGCTACCCAGTAACCACAAATGAGTACCATCCTGCACGAAACTCGCCTGCACCCCAATGATACAGTCTAGCCTGGGCACTAATTCCCTGTCTGCCACAGCCTGAGCCTGCACCTCCTAACCCACACTCAACAGCTAGCCGAACACTGAGCACATCAGACACACCATGGCCTTAGGTCTTCATCTCTTCCCAACCTCAGTTTTCAGGCTTCAGAACCTAGGCCTTAAATCTAATCACAGTCCAGGAGTGAAAGTGTTGCAGAAATTAGAACTCCTTCTTCCCCATGGCCAGAAAACTTTTGGTTGCCATATTGTGCAACGTTCAGTGTAGGAGAAACCAGCATGGTACATTAGGCCACGCCCTGCCTTGAGGGGCTCCTTGGGCACAAAAACACATTGTGAAACTCAGTGTGAGACCTATCCTCAAGGAAGGCCTCTCAGTGTCTGGACCAAGAGCCCACATATGGGGCTTGCCATGTTCTTAGGTCCCAATGTTAACCAGAGGTCTGGTTGTCCAGTCGCCCCTCCCCAGGACTCTGCTCTGGAATCCCTCTGTTGGTGGTACACCTGAGGTAAAAAAAAAAAAAAAAAAAAAAAAAAAATAAAAAAAAAAAAAAACAGAAAGGCCTCCTCCCTTCCGACACAATGACCCCAAACCCTTGGGATCGGGTCAATCCCCAGAAGGGAGCCTCATCGATGGCCCATGAGGACACCCCGACATTCCATTGCAATCGGTGACACATTTACAGAAAAAAAAAAAAAAAGCATGAGCAAGCACCTCACATTCGCCCTTTGTTCATATCCCGAAGAGTTCTCCTCATGGTCTATAGATCGGGCCGGCCATACCTACATCCACCAACCTAAGTGGAGTTTGTGTTTTCAGACTTTTGTCGAAATAGCCCTGGACCACACACGCTCCACACTTGGGTCCCTGGAGCCACACCTCAGGACTCTGCTATCCCTCCATGGGAATTCTTCCCATTGCATTGGCCACAACCTTGCAAATGTGGAAAAACATCCAAAGTCACTGAGGCCATCCCAATAGTGTAGGCCGCCCAGGACAAACAGGGGTGATCTCAAACCAGCTGAGCAACTACCTCCACTCAGACAACAGATGTCCCCAGAGAAGATTATTGAACCGGACAGGCCCCTAGGCCCTAATCAGATCCATTGCTTTGGTTTCCAGGCATCTCTCCTCAGAGGCCTCGTTTCCAATACCAGCATATGGTGGTTTCCTGAGGCACCAATAAGAACAAATCTCGTCTCCCCATGGAAAACTTGCTCATTGAGGCTTTGTCATAACCTCTGGTTAGGAGAATCCTTCAGGGCCCTGGTGCCACTGCCCCATACCAAGATCTCCATGGACTCAATCCAACATTAAGACCATCCTCAGGAAAGTCCATTTCAACTCAGCCCCCTCTGTTGCTACCCCAAGCCAGCAGATTAAACGTTTCTTGTTGCTAGGAGACAATTGGAATGTGAGGCTGGCTGCCCAGCCATCCATACGTAGAACCCTGTTCTGGAAAAATACCTTATAAGACGTCCTGGAGCCATCCAACAAATCTTAATTGTCCCATAGAAGGAATCCTTGCGGTTTGGAGCATCTCACAACTCCAATAGTGGCAAAACGCCCATGGCCTCACAATCCCCCCTCTTCTTGAAGGGGCCATCATGGACAGAAACTCAAACCTGAGCCAAAGTCTGATCCTCGACTGACTTCAGACGCATGAGATCTCAATTCAGCTCTGCAGAGTGTGCCTGCCATGTGCTTGCCCCGAAACCTAAGCCTAGCTTGTGTTCTCAGCCACGTCCTCACTCTCCTGGCCCACAAGCCCTCCAGTTTGGGAATTCCGAAGCCACAATGCAGCATGCTGCCTGCCCTCCAGAAGAAAAAAATGCCCTATGCTGCTAATAAGAAACCCCAAATGATTTTCTAATGCATGTCACTCGATGGTAAAGCAATTATAGAGTCTACCCTGTATACTAATGCCCTGTCTGGCACAGCCTGAGACATGACATCCCAAACAAAACCCAGACAGCTGGCCCCAACCTGGACACATAGGACCCGCTATTGCTGTAGGTCGTCATCTCTTCCCAACCTCGGTTTTCAGGCTTCAGAACCTAAACCTTATCTCCAATCACTGCCCAGGGGTGAACGTGATGCAGAAATTAGAATTCCTCCTTCCCCATGGCCAGAAACCTTGTGGTTGGCATGTTGTCCAACGTTCAATGTGGGAAAACCTGCATTGTCCGAAAGGCCACGCCAGTGCTTGAGGGCCGCCTAGGGAACAGACATGCATTGTGACCTGCAGTGTGAGTCCTGTATTAAAGTAACGCCTTTCAGTGGCTGGACCAAGATCCTGCATATGGGGCTTGTCATATCCATAGGCCCCCAGGCTTAACCAGAGGGCGAGTATTCCAGTTGTCAGTACCCACTGCTATGCTCTAGAATCCCTCTACTGGGGGGACACATGAAGCAGAAAACAGGACACTTCCCTTTTCACAGAATGACCCCAAACTCTTGGGGGCTGGACAAACTACCAGAGAGGGAGAGTTCTACGACCAATGAAGCAACTCATACATTAAATGGCCATTGTGGACAAAACATCCAGAGACAAAAGCCTGAGCGACTGCCTCCCTCTCACCCTTCTTTCAGATCCAGAAGAGCTCCCCTCGTGGACTGTAGATCAGGCCTGCAGTAACCTCGGCCCCTAACCTGAGCTGAGTTAGGGTTTTTGGATGTCTGTCTGCACAGCCATGGCCCAAACAGCCTCCAGGCTGGGGACTCTGGAGCCACACCACAGTACTGTGCCTGCTCTCTCCTAAGAAACTGCCCATTCCATTGGCCACAACTCTACAAAATAGTAGAAACCTCAAGGTCCCCAAGGACATCCCACTACCGCAAGCCGCACTGGACAAATAGGGGCATTATGACACAAGCTGAGCAACTACTACCTCCATGCAGACACACAGACAGATATCCGCAGAGACAGAAGATTGAACCAGACAGGCCCCTAGGCCCTATTATGAACTCTTGCTTTGGTGTCCAGGTATCACTCCTCAGAGGCCTGGGTCGAAGACCAGCATACGGGGCTTTCCTGAGGCACCAGACAGAAGACCTCTCATCTCCACATGGGAAGCTTCCTTGTTGGAGTTGTGTCAAGCCCTTCGGGTTGGAGAATCCTGCAGAGGCCCTTAGCTACTGCCACATTCCAAGGTCTCCATGGCCACCAACCCACATTATGACTCATTCTCAGGAGAGTCCATTTAAACTCAGCCTTCTGGGTAGCTCACCCAAGAGCCCGCAGATTGAGCGTGCCTTGTTTCGACCAGGCAATGGGAAGGTGAGTTGGCGTTTCTCGGCATCCATGCTTACGGCCCTGCTCTCGAGTCTTTCTGTATGGGGCATCCTGGAACCATCCAATAGTACTCGACTGTCCTGAAGAAGGAAACTTTGAAGTTTGGAGCAGCTCACAACTCCCAGCGTAGGGAAACCTCCCTGGCCTCATGACGCCCCCACCCCCTTCAGGAAGGGGCCGTCATGGACACAAACTGCAGCTTGAGGCAACATCTGATACTCGCCCTGACCTCACCTGCAGGAGATCTCGATTCAGCCTCTGCAGAGTGGGCCTGCCATGCTCTTGGCCCCAAAACTCGTGCTAGCTTGTGTTTTCAGACTTCCTTCCTCACAATCCTGGCCACACCCCTCCAGTTTGGCAATTCTGGAGACACAATGCAGCACTCTGCCTGCCCTCCAGAAGAAAAATGTTGCCCTATAGGGCTAACCAGAAACGCCGAATGAGTAACAACCTGCATGCCACTCGACCATACCCCAATTATACAGTCTAGCCTGTGCACTAAAGCCCTGTCTGACACAGCCTGAGGGCAGTCCTCCAGTCCAACACCCAAACAGCAGGCTGTACACAGAGCATATTACACCCACAATGGCTTTAAACCATCATCTCTACCCAACCTCAGTTTTCACCTTCAGAACCTAGACCTTATCTCCACTCACTACTCAGGAGTGAACGTGATGCAAGAATCAGAACTTCTCTTTCGCCTTGGCAAGAAACCTAGTGGTTGGCATGTTGTCCAATGTTCATTGTAGGAGAAAGCTGCGTGGACTATAAGGCCCCACCTATCCCTGAGGGCCACAATGTGCACAAACACACATTGTGACCCTCAGCGTGAGCCCTATCCTCATGTGAAGCCTCTTAGTGACTGGAACAACAGCCCACATATAAGGCTTGACAGGCCCCTAGTCCCCCAATCTCAACCAGAGTTCGAGATGTCTAGTAAGCCCCTTCTCAGCGCTCTACTCTGGAATCCCTCTTTGGTGGGATACCTGAGGCTAAAAAAAAAAAAAAAAATACAGAAAAGACTCTTCCCATCCACAGAATGATCCCAACCACTTGGGATCAGGCCAAATCATCAGAGAAAGAATTGTCCATGGCCCTTGAGGACACCCCGACATTCCACGGCCACCGTTGACACAAAATCCAGAGACAAAAGCCTGAGCAAGCGCCACATACTCGCCCTTTGTTCATAGCCCGGAAAATTCTCACGGTCTGTAGATCGAGCCTTCATACATACATCCCCAAACCTAAGCTGAGTTTGTGTTTTCAGACTTCTGTCCCCACAGTCCTGGCCCACACACCATCCAAGTTGGGGCCCCTGGAGCCACACCTCAGGACTGTGGCTTCCCTCTCCAGGGGAATTCTGCCATTTCCATTGGCCACAACCCTATAGATTAGGAGTATCCTCCAATCTCCCCGAGGCCATCCGAATAGTGTTGGCTGCCCAGGACAAACAGGGATGATCGCTCACAAGTTAGGAAACTACCTCCACTCAGACCCAGAGACAGATATCCCCAGAGAATAAGATTGAACTGGACAGGCACTTAGGCCCTAATCAGATCCATTGCTTTTGATTCCAGTCATCTCTCCTCAGAGGCCTGGTTTCCAATACCAGCATATGGGAGATTCCTTAGGCACTCATCAAAACAATTCTCTTCTCTACATAGGAAACATACTCTTTAGAGCTCCATCAAAACCTCCGGTTATGAACATCCCTCAAGGCCCCGGATCAAGCACCCCATTCCAAGGTCTACATGGACACAAATGCACATTATGACCTATCCTCAACTCACCCATTTCAACACACCCGCCTCGTTTGCTCCCCTAGATCCAGCAGATCGAACTTGCCTTGGCTCTATGAGACACCCGGAATGGGAGGCAGGCTGCCCAGGCATCCATCCTTAGAACCCTGCTCTGGATAACTTCCTTATGGGATGTCCTGGAGCCATCCAACAGGTCTCAACTGTCCCACAGAAGGAATCATTGCGGTTTGGAGCATATCACAATTCCCATCGTGGGAAAACCTCCATGTCCTCGTGACACGCTCCCCTTCATGAAGGGGCAGTCATGGACAGAAACTCCGACCTAAGCCAACTTCTGATCCTAGCTCTGTCTTCAGGTATATGGGATCTCGAATCATCTCTGCAGAGGGTGCCTGCCGTCCCCTTACCCCGAAATCTAAGTCTGGCTTGTGTTCTCAGAATTTTTTCCTCACACTTCTGGCCCACAAGCCTTCCAGTTTGGGAATTCTGGAGCCACTATGTGGCACTGTGTCTTCCCTCCAGAAGAAAAACTTTGCTCTTTGGGGCTACCCAGTAACCACAAATGAGTACCATCCTGCACGAAACTCGACTGCACCCCAATGATACAGTGTAGCCTGGGCACTAATTCCCTGTCTGCCACAGCCTGAGCCTGCCCCTCCCAACCCACACTCAACAGCTGGCCGAACACTGAGCACATCAGACACACCATGGCCTTAGGTCTTCATGTCTTCCCAACCTCAGTTTTCAGGCTTCAGAACCTAGACCTTAAATCCAATCACAGTACAGGAGTGAAAGTGTTGCAGAAAATAGAACTCCTTCTCCCCCATGGCTAGAAAACTTTTGGTTGCCATATTGTGCATCGTTCAGTGTAGGAGAAACCAGCATGGTACATTAGGCCACGCCCTGCCTTGAGGGGCTCCTTGGGCACAAAAACACATTGTGAAACTCAGTGTGAGACCTATCCTCAAGGAAGGCCTCTCAGTGCCTGGACCGAGAACCCACATATGGGGCTTGCCATGTTCTTTGGTCCCAATGTTAACCAGAGGTCTGGTTGTCCAGTTGCCCCCACCTACGACTCTGCTCTGGAATCCCTCTTTTGGTGGTCCACCTGAGGTAAAAAAAATAATAATAATAAAAAAAAAATAAATAAAATAAAAAAAAAAAAAAACAGAAAGGCCTCCTCCCTTCCGTCAGAATAACCCCCATCTCTTGGGATCTGGTCAAATCCCCAGAAAGGGAGCCTCATCGATGGCCCATGAGGACACTCCGACATTCCATGGCAATCGGTGACACATTTCCAGAAAAAAAAAAAAAAAAAGCATGAGCAATCACCTCACATTCGTCCTTTGTTCATATGTCAAAGAGTTCTCCTCACGGTCTATAAATCGGGCCGGCCATACCTACATCCCCCAACCTAAGTGGAGTTTGTGTTCAGACTTTTGACCAAATAGCCCTGGACCACACACGCTCCACACTTGGGTCCCTGGAGCCACACCTCAGGACTGTGCTTCCCTTTCAAGGGAATTCTTCTCATTCCATTGGCGACAACCTTGCAAATGAGGAAAAACCTCCAAAGTCACCGAGGCCATCCCAATAGTGTAGGCCGCCCAGGACAAACAGGGGTGATCTCAAACCAGCTGAGCAACTACCTCCACTCAGACCACAGACGTCCCCAGAGAAGAATATTGAACCGGACAGGACCCTAGGCCCTAATCAGATCCATTGCTTTGGTTTCCAGGCATCTCTCCTCAATGCCTCGTTTCCAATACCAGCATATGGTGGTTTCCTGAGGCACCAATAAGAATAAATCTCGTCTCCCCATGGAAAACTTGCTCATTGGAGCTTTGTCATAACCTCTGGTTAGGAGAATCCTTCAGGTCCCTGGTGCCACTGCCCCATACCAAGGTCTCCATGGACTCAAACCAACATTAAGACCATCCTCAGTAAAGTCCATTTCAACTCAGCCCCCTCTGTTGCTACCCCAAGCCAGCAGATCAAACGTTTCTTGTTGCTAGGAGACAATTGGAATGTGAGGCTGGCTGCCCAGGCATCCATACTTAGAACGCTGTTCTGGAAAAATACCTTATAAGACGTCCTGGAGCCATCCAACAAATCTTAATTGTCCCACAGAAGGAATCCTTGCGGTTTGGAGCATCTCACAACTCCAATAGTGGGAAAACCCCAATGGCCTCATAATGCCCCCCCTTCCTGAAGGGGGCAACATGGACAGAAACTCAAACCTGAGCCAATGTCTGAACCTCGACCTGACTTCAGACGCATGAGATCTCAATTCAGCTCTGCAGAGTGTGCCTGCCATGTCCTTGCCCCGAAACCTAAGTCTAGCTTGTGTTCTCAGACTTCCGTCCTCACTCTCCTGGCCCATAAGCCCACCAGTTTGGGAATTCCGAAGCCACAATGCAGCATGCTGTTTGCCCTCCAGAAGAAAAACTTTGCCCTATGCTGCTAATAAGAAACCCCAAATGATTTTCTAATGCATGCCACTTGATTGCAAAGCAATTATACAGCCCACCCTGTATACTAATGCCCTGTCTGGCACAGCCTGAGACAAGACATCCCAAACGACACCCAGACAGCTGGCCCCAACCTGGACACATAGGACCCGCTATGGCTGTAGGTCGTCATCTCTTCCCAACCTCGGTTTTCAGGCTTCAGAACCTAGACCTTATCTCCAATGACTGCCCAGGGGTGAACGTGAGGCAGAAATTAGAATTCCTCATTCCCCATGGCCAGAAAACTTGTGGTTGGCATGTTGTCCAACGTTCAATGTGGGAAAACCTGCATTGTCCGAAAGGCCACGCCAGTGCTTGAGGGCCGCCTAGGGCACAGACATGCATTGTGACCTGCAGCGTGAGTCACATATTAAAGTAACGCCTCTCAGTGGCTGGACCAAGATCCTGCATATGGGGCTTGTCATATCCATAGGCCCCTAGGCTTAACCAGAGGGCAAGTATTCCAGTTGTCAGTACCCACTGCTATGCTCTAGAATCCCTCTACTGGGGGGACACATGAAGCAGAAAACAGGACACCTCTCTTCCCACAGAAGGACCCCAAACTCTTGGGGGCTGGACAAACTACCAGAGAGGGAGACTTCTACGACCCATGAGGCAACTCCTACATTAAACGGCCATTGTGGACAAAACATCCAGAGACAAAAGCCTGAGCGACTGCCTCCCTCTCACCCTTCTTTCATATCCAGAGGAACTCCCCTCATGGACTGTAGATCAGGCCTGCCGTAACCTCGGCCCCAAACCTGAGCTGAGTTAGGGTTTTTGGATGTCTGTCTGCACAGCCATGGCCCACACAGCCTCCAGGCTGGGGACTCTGGAGCCACACCACAGTACTGTGCCTGCTCTCTCCTAAGAAACTGCCCATTCCATTGGCCACAACTCTACAAAATAGTAGAAACCTCAAGGTCCCCAAGGACATCCCACTACCGCAAGCCGCACTGGACAAATAGGGGCATTATGACACAAGCTGAGCAACTACTACCTCCATGCAGACACACAGACAGATATCCGCAGAGACAGAAGATTGAACCAGACAGGCCCCTAGGCCCTATTATGAACTCTTGCTTTGGTGTCCAGGTATCACTCCTCAGAGGCCTGGGTTCGAAGACCAGCATACGGGGCTTTCTTGAGGCACCAGACAGAAGACCTCTCATCTCCACATGGGAAGCTTCCTTGTTGGAGTTGTGTCAAGCCCTTCGGGTTGGAGAATCCTGCAGAATCCCTTAGCTACTGCCACATTCGAAGGTCTCCATGGCCACCAACCCACATTATGACTCATCCTCAGGAGAGTCCATTTAAACTCAGCCTTCTGGGTAGCTCACCCAAGAGCCCGCAGATTGAGCGTGCCTTGTCTCGAGCAGGCAATGGGAAGGTGAGTTGGCGTTTCTAGGCATCCATGCTTACGGCCCTGCTCTCGAGTCTTTCTGTATGGGGCATCCTGGAACCATCCAATAGTACTCGACTGTCCTGAAGAAGGAAACTTTGAAGTTTGGAGCAGCTCACAACTCCCAGCGTAGGGAAACCTCCCTGGCCTCATGACGCCCCCACCCCCTTCAGGAAGGGGCCGTCATGGACACAAACTGCAGCTTGAGGCAACATCTGATACTCGCCCTGACCTCACCTGCAGGAGATCTCGATTCAGCCTCTGCAGAGTGGGCCTGCCATGCTCTTGGCCCCAAAACTCGTGCTAGCTTGTGTTTTCAGACTTCCTTCCTCACAATCCTGGCCACACCCCTCCAGTTTGGCAATTCTGGAGACACAATGCAGCACTCTGCCTGCCCTCCAGAAGAAAAATGTTGCTCTATAGGGCTAACCAGAAACGCCAAATGAGTAACAACCTGCATGCCACTCGACCATACCCCAATTATACAGTCTAGCCTGTGCACTAAAGCCCTGTCTGACACAGCCTGAGGGCAGACCTCCAGTCCAACACCCAGACAGCTGGCCTTACACAGAGCATATCACACCCACAATGGCTTTAGGCCATCATCTCTACCCAACCTCAGTTTTCACCTTCAGAACCTAGACCTTATCTCCACTCACTGCTCAGGAGTGAACGTGATGCAAGAATCAGAACTTCTCCTTCGCCTTGGCAAGAAACCAAGTGGTTGGCATGTTGTCAAATGTTCATTATAGGAGAAAGCAGCATGGACTATGAGGCCCCACCTATCTGAGGGCCACAATGTGCACAAACACACATTGTGACCCTCAGCGTGAGCCCTATCCTCATGTAAAGCCTCTTAGTGACTGGAACAACAGCCCACATATGGGGCTTGCCAGGCCCCTAGTCCCCCAATCTCAACCAGAGTTCGAGATGTCTAGTCACCCCTTCTCAGGGCTCTACTCTGGAATCCCTCTTTTGGTGGGATACCTGAGGCTAAAAAAAAAAAATACAGAAAAGACTCTTCCCATCCACAGAATGATCCCAACCACTTGGGATCAGGCCAAATCATCAGAGAAAGAATTGTCCATGGCCCTTGAGGACACCCCGACATTCCGCGGCCACCGTTGACACAAAATCCAGAGACAAAAGCCTGAGCAAGCGCCAAATACACGCCCTTTGTTCATAGCCCGGAAAATTCTCACGGTCTGTAGATCGAGCCTTCATACATACATCCCCAAACCTAAGCTGAGTTTGTGTTTTCAGACTTCTGTCCCCACAGTCCTGGCCCACACACCATCCAAGTTGGGGCCCCTGAAGCCACACCTCAGGACTGTGGCTTCCCTCTCCAGGGGAATTCTGCCATTTCCATTGGCCACAACCCTCAAGATTAGGAGTATCCTCCAATCTCCCCGAGGCCATCCGAATAGTGTTGGCTGCCCAGGACAAACAGGGATGATCTCTCACAAGTTAGGAAACTACCTCCACTAAGACCCAGAGACAGATATCCCCAGAGAATAAGATTGAACTGGACAGGCACTTAGGCCCTAATCAGATCCATTGCTTTTGATTCCAGTCATCACTCCTCAGAGGCCTGGTTTCCAATACCAGCATATGGGAGATTCCTTAGGCACTCATCAAAACAATACTCTTCTCTACATAGGAAACATACTCTTTAGAGCTCCATCAAAACCTCCTTTTATAAACATCCCTCAAGGCCCCGGATCAAGCACCCCATTCCAAGGTCTACATGGACACAAATGCACATTATGACCTATCCTCAACTCACCCATTTCAACACACCCGCCTTGGTTGCTCCCCTAGATCCAGCAGATCGAACTTGCCTTGGCTCTATGAGACACCTGGAATGGGAGGCAGGCTGCCCAGGCATCCATCCTTAGATCCCTGCTCTGGATAACTTCCTTATGCGATGTCCTGGAGCCATCCAACAGGTCTCAACTGTCCCACAGAAGGAATCATTGCGGTTTGGAGCATCTCACAATTCCCATCGTGGGAAAACCTCCATGTCCTTGTGACACGCTCCCCTTCATGAAGGGGCCGTCATGGACAGAAACTCCGACCTAAGCCAACTTCTAATCCTAGCTCTGTCTTCAGGTATACGGGATCTCGAATCATCTCTGCAGAGGGTGCCTGCCGTCCCCTCACCCCGAAATCTAAGTCTGGCTTGTGTTCTCAGAATTTTTTCCTCACACTCATGGCCCACAAGCCTTCCAGTTTGGGAATTCTGGAGCCACTATGTGGCACTGTGTCTTCCCTCCAGAAGAAAAACTTTTCTCTTTGGGGCTACCCAGTAACCACAAATGAGTACCATCCTGCACAAAACTCGACTGCACCCCAATGATACTGTGTAGCCTGGGCACTAATTCCCTGTCTGCCACAGCCTGAGCCTGCCCCTCCCAACCCACACTCAACAGCTGGCCGAACACTGAGCACATCAGACACACCATGGCCTTAGGTCTTCATGTCTTCCCAACCTCAGTTTTCAGGCTTCAGAACCTAGACCTTAAATCCAATCACAGTCCAGGAGTGAAAGTGTTGAAGAAAATAGAACTCCTTCTCCCCCATGGCTAGAAAACTTTTGGTTGCCATATTGTGCAACGTTCAGTGTAGGAGAAACCAGCATGGTACATTAGGCCACGCCCTGCCTTGAGGGGCTCCATGGGCACAAAAACACATTGTGAAACTCAGTGTGAGAACTATCCTCAAGGAAGGCCTCTCAGTGCCTGGACCGAGAACCCACATATGGGGCTTGCCATGTTCTTAGGTCCCAATGTGAACCAGAGGTCTGGTTGTCCAGTTGCCCCCACCCACGACTCTGCTCTGGAATCCCTCTTTTGGTGGTCAACCTGAGGTAAAAAAAAAACAAAAACAAAAAACAAAAAAAATAAACAAAAAAACAACAGAAAGTCTCCTTTCTTCCGACAGAATGACCCCAAACTCTTAAAATCGGGTCAAATACCCAGAAAGGGAGCCTCATCGATGAACATGAGGACACCCCGACATTCCATGGCAATAGGTGACACATTTCCAGAAATAAAAAAAAAAAAAAAGCATGAGCAAGCACCTCACATTCGCCCTTTGTTCATATGCCGAAGAGTTCTCCTCAAAGTCTATAGATCGAGCCGGCCATACCTACATCCCCCAACCTAAGTGGAGTTTGTGTTTTCAGACTTTTGACCAAATAGCCCTGGACCACACACGCTCCACACTTGGGTCCCTGGAGCCACACCTCAGGACTGTGCTTCCCTTTCAAGGGAATTCTTCCCATTCCATTGGCCACAACCTTGCAAATGAGGAAAAACCTCCAAAGTCACCGAGGACATCCCAATAGTGTAGGCCGCCCAGGACAAACAGGGGTGATCTCAAACCAGCTGAGCAACTACCTCCACTCAGACAACAGATGTCCCCAGAGAAGAATATTGAACCGGACAGGACCCTAGGCCCTAATCAGATCCATTGCTTTGGTTTCCAGGCATCTCTCCTCAATGCCTCGTTTCCAATACCAGCATATGGTGGTTTCCTGAGGCACCAATAAGAATAAATCTCGTCTCCCCATGGAAAACTTGCTCATTGGAGCTTTGTCATAACCTCTGGTTAGGAGAATCCTTCAGGGCCCTGGTGCCACTGCCCCATACCAAGGTCTCCATGGACTCAATCCAACATTAAGACCATCCTCAGGAAAGTCCATTTCAACTCAGCCCCCTCTGTTGCTACCCCAAGCCAGCAGATCAAACGTTTCTTGTTGCTAGGAGACAATTGGAATGTGAGGCTGGCTGCCCAGGCATCCATACTTAGAACCCTGTTCTGGAAAAATACCTTATAAGACGTCCTGGAGCCATCCAACAAATCTTAATTGTCCCACAGAAGGAATCCTTGCGGTTTGGAGCATCTCACAACTCCAATAGTGGGAAAACCCCAAAGGCCTCATAATGCCCCCCCTTCCTGAAGGGGGCAACATGGACAGAAACTCAAACCTGAGCCAAAGTCTGAACCTCGACCTGACTTCAGACGCATGAGATCTCAATTCAGCTCTGCAGAGTGTGCCTGCCATGTCCTTGCCCCGAAACCTAAGCCTAGCTTGTGTTCTCAGCCGCGTCCTCACTCTCCTGGCCCATAAGCCCTCCAGTTTGGGAATTCCGAAGCCACAATGCAGCATGCTGCCTGCCCTCCAGAAGAAAAACTTTGCCCTATGCTGCTAATAAGAAACCCCAAATGATTTTCTAATGCATGCCACTCGATTGTAAAGCAATTATACAGCCCACCCTGTATACTAATGCCCTGTCTGGCACAGCCTGAGACAAGACATCCCAAACGACACCCAGACAGCTGGCCCCAACCTGGACACATAGGATCCGCTATGGCTGTAGGTCGTCATCTCTTCCCAACCTCGGTTTTCAGGCTTCAGAACCTAGACCTTATCTCCAATCACTGCCCAGGGGTGAACGTGATGCAGAAATTAGAATTCCTCCTTCCCCATGGCCAGAAACCTTGTGGTTGGCATGTTGTCCAACGTTCAATGTGGGAAAACCTGCATTGTCCGAAAGGCCACGCCAGTGCTTGAGGGCCGCCTAGGGCACAGACATGCATTGTGACCTGCAGCGTGAGTCCCGTATTAAAGTAACGCCTCTCAGTGGCTGGACCAAGATCCTGCATATGGGGCTTGTCATATCCATAGGCCCCCAGGCTTAACCAGAGGGCGAGTATTCCAGTTGTCAGTACCCACTGCTATTATCTAGAATCCCTCTACTGGGGGGACACATGAAGCAGAAAACAGGACACTTCCCTTCCCACAGAAGGACCCCAAACTCTTGGGAGCTGGACAAACTACCAGAGAGGGAGACTTCTACGACCCATGAGGCAACTCCTACATTTAACGGCCATTGTGGACAAAACATCCAGAGACAAAAGCCTGAGCGACTGTCTCCCTCTCACCCTTCTTTCATATCCAGAGGAACTCCACTCATGGACTGTAGATCAGGCCTGCCGTAACCTCGGCCCCAAACCTGAGCTGAGTTAGGGTTTTTGGATATCTGTCTGCACAGCCATGGCCCACACAGCCTCCAGGCTGGGGTCTCTGGAGCCACACCACAGTACTGTGCCTGCTCTCTCCTAAGAAACTGCCCATTCCATTGGCCACAACTCTACAAAATAGTAGAAACCTCAAGGTCCCCAAGGACATCCCACTACCTCAAGTTGCACTGGACAAATAGGGGCATTATGACACAAGCTGAGCAACTACTACCTCCATGCAGACACACAGACAGATATCCGCAGAGACAGAAGATTGAACCAGACAGGCCCCTAGGCCCTATTATGAACTCTTGCTTTGGTGTCCAGGTCTCACTCCTCAGAGGCCTGGGTTCGAAGACCAGCATACGGGGCTTTCCTGAGGCACCAGACAGCAGACCTCTCATCTCCACATGGGAAGCTTCCTTGTTGGAGTTGTGTCAAGCCCTTCGGGTTGGAGAATCCTGCAGAGTCCCTTAGCTACTGCCACATTGCAAGGTCTCCATGGCCACCAACCCACATTATGACTCATCCTCAGGAGAGTCCATTTAAACTCAGCCTTCTGGGTAGCTCACCCAAGAGCCCGCAGATTGAGCGTGCCTTGTCTCGACCAGGCAATGGGAAGGTGAGTTGGCGTTTCTAGGCATCCATGCTTACGGCCCTGCTCTCGAGTCTTTCTGTATGGGGCATCCTGGAACCATCCAATAGTACTCGACTGTCCTGAAGAAGGAAACTTTGAAGTTTGGAGCAGCTCACAACTCCCAGCGTAGGGAAACCTCCCTGGCCTCATGACGCCCCCACCCCCTTCAGGAAGGGGCCGTCATGGACACAAACTGCAGCTTGAGGCAACATCTGATACTCGCCCTGACCTCACCTGCAGGAGATCTCGATTCAGCCTCTGCAGAGTGGGCCTGCCATGCTCTTGGCCCCAAAACTCGTGCTAGCTTGTGTTTTCAGACTTCCTTCCTCACAATCCTGGCCACACCCCTCCAGTTTGGCAATTCTGGAGACACAATGCAGCACTCTGCCTGCCCTCCAGAAGAAAAATGTTGCCCTATAGGGCTAACCAGAAACGCCCAATGAGTAACAACCTGCATGCCACTCGACCATACCCCAATTATACAGTCTAGCCTGTGCACTAAAGCCCTGTCTGACACAGCCAGTCCAACACCCAGACAGCTGGCAGTACACAGAGCATATCACACCCACAATGGCTTTAGACCATCATCTCTACCCAACCTCAGTTTCACCTTCAGAACCTAGACCTTATCTCCACTCACTGCTCAGGAGTGAACGTGATGCAAGAATCAGAACTTCTCCTTCGCCTTGGCAAGAAACCTAGTGGTTGGCATGTTGTCCAATGTTCATTGTAGGAGAAAGCAGCATGGACTAGGAGGCCCCACCTATCCCTGAGGGCCACAATGTGCACAAACACACATTGTGACCCTCAGCGTGAGCCCTATCCTCATGTAAAGCCTCTTAGTGACTGGAACAACAACCCACATATGGGGCTTGCAAAGCCCCTAGTCCCCAAATCTAAACCAGAGTTCGAGATGTCTAGTCACCCCTACTCAGGGCTCTACTCTGGAATCCCTCTTTGGTGGGACACCTGAGGTAAAAAAAAAAATACAGAAAGAACTCTTCCCATCCACAGAATGATCCCAACCATTTGGTATCAGGCCAAATCATCAGAGAAAGAATTGTCCATGGCACTTGAGGACACCCCGACATTCCGCGGCCACCGTTGACACAAAATCCAGAGACAAAAGCCTGAGCAAGCGCCACATACTCGCCCTTTGTTCATAGCCCGGAAAATTCTCACAGTCTGTAGATCGAGCCTTCATACATACATCCGCAAACCTAAGCTGAGTTTGTGTTTTCAGACTTCTGTCCCCACAGTCCTGGCCCACACACCATCCAAGTTGGGGCCCCTAGAGCCACACCTCAGGACTGTGGCTCCCTCTCCAGGGGAATTCTGCCATTTCCATTGTCCACAACCCTCAAGATTAGGTGTATCCTCCAATCTCCCCGAGGCCATCCGAATAGTGTTGGCTGCCCAGGACAAACAGGGATGATCTCTCACAAGTTAGGAAACTACCTCCACTAAGACCCAGAGACAGATATCCCCAGAGAATAAGATTGAACTGGACAGGCACTTAGGCCCTAATCAGATCCATTGCTTTTGATTCCAGTCATCTCTCCTCAGAGGCCTGGTTTCCAATACCAGCATATGGGAGATTCCTTAGGCACTCATCAAAACAATTCTCTTCTCTACATAGGAAACATACTCTTTAGAGCTCCATCAAAACCTCCGGTTATGAACATCCCTCAAGGCCCCGGATCAAGCACCCCATTCCAAGGTCTACATGGACACAAATGGACTTTATGACACATCCTCAACTCACCCATTTCAACACACCCGCCTCGGTTGCTCCCCTAGATCCAGCAGATCGAACTTGCCTTGGCTCTATGAGACACCTGGAATGGGAGGCAGGCTGCCCAGGCATCCATCCTTAGAACCCTGCTCTGGATAACTTCCTTATGGGATGTCCTGGAGCCATCCAACAGGTCTCGACTGTCCCACAGAAGGAATCATTGCGGTTTGGAGCATCTCACAATTCAAATCGTGGGAAAACCTCCATGTCCTCGTGACACCCTCCCCTTCATGAAGGGGCCGTCATGGACAGAAATTCCGACCTAAGCCAACTTCTGATCCTAGCTCTGTCTTCAGGTATACGGGATCTCGAATCATCTCTGCAGAGGGTGCCTGCCGTCCCCTCACCCCGAAATCTAAGTCTGGCTTGTGTTCTCAGAATTTTTTCCTCACACTCCTGGCCCACAAGCCTTCCAGTTTGGGAATTCTGGAGCCACTATGTGGCACTGTGTCTTCCCTCCAGAAGAAAAACGTTGTGCTTTGGGGCTACCCAGTAACCACAAATGAGTACCATCCTGCACGAAACTCGACTGAACCCCAATGATACAGTCTAGCCTGGGCAATAATTCCCTGTGTGCCACAGCCTGAGCCTGCACCTCCCAACCCACACTCAACAGCTGGCCGAACACTGAGCACATCAGACACACCATGGCCTTAGGTCTTCATCTCTTCCCAACCTCAGTTTTCAGGCTTCAGAACCTAGACCTTAAATCCAATCACAGTCCAGGAGTAAAAGTGTTGCAGAAAATAGAACTCCTTCTTCCCCATGGCCAGAAAACTTTTGGTTGCCATATTGTGCAACGTTCAGTGTAGGAGAAACCAGCATGGTACATTAGGCCACGCCCTGACTTGAGGGGCTCCTTGGGCACAAAAACACATTGTGAAACTCAGTGTGAGACCTATCCTCAAGGAAGGCCTCTCAGTGTCTGGACCAAGAGCCCACATATGGGGCTTGCCATGTTCTTAGGTCCCAATGTTAACCAGAGATCTGGTTGTCCAGTTGCCCCCACCCACGACTCTGCTCTGGAATCCCTCTTTTGGTGGTCCACCTGAGGTAAAACAAAACAAAACAAAACAAAAAAATAAACAAAAAAAAAAACCAGAAAGGCCTCCTCCCTTCCGACAGAATGACCCCAAACTCTTAGAATCGGGTCAAATCCCCAGAAAGGGAGCCTCATCGATGGCCCATGAGGACACCCCGACATTCCATGGCAATCGGTGACACATTTCCAGAAAAAAAAAAAAAAAGCATGAGCAAGCACCTCACATTCGCCCTTTGTTCATATGCAGAAGAGTTCTCCTCACGGTCTATAGATCGGGCCAGCCATACCTACATCACCCAACCTAAGTGAGGTTGTGTTTTCAGACTTTTGATCAAATAGCCCTGGACCACACACGCTCCACACTAGGGTCCCTGGAGCCACACCTCAGGACTGTGCTTCCCTTTCAAGGGAATTCTTCCCATTCCATTGGCCACAACCTTGTAAATGAGGAAAAACCTCAAAAGTCACCGAGGCCATCCCAATAGTGTAGGCCGCCCAGGACAAACAGGGGTGATCTCAAACCAGCTGAGCAACTACCTCCACTCAGACAACAGATGTCCCCAGAGAAGAATATTGAACCGGACAGGACCCTAGGCCCTAATCAGATCCATTGCTTTGGTTTCCGGGCATCTCTCCTCAGATGCCTCGTTTCCAATACCAGCATATGGTGGTTTCCTGAGGCACCAATAAGAACAAATCTCGTCTCCCCATGGAAAACTTGCTCATTGGAGCTTTGTCATAACCTCTGGTTAGGAGAATCCTTCAGGGCCCTGGTGCCACTGCCCCATACCAAGGTCTCCATGGACTCAATCCAACATTAAGACCATCCTCAGGAAAGTCCATTTCAACTCAGCCCCCTCTGTTGCTACCCCAAGCCAGCAGATCAAACGTTTCTTGTTGCTAGGACAAAATTGGAATGTGAGGCTGGCTGCCCAGGCATCCATACTTAGAACGCTGTTCTGGAAAAATACCTTATAAGACGTCCTGGAGCCATCCAACAAATCTTAATTGTCCCACAGAAGGAATCCTTGCGGTTTGGAGCATCTCACAACTCAAATAGTGGGAAAACCCCCATGGCCTCATAATGCCCCCCCTTCCTGAAGGGGCCAACATGGACAGAAACTCAAACCTGAGCCAAAGTCTGAACCTCGACCTGACTTCAGACGCATGAGATCTCAATTCAGCTCTGCAGAGTGTGCCTGCCATGTCCTTGCCCCGAAACAAAAGCCTAGCTTGTGTTCTCAGACTTCCGTCCTCACTCTCCTGGCCCATAAGCCCTCCAGTTTGGGAATTCCGAAGCCACAATGCAGCATGCTGCCTGCCCTTAAGAAGAAAAACTTTGCCCTATGCTGCTAATAAGAAACCCCAAATGATTTTCTAATGCATGCCACTCGATTGTAAAGCAATTATACAGCCCACCCTGTATACTAATGCCCTGTCTGGCACAGTCTGAGACAAGACATCCCAAACGACACCCAGACAGCTGGCCCCAACCTGGACACATAGGACCCGCTATGGCTGTAGGTCGTCATCTCTTCCCAACCTCGGTTTTCAGGCTACAGAACCTAGACCTTATCTCCAATCACTGCCCAGGGGTGAACGTGATGCAGAAATTAGAATTCCTCCTTCCCCATGGCCAGAAACCGTGTGGTTGGCATGTTGTCCAACGTTCAATGTGGGAAAACCTGCATTGTCCGAAAGGCCACGCCAGTGCTTGAGGGCCCCCTAGGGCACAGACATGCATTGAGACCTGAAGCGTGAGTCCCGTATTAAAGTAACGCCTTTCAGTGGCTGGACCAAGATCCTGCATATGGGGCTTGTCATATCCATAGACCCCAGGCTTAAACAGAGGGCGAGTATTCCAGTTGTCAGTACCCACTGCTATGCTCTAGAATCCCTCTACTGGGGGGACACAGTAAGCAGAAAACAGGACACTTCCCTTCCCACAGAAGGACCCCAAACTCTTGGGGGCTGGACAAACTACCAGAGAGGGAGACTTCTACGACCCATGAGGCAACTCCTACATTAAACGGCCATTGTGGACAAAACATCCAGAGACAAAAGCCTGAGCGACTGCCTCCCTCTCACCCTTCTTTCATATCCAGAGGAACTCCCCTCATGGACTGTAGATCAGGCCTGCCGTAACCTCGGCCCCAAACCTGAGCTGAGTTAGGGTTTTTGGATGTCTGTCTGCACAGCCATGGCCCACACAGCCTCCAGGCTGGGGACTCTGGAGCCACACCACAGTACTGTGCCTGCTCTCTCCTAAGAAACTGCCCATTCCATTGGCCACAACTCTACAAAATAGTAGAAACCTCAAGGTCCCCAAGGACATCCCACTACCGCAAGCCGCACTGGACAAATAGGGGCATTATGACACAAGCTGAGCAACTACTACCTCCATGCAGACACACAGACAGATATCCGCAGAGACAGAAGATTGAACCAGACAGGCCCCTAGGCCCTATTATGAACTCTTGCTTTGGTGTCCAGGTCTCACTCCTCAGAGGCCTGGGTTCGAAGACCAGCATACGGGGCTTTCCTGAGGCACCAGACAGAAGACCTCTCATCTCCACATGGGAAGCTTCCTTGTTGGAGTTGTGTCAAGCCGTTCGGGTTGGAGAATTCTTCAGAGACCCTTAGCTACTGCCACATTCGAAGGTCTCCATGGCCACCAACCCACATTATGACTCATCCTCAGGAGAGTCCATTTAAACTCAGCCTTCTGGGTAGCTCACCCAAGAGCCCGCAGACTGAGCGTGCCTTGTCTCGAGCAGGCAATGGGAAGGTGAGTTGGCGTTTCTCGGCATCCATGCTTACGGCCCTGCTCTCGAGTCTTTCTGTATGGGGCATCCTGGAACCATCCAATAGTACTCGACTGTCCTGAAGAAGGAAACTTTGAAGTTTGGAGCAGCTCACAACTCCCAGGGTAGGGAAACCTCCCTGGCCTCATGACGCCCCCACCCTCTTCAGGAAGGGGCCGTCATGGACACAAACTGCAGCTTGAGGCAACATCTGATACTCGCCCTGACCTCACCTGCAGGAGATCTCGATTCAGCCTCTGCAGAGTGGGCCTGCCATGCTCTTGGCCCCAAAACTCGTGCTAGCTTGTGATTTCAGACTTCCTTCCTCACAATCCTGACCACACCCCTCCAGTTTGGCAATTCTGGAGACACAATGCAGCACTCTGCCTGCCCTCCAGAAGAAAAATGTTGCCCTATAGGGCTAACCAGAAACGCCAAATGAGTAACAACCTGCATGCCACTCGACCATACCCCAATTATACAGTCTAGCCTGTGCACTAAAGCCCTGTCTGACACAGCCTGAAGGCAGACCTCCAGTCCAACACCCAGACAGCTGGCCGTACACAGAGCATATCACACCCACAATGACTTTAGGCCATCATCTCTACCCAACCTCAGTTTTCACCTTCAGAACCTAGACCTTATCTCCACTCACTGCTCAGGCATGAACGTGATGCAAGAATCAGAACTTCTCCTTCGCCTTGGCAAGAAACCTAGTGGTTGGCATGTTGTCCAATGTTCATGTAGGAGAAAGCAGCATGGACTATGAGGCCCCACCTCTCCCTGAGGGCCACAATGTGCACAAACACACATTGTGACCCTCAGCGTGAGCCCTATCCTCATGTAAAGCCTCTTAGTGACTGGAACAACAGCCCACATATGGGGCTTGCCAAGCCCCTAGTCCCCCAATCTCAACCAGAGTTCGAGATGTCTAGTCACCCCTATTCAGGACTCTACTCTGGAATCCCTCTTTGGTGGGACACCTGAGGTAAAAAAAAAAAAATACAGAAAGGACTCTTCCCATCCACAGAATGATCCCAACCACTTGGGATCAGGCCAAATCATCAGAGAAAGAATTGTCCATGGCACTTGAGGACACCCCGACATTCCGCGGCCACCGTTGACACAAAATCCAGAGACAAAAGCCTGAGCAAGCGCCACATACTCGCCCTTTGTTCATAGCCCGGAAAATTCTCACGGTCTGTAGATCGAGCCTTCATACATACATCCCCAATCCTAAGCTGAGTTTGTGTTTTCAGACTTCTGTCCCCACAGTCCTGGCCCACACACCATCCAAGTTGGGGCCCCTGGAGCCACACCTCAGGACTGTGGCTTCCCTCTCCAGGGGAATTCTGCCATTTCCATTGGCCACAACCCTCAAGATTAGGAGTATCCTCCAATCTCCCCGAGGCCATCCGAATAGTGTTGGCTGCCCAGGACAAACAGGGATGATCTCTCACAAGTTAGGAAACTACCTCCACTCAGACCCAGAGACAGATATCCCCAGAGAATAAGATTGAACTGGACAGGCACTTAGGCCCTAATCAGATCCATTGCTTTTGATTCCAGTCATCTCTCCTCAGAGGCCTGGTTTCCAATACCAGCATATGGGAGATTCCTTAGGCACTCATCAAAACAATTATCTTCTCTACATAGGAAACATACTCTTTAGAGCTCCATCAAAACCTCCGGTTATGAACATCCCTCAAGGCCCCGGATCAAGCACCCCATTCCAAGGTCTACATGCACACAAATGCTCATTATTACCCATCCTCAATTCACCCTTTTCAACACACCCGCCTCGGTTGCTCCCCTAGATCCAGCAGATCGAACTTGCCTTGGCTCTATGAGACACCTGGAATGGGAGGCAGGCTGCCCAGGCATCCATCCTTAGAACCCTGCTCTGGATAACTTCCTTATGGGATGTCCTGGAGCTATCCAACAGGTCTCAACTGTCCCACAAAAAGAATCATTGCGGTTTGGAGCATCTCAAAATTCCCATCGTGGGAAAACCTCCATGTCCTCGTGACACCCTCCCCTTCATGAAAGGGCCGTCATGGACAGAAACTCCGACCTAAGCCCACTTCTGATCCTAGCTCTGTCTTCAGGTATACGGGATCTCGAATCATCTCTGCAGAGGGTGCCTGCCGTCCCCTCACCCCGAAATCTAAGTCTGGCTTGTGTTCTCAGAATTTTTTCCTCACACTCCTGGCCCACAAGCCTTCCTGTTTGGGAATTCTGGAGCCACTATGTGGCACTGTGTCTTCCCTCTAGAAGAAAAACGTTGCCCTTTGGGGCTACCCAGTAACCACAAATGAGTACCAGCCTGCACAAAACTCGACTGCACCCCAAAGATACAGTCTAGCCTGGGCATTAATTCCCTGTCTGCCACAGCCTGAGCCTGCACCTCCCAACCCACACTCAACAGCTGGCCGAACACTGAGCACATCAGACACACCATGGCCTTAGGTCTCCATCTCTTCCCAACCTCAGTTTTCAGGCTTCAGATCCTAGACCTTAAATCCAATCACAGTCCAGGAGTGAAAGAGTTGCAGAAAAAAGAACTCCTTCTTCCCCTTGGCCAGAAAACTTTTGGTTGCCATATTGTGCAACGTTCAGTGTAGGAGAAACCAGCATGTTACATTAGGCCACGCCCTGACTTGAGGGGCTCCTTGGGCACAAAAACACATTGTGAAACTCAGTGCGAGACCTATCCTCAAGGAAGGCCTCTCAGTGTCTGGACCAAGAGCCCAAATATGGGGCTTGCCATGTTCTTAGGTCCCAATGTTAACCAGAGGTCTGATTGTCCAGTTGCCCCCCCCACGACTCTGCTCTGGAATCCCTCTTTTGGTGGTCCACCTGAGGTAAAATAAATAAATAAATAAATAAAAATAAACAAAAAAACCCAGAAAGGCCTCCTTTCTTACTACAAAATGACCCCAAACTCTTGGGATCTGGTCAAATCCCCAGAAAGGGAGCCTCATCGATGGCCCATGAGGACACCCCGACATTCCATGGCAATCAGTGACACATTTCCAGAAAAAAAAAAAAAAAAGCACGAGCAAGCACCTCACATTCGCCCTTTGTTCATATGCCGAAGAGTTCTCCTCACGGTCTATAGATCGGGCCGTCCATACCTACATCCCCCAACCTAAGTCGAGTTTGTGTTTTCAGACTTTTGACCAAATAACCCTGGACCACACACGCTCCACACTTGGGTCCCTGGAGCCACACCTCAGGACTGTGCTTCCCTTTTAAGGGAATTCGTCCCATTCCATTGGCCACAACCTTGCAAATGAGGAAAAACCTCCAAAGTCACCGAGGCCATCCCAATAGTGTAGGCCGCCCAGGACAAACAGGGGTGATCTCAAACCAGCTGAGCAACTACCTCCACTCAGACAACAGATGTCCCCAGAGAAGAATATTGAACCGGACAGGACCCTAGGCCCAAATCAGATCCATTGCTTTGGTTTCCAGGCATCTCTCCTCAGAGGCTTCGTTTCCAATACCAGCATATGGTGGTTTCCTGAGGCACCAATAAGAACAAATCTCGTCTCCCCATGGAAAACTTGCTCATTGGAGCTTTGTCATAACCTCTGGTTAAGAGAATCCTTCAGGGCCCTGGTGCCACTGCCCCATACCAAGGTCTCCATGGACTCAATCCAACATTAAGACCATCCTCAGGAAAGTCCATTTCAACTCAGCCCCCTCTGTTGCTACCCCAAGCCAGCAGATCAAACGTTTCTTGTTGCTAGGACAAAATTGGAATGTGAGGCTGGCTGCCCAGGCATCCATACTTAGAACGCTGTTCTGGAAAAATACCTTATAAGACGTCCTGGAGCCATCCAACAAATCTTAATTGTCCCACAGAAGGAATCCTTGCGGTTTGGAGCATCTCACAACTCAAATAGTGGGAAAACCCCCATGGCCTCATAATGCCCCCCCTTCCTGAAGGGGCCAACATGGACAGAAACTCAAACCTGAGCCAAAGTCTGAACCTCGACCTGACTTCAGACGCATGAGATCTCAATTCAGCTCTGCAGAGTGTGCCTGCCATGTCCTTGCCCCGAAACCTAAGCCTAGCTTGTGTTCTCAGACTTCCGTCCTCACTCTCCTGGCCCATAAGCCCTCCAGTTTGGGAATTCCGAAGCCACAATGCAGCATGCTGCCTGCCCTCCAGAAGAAAAACTTTGCCCTATGCTGCTAATAAGAAACCCCAAATGATTTTCTAATGCATGCCACTCGATTGTAAAGCAATTATACAGCCCACCCTGTATACTAATGCCCTGTCTGGCACAGCCTGAGACAAGACATCCCAAACGACACCCAGACAGCTGGCCCCAACCTGGACACATAGGACCCGCTATGGCTGTAGGTCGTCATCTCTTCCCAACATCGGTTTTCAGGCTTCAGAACCTAGACCTTATCTCCAATCACTGCCCAGGGGTGAACGTGATGCAGAAATTAGAATTCCTCCTTCCCCATGGCCAGAAACCTTGTGGTTGGCATGTTGTCCAACGTTCAATGTGGGAAAACCAGCATTGTCCGAAAGGCCACGCCAGTGCTTGAGGGCCGCCTAGGGCACAGACATGCATTGTGACCTGCAGCGTGAGTCCCGTATTAAAGTAACGCCTTTCAGTGGCTGGACCAAGATCCTGCATATGGGGCTTGTCATATCCATAGGCCCCCAGCCTTAACCAGAGGGCGAGTATTCCAGTTGTCAGTACCCACTGCTATGCTCTAGAATCCCTCTACTGGGGGGACACATGAAGCAGAAAACAGGACACTTCCCTTCCCACAGAAGGACCCCAAACTCTTGGGGGCTGGACAAACTACCAGAGAGGGAGACTTCTACGACCCATGAGGCAACTCCTACATTAAACGGCCATTGTGGACAAAACATCCAGAGACAAAAGCCTGAGCGACTGCCTCCCTTTCACCCTTCTTTCATATCCAGAGGAACTCCCCTCATGGACTGTAGATCAGGCCTGCCGTAACCTCGGCCCCAAACCTGAGCTGAGTTAGGGTTTTTGGATGTCTGTCTGTACAGCCATGGCCCAAACAGCCTCCAGGCTGGGGTCTCTGGAGCCACAGTTTCTCTCTCCTAAGAAACTGCCCATTCCATTGGCCACAACTCTACAAAATAGTAGAAACCTCAAGGTCCCCAAGGACATCCCACTACCGCAAGCCGCACTGGACAAATAGGGGCATTATGACACATGCTGAGCAACTACTACCTCAACGCAGACACACAGACAGATATCCGCAGAGACAGAAGATTGAACCAGACAGGCCCCTAGGCCCTATTATGAACTCTTGCTTTGGTGTCCAGGTATCACTCCTCAGAGGCCTGGGTTCGAACACCAGCATACGGGGCTTTCCTGAGGCACCAGACAGAAGACCTCTCATCTCCACATGGGAAGCTTCCTTGTTGGGGTTGTGTCAAGCCCTTCGGGTTGGAGAATCCTGCAGAGTCCCTTAGCTACTGCCACATTCCAAGGTCTCCATGGCCACCAACCCACATTATGACTCATCCTCAGCAGAGTCCATTTAAACTCAGCCTTCTGGGTAGCTCACCCAAGAGCCCGCAGATTGAGCGTGCCTTGTCTCGACCAGGCAATGGGAAGGTGAGTTGGCGTTTCTCGGCATCCATGCTTACGGCCCTGCTCTCGAGTCTTTCTGTATGGGGCATCCTGGAACCATCCAATAGTACTCGACTGTCCTGAAGAAGGAAACTTTGAAGTTTGGAGCAGCTCACAACTCCCAGGGTAGGGAAACCTCCCTGGCCTCATGACGCCCCCACCCCCTTCAGGAAGGGGCTGTCATGGACACAAACTCCAGCTTGAGGCAACATCTGATAATCGCCCTGACCTCACCTGCAGGAGATCTCGATTCAGCCTCTGCAGAGTGGGCCTGCCATGCTCTTGGCCCCAAAACTCGTCTAGCTTGTGTTTTCAGACTTCCTTCCTCACAATCCTGGCCACACCCCTCCAGTTTGGCAATTCTGGAGACACAATGCAGCACTCTGCCTGCCCTCCAGAAGAAAAATGTTGCCCTATAGGGCTAACCAGAAACACCAAATGAGTAACAACCTGCATGCCACTCGAACATACCCCAATTATACAGTCTAGCCTGAGCACTAAATCCCTGTCTGACACAGCCTGAGGGCAGACCTCCAGTCCAACACCCAGACAGCTGGCCGTACACAGAGCATATCACACCCACAATGGCTTTAGGCCATCATCTCTACCCAACCTCAATTTTCACCTTCAGAACCTAGACCTTATCTCCACTCACTGCTCAGGAGTGAACGTGATGCAAGAATCAGAACTTCTCCTTCGCCTTGGCAAGAAACCTAGTGGTTGGCATGTTGTCCAATGTTCATTGTAGGAGAAAGCAGCATGGACTATGAGGCCCCACCTCTCCCTGAGGGCCACAATGTGCACAAACACACATTGTGACCCTCAGCGTGAGCCCTATCCTCATGTAAAGCCTCTTAGTGACTGGAACAACAGCCCACATATGGGGCTTGCCAGGCCCCTAGTCCCCCAATCTCAACCAGAGTTCGAGATGTCTAGTCACCCCTACTCAGGGCTCTACTCTGGAATCCCTCTTTGGAGGAACACCTTAGGTAAAAAAAAAAAAAAATACAGAAAGGACTCTTCCCATCCACAGAATGATCCCAACCACTTGGGATCAGGCCAAATCATCAGAGAAAGAATTGTCCATGGCCCTTGAGGACACCCCGACATTCCGCGGCCACCGTTGACACAAAATCCAGAGACAAAAGCCTGAGCAAGCGCCACATACTCGCCCTTTGTTCATAGCCCGGAAAATTCTCACGGTCTGTAGATCGAGCCTTCATACATACATCCCCAAACCTAAGCTGAGTTTGTGTTTTCAGACTTCTGTCCCCACAGTCCTGGCCCACACACCATCCAAATTGGGGCCCCTGAAGCCACACCTCAGGACTGTGGCTTCCCTCTCCAGGGGAATTCTGCCATTTCCATTGGCCACAACCCTATAGATTAGGAGTAGCCTCCAATCTCCCCGAGGCCATCCGAATAGTGTTGGCTGCCCAGGACAAACAGGGATGATCTCTCACAAGTTAGGAAACTACCTCCACTCAGACCCAGAGACAGATATCCCCAGAGAATAAGATTGAACTGGAAAGGCACTTAGGCCCTAATCAGATCCATTGCTTTTGATTCCAGTCATCTCTCCTCAGAGGCCTGGTTTCCAATACCAGCATATGGGAGATTCCTTAGGCACTCATCAAAACAATTCTCTTCTCTACATAGGAAACATACTCTTTAGAGCTCCATCAAAACCTCCGGTTATGAACATCCCTCAAGGCCCCGGATCAAGCATCCCATTCCAAGGTCTACATGGACAAAAATGCACATTATGACCCATCCTCAACTCACCCATTTCAACACACCCGCCTCGGTTGCTCCCCTAGATCCAGCAGATCGAACTTGCCTTGGCTCTATGAGACACCTGGAATGGGAGGCAGGCTGCCCAGGCATCCATCCTTAGAACCCTGCTCTGGATAACTTCCTTATGAGATGTCCTGGAGCCATCCAACAGGTCTCGACTGTCCCACAGAAGGAATCATTGCGGTTTGGAGCATATCACAATTCCCATCGTGGGAAAACCTCCATGTCCTCGTGACACCCTCCCCTTCATGAAGGGGCCGTCATGGACAGAAACTCCGACCTAAGCCAACTTCTGATCCTAGCTCTGTCTTCAGGTATACGGGATCTCGAATCATCTCTGCAGAGGGTGCCTGCCGTCCCCTCACCCCGAAATCTAAGTCTGGCTTGTGTTCTCAGAATTTTTTCCTCACACTCCTGGCCCACAAGCCTTCCAGTTTGGGAATTCTGGAGCCACTATGTGGCACTGTGTCTTCCCTCCAGAAGAAAAACGTTGCCCTTTGGGGCTACCCAGTAACCACAAATGAGTACCATCCTGCACGAAAGTCGACTGCACCCCAATGATACAGTCTAGCCTGGGCATTAATTCCCTGTCTGCCACAGCCTGAGCCTGCACCTCCCAACCCACACTCAACAGCTGGCCGAACACTGAGCAATCAGACACACCATGGCCTTAGGTCTTCATCTCTTCCCAACCTCAGTTTTCAGGCTTCAGAACCTAGACCTTAAATCTAATCACAGTCCAGGAGTGAAAGAGTTGCAGGAAATAGAACTCCTTCTTCCCCATGGCCAGAAAACTTTTGGTTGCCATATTGTGCAACGTTCAGTGTAGGAGAAACCAGCATGGTACATTAGGCCACGCACTGACTTGAGGGGCTCTTTGGGCACAAAAACACATTGTGAAACTCAGTGCGAAACCTATCCTCAAGGAAGGCCTCTCAGTGTCTGGACCAAGAGCCCACATATGGGGCTTGCCATGTTCTTAGGTCCCAATGTTAACCAGAGGTCTGGTTGTCCATTTGCCCCCACCCACGACTCTGCTCTGGAATCCCTCTTTTGGTGGTCCACCTGAGGTAAAAAAAAAAAATAAATAAATAAAAATGAACAAAAAAAAAACAGAAAGGCCTCCTCCCTTACGACAGAATGACCACAAACTCTTGGGATCTGGTCAAATCCCCAGAAATGGAGCCTCATCGATGGCCCATGAGGACACCCCGACATTCCATGGCAATCGGTGACACATTTCCAGAAAAAAAAAAAAAAAAGCATGAGCAAGCACCTCACAATCGCCCTTTGTTCATATGCCGAAGAGTTCTCCTCACGGTCTATAGATCGGGCCGGCCATACCTACATCCCCCAACCTAAGTGGCGTTTGTGTTTTCAGACTTTTGACCAAATAGCCCTGGACCACACACGCTCCACACTTGGGTCCCTGGAGCCACACCTCAGGCCTGTGCTTCCCTTTCAAGGGAATTCTTCCCATTCCATTGGCCACAACCTTGCAAATGAGGAAAAACCTCCAAAGTCACCGAGGCCATCCCAATAGTGTAGGCCGCCCAGGACAAACAGGGGTGATCTCAAACCAGCTGAGCAACTACCTCCACTCAGACAACAGATGTCCCCAGAGAAGAATATTGAACCGGACAGGACCCTAGGCCCTAATCAGATCCATTGCTTTGGTTTCCAGGCATCTCTCCTCAGAGGCCTCGTTTCCAATACCAGCATATGGTGGTTTCCTGAGGCACCAATAAGAACAAATCTCGTCTCCCCATGGAAAACTTGCTCATTGGAGCTTTGTCATAACCTCTGGTTAGGAGAATCCTTCAGGGCCCTGGTGCCAATGCCCCATACCAAGGTCTCCATGGACTCAATCCAACATTAAGACCATCCTCAGGAAAGTCCATTTCAACTCAGCCCGCTCTGTTGCTACCCCAGGACAGCAGATCAAACGTTTCTTGTTGCTGGGGGACAATTGGAATGTGCGGCTGGCTGCCCAGGCATCCATACTTACAACGCTGTTCTGGAAAAATACCTTATAAGACGTCTTGGAGCCATCCAACAAATCTTAATTGTCCCACAGAAGGAATCCTTGCGGTTTGGAGCATCTCACAACTCCAATAGTGGGAAAACCCCCATGGCCTCATAATGCCCCCCCTTCCTGAAGGGGCCAACATGGACAGAAACTCAAACCTGAGCCAAAGTCTGAACCTCGACCTGACTTCAGACGCATGAGATCTCAATTCAGCTCTGCAGAGTGTGCCTGCCATGTCCTTGCCCCGAAACAAAAGCCTAGCTTGTGTTCTCAGACTTCCGTCCTCACTCTCCTGGCCCATAAGCCCTCCAGTTTGGGAATTCCGAAGCCACAATGCAGCATGCTGCCTGCCCTCCGGAAGAAAAACTTTGCCCTATGCTGCTAATAAGAAACCCCAAATGATTTTCTAATGCATGCCACTCGATTGTAAAGCAATTATACAGCCCACCCTGTATACTAATGCCCTGTCTGGCACAGCCTGAGACAAGACATCCCAAACGACACCCAGACAGCTGGCCCCAACCTGGACACATAGGACCCGCTATGGCTGTAGGTCGTCATCTCTTCCCAACCTCGGTTTTCAGGCTTCAGAACCTAGACCTTATCTCCAATCACTGCCCAGGGGTGAACGTGATGCAGAAATTAGAATTCCTCCTTCCCCATGGCCAGAAACCTTGTGGTTGACATGTTGTCCAACGTTCAATGTGGGAAAACCTGCATTGTCCGAAAGGCCACGCCAGTGCTTGAGGGCCGCCTAGGGCACAGACATGCATTGTGACCTGCAGCGTGAGTCCCGTATTAAAGTAACGCCTTTCAGTGGCTGGACCAAGATCCTGCATATGGGGCTTGTCATATCCATAGGCCCCCAGGCTTAACCAGAGGGCGAGTATTCCAGTTGTCAGTACCCACTGCTATGCTCTAGAATTCCTCTACTGGGGGGACACATGAAGCAGAAAACAGGACACTTCCCTTCCCACAGAAGGACCCCAAACTCTTGGGGGCTGGACAAACTACCAGAGAGGGAGACTTCTACGACCCATGAGGCAACTCCTACATTAAACGGCCATTGTGGACAAAACATCCAGAGACAAAAGCCTGAGCGACTGCCTCCCTCTCACCCTTCTTTCATATCCAGAGGAACTGCCCTCATGGACTGTAGATCAGGCCTGCCGTAACCTCGGCCCTAAACTTGAGCTGAGTTTGGGTTTTTGGATGTCTGTCTGCACAGCCATGGCCCACACAGCCTCCAGGCTGGGGTCTCTGGAGCCACACCACAGTACTGTGCCTGCTCTCTCCTAAGAAACTGCCCATTCCATTGGCCACAACTCTACAAAATAGTAGAAACCTCAAGGTCCCCAAGGACATCCCACTACCGCAAGCCGCACTGGACAAATAGGGGCATTATGACACAAGTTGAGCAACTACTACCTCCATGCAGACACAAAGACAGATATCCGCAGAGACAGAAGATTGAACCAGACAGGCCCCTAGGCCCTATTATGAACTCTTGCTTTGGTGTCCAGGTATCACTCCTCAGAGGCCTGGGTTCGAAGACCAGCATACGGGGCTTTCCTGAGGCACCAGACAGAAGACCTCTCATCTCCACATGGGAAGCTTCCTTGTTGGGGTTGTGTCAAGCCCTTCGGGTTGGAGAATCCTGCAGAGTCCCTTAGCTACTGCCACATTCCAAGGTCTCCATGGCCACCAACCCACATTATGACTCATCCTCAGGAGAGTCCATTTAAACTCAGCCTTCTGGGTAGCTCACCCAAGAGCCCGCAGATTGAGCGTGCCTTGTCTCGACCAGGCAATGGGAAGGTGAGTTGGCGTTTCTCGGCATCCATGCTTACGGCCCTGCTCTCGAGTCTTTCTGTATGGGGCATCCTGGAACCATCCAATAGTACTCGACTGTCCTGAAGAAGGAAACTTTGAAGTTTGGAGCAGCTCACAACTCCCAGCGTAGGGAAACCTCCCTGGCCTCATGACGCCCCCACCCCCTTCAGGAAGGGGCCGTCATGGACACAAACTGCAGCTTGAGGCAACATATGATACTCGCCCCGACCTCACCTGCAGGAGATCTCGATTCAGCCTCTGCAGAGTGGGCCTGCCATGCTCTTGGCCCCAAAACTCGTGCTAGCTTGTGTTTTCAGACTTCCTTCCTCACAATCCTGGCCACACCCCTCCAGTTTGGCAATTCTGGAGACACAATGCAGCACTCTGCCTGCCCTCCAGAAGAAAAATGTTGCCCTATAGGGCTAACCAGAAACGCCAAATGAGTAACAACCTGCATGCCACTCGACCATACCCCAATTATACAGTCTAGCCTGTGCACTAAAGCGCTGTCTGACACAGCCTGAGGGCAGACCTCCAGTCCAACACCCAGACAGCTGGCCGTACACAGAGCATATCACACCCACAATGGCTTTAGGCCATCATCTTTACCCAACCTCAGTTTTCACCTTCAGAACCTAGACCTTATCTCCACACACTGCTCAGGAGTGAACGTGATGCAAGAATCAGAACTTCTCCTTCGCTTTGGCAAGAAACCTAGTGGTTGGCATGTTGTCCAACGTTCATTGTAGGAGAAAGCAGCATGGACTAGGAGGCCCCACCTATCCCTGAGGGCCACAATGTGCACAAACACACATTGTGACCCTCAGCGTGAGCCCTATCCTCATGTAAAGCCTCTTAGTGACTGGAACAACAGCCCACATATGGGGCTTGCCAAGCCCCTAGTCCCCCAATCTCAACCAGAGTTCGAGATGTCTAGTCACCCCTACTCAGGGCTCTACTCTGGAATCCCTCTTTGGTTGGACACCTGAGGTAAAAAAAAAAAAATACAGAAAGTACTCTTCCCATTCACAGAATGATCCCAACCACTTGGGATCAGGCCAAATCATCAGAGAAAGAATTGTCCATGGCCCTTGAGGACACCCCGACATTCCGCGGCCACCCTTGACACAAAATCCAGAGACAAAAGCCTGAGCAAGCGCCACATACTCGCCCTTTGTTCATAGCCCGGAAAATTCTCACGGTCTGTAGATCGAGCCTTCATACATACATCCCCAAACCTAAGCTGAGTTTGTGTTTTCAGACTTCTGTCCCCACAGTCCTGGCCCACACACCATCCAAGTTGGGGCCCCTGGAGCCACACCTCAGGACTGTGGCTTTCCTCTCCAGGGGAATTCTGCCATTTCCATTGGCCACAACCCTATAGATTAGGAGTATCCTCCAATCTCCCCGAGGCCATCCGAATAGTGTTGGCTGCCCAGGACAAACAGGGCTGATCTCTCACAAGTTAGGAAACTACCTCCACTCAGACCCAGAGACAGATATCCCCAGAGAATAAGATTGAACTGGACAGGCACTTTGGCCCTAATCAGATCCATTGCTTTTGATTCCAGTCATCTCTCCTCAGAGGCCTGGTTTCCAATACCAGCATATGGGAGATTCCTTAGGCACTCATCAAAACAATTCTCTTCTCTACATAGGAAACATACTCTTTAGAGCTCCATCAAAACCTCCGGTTATGAACATCCCTCAAGGCCCCGGATCAAGCATCCCATTCCAAGGTCTACATGTACACAAATGCACATTATGACCCATCCTCAACTCACCCATTTCAACACACCCGCCTCGGTTGCTCCCCTAGATCCAGCAGATCGAACTTGCCTTGGCTCTATGAGACACCTGGAATGGGAGGCTGGCTGCCCAGGCATCCATCCTTAGAACCCTGCTCTGGATAACTTCCTTATGGGATGTCCTGGAGCCATCCAACAGGTCTCGACTGTCCCACAGAAGGAATCATTGCGGTTTGGAGCATATCACAATTCCCATCGTGGGAAAACCTCCATGTCCTCGTGACACCCTCCCCTTCATGAAGGGGCCGTCATGGACAGAAACTCCGACCTAAGCCAACTTCTGATCCTAGCTCTGTCTTCAGGTATACGGGATCTCGAATCATCTCTGCAGAGGGTGCCTGCCGTCCCCTCACCCCGAAATCTAAGTCTGGCTTGTGTTCTCAGAATTTTTTCCTCACACTCCTGGCCCACAAGCCTTCCAGTTTGGGAATTCTGGAGCCACTATGTGGCACTGTGTCTTCCCTCCAGAAGAAAAACGTTGCCCTTTGGGGCTACCCGGTAACCACAAATGAGTCCCATCCTCAACGAAACTCGACTGCACCCCAATGATACAGTCTAGCCTGGGCATTAATTCCCTGTCTGCCACAGCCTGAGCCTGCACCTCCAAACCCACACTCAACAGCTGGCCGAACACTGCGCAATCAGACACACCATGGCCTTAGGTCTTCATCTCTTCCCAACCTCAGTTTTCAGGCTTCAGAACCTAGACCTTAAATCCAATCACAGTCCAGGAGTGAAAGAGTTGTAGAAAATAGAACTCCTTCTTCCCCATGGCCAGAAAACTTTTGGTTGCCATATTGTGCAACGTTCAGTGTAGGAGAAACCAGCATGGTATATTAGGCCACGCCCTGACTTGAGGGGCTCCTTGGGCACAAAAACGCATTGTGAAACTCAGTACGAGACCTATCCTCAAGGAAGGCCTCTCAGTGTCTGGACCAAGAGCCCACATATGGGGCTTGCCATGTTCTTAGGTCCCAATGTTAACCAGAGGTCTGGTTGTCCAGTTGCCCCACCCACGACTCTGCTCTGGAATCCCTCTTTTGGTGGTCCACCTGAGGTAAAAAAAAAATAAATAAATGAATAAAAATAAACAAAAAAAAAAAAAACAGAAAGGCCTCCTCCCTTACGACAGAATGACCCCAAACTCTTGGGATCTGGTCAAATCCCCAGAAAGGGAGCCTCATCGATGGCCCATGAGGACACCCCGACATTCCATGGCAATCGGTGACACATTTCCAGAAAAAAAAAAAAAAAAGCATGAGCAAGCACCTCACATTCGCCCTTTGTTCATATGCCGAAGAGTTCTCCTCACGTTCTATAGATCGGGCCGGCCATACCTACATCCCCCAACCTAAGTGGAGTTTGTGTTTTCAGACTTTTGACCAAATAGCCCTGGACCACACACGCTCCACACTTGGGTCCCTGGAGCCACACCTCAGGCCTGTGCTTCCCTTTCAAGGGAATTCTTCCCATTCCATTGGCCACAACCTTGCAAATGAGGAAAAACCTCCAAAGTCACCGAGGCCATCCCAATAGTGTAGGCCGCCCAGGACAAACAGGGGTGATCTCAAACCAGCTGAGCAACTACCTCCACTCAGACAACAGATGTCCCCAGAGAAGAATATTGAACCGGACAGGACCCTAGGCCCAAATCAGATCCATTGCTTTGGTTTCCAGGCATCTCTCCTCAGAGGCTTCGTTTCCAATACCAGCATATGGTGGTTTCCTGAGGCACCAATAAGAACAAATCTCGTCTCCCCATGGAAAACTTGCTCATTGGAGCTTTGTCATAACCTCTGGTTAAGAGAATCCTTCAGGGCCCTGGTGCCACTGCCCCATACCAAGGTCTCCATGGACTCAATCCAACATTAAGACCATCCTCAGGAAAGTCCATTTCAACTCAGCCCCCTCTGTTGCTACCCCAAGCCAGCAGATCAAACGTTTCTTGTTGCTAGGACAAAATTGGAATGTGAGGCTGGCTGCCCAGGCATCCATACTTAGAACGCTGTTCTGGAAAAATACCTTATAAGACGTCCTGGAGCCATCCAACAAATCTTAATTGTCCCACAGAAGGAATCCTTGCGGTTTGGAGCATCTCACAACTCAAATAGTGGGAAAACCCCCATGGCCTCATAATGCCCCCCCTTCCTGAAGGGGCCAACATGGACAGAAACTCAAACCTGAGCCAAAGTCTGAACCTCGACCTGACTTCAGACGCATGAGATCTCAATTCAGCTCTGCAGAGTGTGCCTGCCATGTCCTTGCCCCGAAACCTAAGCCTAGCTTGTGTTCTCAGACTTCCGTCCTCACTCTCCTGGCCCATAAGCCCTCCAGTTTGGGAATTCCGAAGCCACAATGCAGCATGCTGCCTGCCCTCCAGAAGAAAAACTTTGCCCTATGCTGCTAATAAGAAACCCCAAATGATTTTCTAATGCATGCCACTCGATTGTAAAGCAATTATACAGCCCACCCTGTATACTAATGCCCTGTCTGGCACAGCCTGAGACAAGACATCCCAAACGACACCCAGACAGCTGGCCCCAACCTGGACACATAGGACCCGCTATGGCTGTAGGTCGTCATCTCTTCCCAACATCGGTTTTCAGGCTTCAGAACCTAGACCTTATCTCCAATCACTGCCCAGGGGTGAACGTGATGCAGAAATTAGAATTCCTCCTTCCCCATGGCCAGAAACCTTGTGGTTGGCATGTTGTCCAACGTTCAATGTGGGAAAACCAGCATTGTCCGAAAGGCCACGCCAGTGCTTGAGGGCCGCCTAGGGCACAGACATGCATTGTGACCTGCAGCGTGAGTCCCGTATTAAAGTAACGCCTTTCAGTGGCTGGACCAAGATCCTGCATATGGGGCTTGTCATATCCATAGGCCCCCAGCCTTAACCAGAGGGCGAGTATTCCAGTTGTCAGTACCCACTGCTATGCTCTAGAATCCCTCTACTGGGGGGACACATGAAGCAGAAAACAGGACACTTCCCTTCCCACAGAAGGACCCCAAACTCTTGGGGGCTGGACAAACTACCAGAGAGGGAGACTTCTACGACCCATGAGGCAACTCCTACATTAAACGGCCATTGTGGACAAAACATCCAGAGACAAAAGCCTGAGCGACTGCCTCCCTTTCACCCTTCTTTCATATCCAGAGGAACTCCCCTCATGGACTGTAGATCAGGCCTGCCGTAACCTCGGCCCCAAACCTGAGCTGAGTTAGGGTTTTTGGATGTCTGTCTGTACAGCCATGGCCCAAACAGCCTCCAGGCTGGGGTCTCTGGAGCCACAGTTTCTCTCTCCTAAGAAACTGCCCATTCCATTGGCCACAACTCTACAAAATAGTAGAAACCTCAAGGTCCCCAAGGACATCCCACTACCGCAAGCCGCACTGGACAAATAGGGGCATTATGACACATGCTGAGCAACTACTACCTCAACGCAGACACACAGACAGATATCCGCAGAGACAGAAGATTGAACCAGACAGGCCCCTAGGCCCTATTATGAACTCTTGCTTTGGTGTCCAGGTATCACTCCTCAGAGGCCTGGGTTCGAACACCAGCATACGGGGCTTTCCTGAGGCACCAGACAGAAGACCTCTCATCTCCACATGGGAAGCTTCCTTGTTGGGGTTGTGTCAAGCCCTTCGGGTTGGAGAATCCTGCAGAGTCCCTTAGCTACTGCCACATTCCAAGGTCTCCATGGCCACCAACCCACATTATGACTCATCCTCAGCAGAGTCCATTTAAACTCAGCCTTCTGGGTAGCTCACCCAAGAGCCCGCAGATTGAGCGTGCCTTGTCTCGACCAGGCAATGGGAAGGTGAGTTGGCGTTTCTCGGCATCCATGCTTACGGCCCTGCTCTCGAGTCTTTCTGTATGGGGCATCCTGGAACCATCCAATAGTACTCGACTGTCCTGAAGAAGGAAACTTTGAAGTTTGGAGCAGCTCACAACTCCCAGGGTAGGGAAACCTCCCTGGCCTCATGACGCCCCCACCCCCTTCAGGAAGGGGCTGTCATGGACACAAACTCCAGCTTGAGGCAACATCTGATAATCGCCCTGACCTCACCTGCAGGAGATCTCGATTCAGCCTCTGCAGAGTGGGCCTGCCATGCTCTTGGCCCCAAAACTCGTCTAGCTTGTGTTTTCAGACTTCCTTCCTCACAATCCTGGCCACACCCCTCCAGTTTGGCAATTCTGGAGACACAATGCAGCACTCTGCCTGCCCTCCAGAAGAAAAATGTTGCCCTATAGGGCTAACCAGAAACACCAAATGAGTAACAACCTGCATGCCACTCGAACATACCCCAATTATACAGTCTAGCCTGAGCACTAAATCCCTGTCTGACACAGCCTGAGGGCAGACCTCCAGTCCAACACCCAGACAGCTGGCCGTACACAGAGCATATCACACCCACAATGGCTTTAGGCCATCATCTCTACCCAACCTCAATTTTCACCTTCAGAACCTAGACCTTATCTCCACTCACTGCTCAGGAGTGAACGTGATGCAAGAATCAGAACTTCTCCTTCGCCTTGGCAAGAAACCTAGTGGTTGGCATGTTGTCCAATGTTCATTGTAGGAGAAAGCAGCATGGACTATGAGGCCCCACCTCTCCCTGAGGGCCACAATGTGCACAAACACACATTGTGACCCTCAGCGTGAGCCCTATCCTCATGTAAAGCCTCTTAGTGACTGGAACAACAGCCCACATATGGGGCTTGCCAGGCCCCTAGTCCCCCAATCTCAACCAGAGTTCGAGATGTCTAGTCACCCCTACTCAGGGCTCTACTCTGGAATCCCTCTTTGGAGGAACACCTTAGGTAAAAAAAAAAAAAAATACAGAAAGGACTCTTCCCATCCACAGAATGATCCCAACCACTTGGGATCAGGCCAAATCATCAGAGAAAGAATTGTCCATGGCCCTTGAGGACACCCCGACATTCCGCGGCCACCGTTGACACAAAATCCAGAGACAAAAGCCTGAGCAAGCGCCACATACTCGCCCTTTGTTCATAGCCCGGAAAATTCTCACGGTCTGTAGATCGAGCCTTCATACATACATCCCCAAACCTAAGCTGAGTTTGTGTTTTCAGACTTCTGTCCCCACAGTCCTGGCCCACACACCATCCAAATTGGGGCCCCTGAAGCCACACCTCAGGACTGTGGCTTCCCTCTCCAGGGGAATTCTGCCATTTCCATTGGCCACAACCCTATAGATTAGGAGTAGCCTCCAATCTCCCCGAGGCCATCCGAATAGTGTTGGCTGCCCAGGACAAACAGGGATGATCTCTCACAAGTTAGGAAACTACCTCCACTCAGACCCAGAGACAGATATCCCCAGAGAATAAGATTGAACTGGAAAGGCACTTAGGCCCTAATCAGATCCATTGCTTTTGATTCCAGTCATCTCTCCTCAGAGGCCTGGTTTCCAATACCAGCATATGGGAGATTCCTTAGGCACTCATCAAAACAATTCTCTTCTCTACATAGGAAACATACTCTTTAGAGCTCCATCAAAACCTCCGGTTATGAACATCCCTCAAGGCCCCGGATCAAGCATCCCATTCCAAGGTCTACATGGACAAAAATGCACATTATGACCCATCCTCAACTCACCCATTTCAACACACCCGCCTCGGTTGCTCCCCTAGATCCAGCAGATCGAACTTGCCTTGGCTCTATGAGACACCTGGAATGGGAGGCAGGCTGCCCAGGCATCCATCCTTAGAACCCTGCTCTGGATAACTTCCTTATGAGATGTCCTGGAGCCATCCAACAGGTCTCGACTGTCCCACAGAAGGAATCATTGCGGTTTGGAGCATATCACAATTCCCATCGTGGGAAAACCTCCATGTCCTCGTGACACCCTCCCCTTCATGAAGGGGCCGTCATGGACAGAAACTCCGACCTAAGCCAACTTCTGATCCTAGCTCTGTCTTCAGGTATACGGGATCTCGAATCATCTCTGCAGAGGGTGCCTGCCGTCCCCTCACCCCGAAATCTAAGTCTGGCTTGTGTTCTCAGAATTTTTTCCTCACACTCCTGGCCCACAAGCCTTCCAGTTTGGGAATTCTGGAGCCACTATGTGGCACTGTGTCTTCCCTCCAGAAGAAAAACGTTGCCCTTTGGGGCTACCCAGTAACCACAAATGAGTACCATCCTGCACGAAAGTCGACTGCACCCCAATGATACAGTCTAGCCTGGGCATTAATTCCCTGTCTGCCACAGCCTGAGCCTGCACCTCCCAACCCACACTCAACAGCTGGCCGAACACTGAGCAATCAGACACACCATGGCCTTAGGTCTTCATCTCTTCCCAACCTCAGTTTTCAGGCTTCAGAACCTAGACCTTAAATCTAATCACAGTCCAGGAGTGAAAGAGTTGCAGGAAATAGAACTCCTTCTTCCCCATGGCCAGAAAACTTTTGGTTGCCATATTGTGCAACGTTCAGTGTAGGAGAAACCAGCATGGTACATTAGGCCACGCACTGACTTGAGGGGCTCTTTGGGCACAAAAACACATTGTGAAACTCAGTGCGAAACCTATCCTCAAGGAAGGCCTCTCAGTGTCTGGACCAAGAGCCCACATATGGGGCTTGCCATGTTCTTAGGTCCCAATGTTAACCAGAGGTCTGGTTGTCCATTTGCCCCCACCCACGACTCTGCTCTGGAATCCCTCTTTTGGTGGTCCACCTGAGGTAAAAAAAAAAAATAAATAAATAAAAATGAACAAAAAAAAAACAGAAAGGCCTCCTCCCTTACGACAGAATGACCACAAACTCTTGGGATCTGGTCAAATCCCCAGAAATGGAGCCTCATCGATGGCCCATGAGGACACCCCGACATTCCATGGCAATCGGTGACACATTTCCAGAAAAAAAAAAAAAAAAGCATGAGCAAGCACCTCACAATCGCCCTTTGTTCATATGCCGAAGAGTTCTCCTCACGGTCTATAGATCGGGCCGGCCATACCTACATCCCCCAACCTAAGTGGCGTTTGTGTTTTCAGACTTTTGACCAAATAGCCCTGGACCACACACGCTCCACACTTGGGTCCCTGGAGCCACACCTCAGGCCTGTGCTTCCCTTTCAAGGGAATTCTTCCCATTCCATTGGCCACAACCTTGCAAATGAGGAAAAACCTCCAAAGTCACCGAGGCCATCCCAATAGTGTAGGCCGCCCAGGACAAACAGGGGTGATCTCAAACCAGCTGAGCAACTACCTCCACTCAGACAACAGATGTCCCCAGAGAAGAATATTGAACCGGACAGGACCCTAGGCCCTAATCAGATCCATTGCTTTGGTTTCCAGGCATCTCTCCTCAGAGGCCTCGTTTCCAATACCAGCATATGGTGGTTTCCTGAGGCACCAATAAGAACAAATCTCGTCTCCCCATGGAAAACTTGCTCATTGGAGCTTTGTCATAACCTCTGGTTAGGAGAATCCTTCAGGGCCCTGGTGCCAATGCCCCATACCAAGGTCTCCATGGACTCAATCCAACATTAAGACCATCCTCAGGAAAGTCCATTTCAACTCAGCCCGCTCTGTTGCTACCCCAGGACAGCAGATCAAACGTTTCTTGTTGCTGGGGGACAATTGGAATGTGCGGCTGGCTGCCCAGGCATCCATACTTACAACGCTGTTCTGGAAAAATACCTTATAAGACGTCTTGGAGCCATCCAACAAATCTTAATTGTCCCACAGAAGGAATCCTTGCGGTTTGGAGCATCTCACAACTCCAATAGTGGGAAAACCCCCATGGCCTCATAATGCCCCCCCTTCCTGAAGGGGCCAACATGGACAGAAACTCAAACCTGAGCCAAAGTCTGAACCTCGACCTGACTTCAGACGCATGAGATCTCAATTCAGCTCTGCAGAGTGTGCCTGCCATGTCCTTGCCCCGAAACAAAAGCCTAGCTTGTGTTCTCAGACTTCCGTCCTCACTCTCCTGGCCCATAAGCCCTCCAGTTTGGGAATTCCGAAGCCACAATGCAGCATGCTGCCTGCCCTCCGGAAGAAAAACTTTGCCCTATGCTGCTAATAAGAAACCCCAAATGATTTTCTAATGCATGCCACTCGATTGTAAAGCAATTATACAGCCCACCCTGTATACTAATGCCCTGTCTGGCACAGCCTGAGACAAGACATCCCAAACGACACCCAGACAGCTGGCCCCAACCTGGACACATAGGACCCGCTATGGCTGTAGGTCGTCATCTCTTCCCAACCTCGGTTTTCAGGCTTCAGAACCTAGACCTTATCTCCAATCACTGCCCAGGGGTGAACGTGATGCAGAAATTAGAATTCCTCCTTCCCCATGGCCAGAAACCTTGTGGTTGACATGTTGTCCAACGTTCAATGTGGGAAAACCTGCATTGTCCGAAAGGCCACGCCAGTGCTTGAGGGCCGCCTAGGGCACAGACATGCATTGTGACCTGCAGCGTGAGTCCCGTATTAAAGTAACGCCTTTCAGTGGCTGGACCAAGATCCTGCATATGGGGCTTGTCATATCCATAGGCCCCCAGGCTTAACCAGAGGGCGAGTATTCCAGTTGTCAGTACCCACTGCTATGCTCTAGAATTCCTCTACTGGGGGGACACATGAAGCAGAAAACAGGACACTTCCCTTCCCACAGAAGGACCCCAAACTCTTGGGGGCTGGACAAACTACCAGAGAGGGAGACTTCTACGACCCATGAGGCAACTCCTACATTAAACGGCCATTGTGGACAAAACATCCAGAGACAAAAGCCTGAGCGACTGCCTCCCTCTCACCCTTCTTTCATATCCAGAGGAACTGCCCTCATGGACTGTAGATCAGGCCTGCCGTAACCTCGGCCCTAAACTTGAGCTGAGTTTGGGTTTTTGGATGTCTGTCTGCACAGCCATGGCCCACACAGCCTCCAGGCTGGGGTCTCTGGAGCCACACCACAGTACTGTGCCTGCTCTCTCCTAAGAAACTGCCCATTCCATTGGCCACAACTCTACAAAATAGTAGAAACCTCAAGGTCCCCAAGGACATCCCACTACCGCAAGCCGCACTGGACAAATAGGGGCATTATGACACAAGTTGAGCAACTACTACCTCCATGCAGACACAAAGACAGATATCCGCAGAGACAGAAGATTGAACCAGACAGGCCCCTAGGCCCTATTATGAACTCTTGCTTTGGTGTCCAGGTATCACTCCTCAGAGGCCTGGGTTCGAAGACCAGCATACGGGGCTTTCCTGAGGCACCAGACAGAAGACCTCTCATCTCCACATGGGAAGCTTCCTTGTTGGGGTTGTGTCAAGCCCTTCGGGTTGGAGAATCCTGCAGAGTCCCTTAGCTACTGCCACATTCCAAGGTCTCCATGGCCACCAACCCACATTATGACTCATCCTCAGGAGAGTCCATTTAAACTCAGCCTTCTGGGTAGCTCACCCAAGAGCCCGCAGATTGAGCGTGCCTTGTCTCGACCAGGCAATGGGAAGGTGAGTTGGCGTTTCTCGGCATCCATGCTTACGGCCCTGCTCTCGAGTCTTTCTGTATGGGGCATCCTGGAACCATCCAATAGTACTCGACTGTCCTGAAGAAGGAAACTTTGAAGTTTGGAGCAGCTCACAACTCCCAGCGTAGGGAAACCTCCCTGGCCTCATGACGCCCCCACCCCCTTCAGGAAGGGGCCGTCATGGACACAAACTGCAGCTTGAGGCAACATATGATACTCGCCCCGACCTCACCTGCAGGAGATCTCGATTCAGCCTCTGCAGAGTGGGCCTGCCATGCTCTTGGCCCCAAAACTCGTGCTAGCTTGTGTTTTCAGACTTCCTTCCTCACAATCCTGGCCACACCCCTCCAGTTTGGCAATTCTGGAGACACAATGCAGCACTCTGCCTGCCCTCCAGAAGAAAAATGTTGCCCTATAGGGCTAACCAGAAACGCCAAATGAGTAACAACCTGCATGCCACTCGACCATACCCCAATTATACAGTCTAGCCTGTGCACTAAAGCGCTGTCTGACACAGCCTGAGGGCAGACCTCCAGTCCAACACCCAGACAGCTGGCCGTACACAGAGCATATCACACCCACAATGGCTTTAGGCCATCATCTTTACCCAACCTCAGTTTTCACCTTCAGAACCTAGACCTTATCTCCACACACTGCTCAGGAGTGAACGTGATGCAAGAATCAGAACTTCTCCTTCGCTTTGGCAAGAAACCTAGTGGTTGGCATGTTGTCCAACGTTCATTGTAGGAGAAAGCAGCATGGACTAGGAGGCCCCACCTATCCCTGAGGGCCACAATGTGCACAAACACACATTGTGACCCTCAGCGTGAGCCCTATCCTCATGTAAAGCCTCTTAGTGACTGGAACAACAGCCCACATATGGGGCTTGCCAAGCCCCTAGTCCCCCAATCTCAACCAGAGTTCGAGATGTCTAGTCACCCCTACTCAGGGCTCTACTCTGGAATCCCTCTTTGGTTGGACACCTGAGGTAAAAAAAAAAAAATACAGAAAGTACTCTTCCCATTCACAGAATGATCCCAACCACTTGGGATCAGGCCAAATCATCAGAGAAAGAATTGTCCATGGCCCTTGAGGACACCCCGACATTCCGCGGCCACCCTTGACACAAAATCCAGAGACAAAAGCCTGAGCAAGCGCCACATACTCGCCCTTTGTTCATAGCCCGGAAAATTCTCACGGTCTGTAGATCGAGCCTTCATACATACATCCCCAAACCTAAGCTGAGTTTGTGTTTTCAGACTTCTGTCCCCACAGTCCTGGCCCACACACCATCCAAGTTGGGGCCCCTGGAGCCACACCTCAGGACTGTGGCTTTCCTCTCCAGGGGAATTCTGCCATTTCCATTGGCCACAACCCTATAGATTAGGAGTATCCTCCAATCTCCCCGAGGCCATCCGAATAGTGTTGGCTGCCCAGGACAAACAGGGCTGATCTCTCACAAGTTAGGAAACTACCTCCACTCAGACCCAGAGACAGATATCCCCAGAGAATAAGATTGAACTGGACAGGCACTTTGGCCCTAATCAGATCCATTGCTTTTGATTCCAGTCATCTCTCCTCAGAGGCCTGGTTTCCAATACCAGCATATGGGAGATTCCTTAGGCACTCATCAAAACAATTCTCTTCTCTACATAGGAAACATACTCTTTAGAGCTCCATCAAAACCTCCGGTTATGAACATCCCTCAAGGCCCCGGATCAAGCATCCCATTCCAAGGTCTACATGTACACAAATGCACATTATGACCCATCCTCAACTCACCCATTTCAACACACCCGCCTCGGTTGCTCCCCTAGATCCAGCAGATCGAACTTGCCTTGGCTCTATGAGACACCTGGAATGGGAGGCTGGCTGCCCAGGCATCCATCCTTAGAACCCTGCTCTGGATAACTTCCTTATGGGATGTCCTGGAGCCATCCAACAGGTCTCGACTGTCCCACAGAAGGAATCATTGCGGTTTGGAGCATATCACAATTCCCATCGTGGGAAAACCTCCATGTCCTCGTGACACCCTCCCCTTCATGAAGGGGCCGTCATGGACAGAAACTCCGACCTAAGCCAACTTCTGATCCTAGCTCTGTCTTCAGGTATACGGGATCTCGAATCATCTCTGCAGAGGGTGCCTGCCGTCCCCTCACCCCGAAATCTAAGTCTGGCTTGTGTTCTCAGAATTTTTTCCTCACACTCCTGGCCCACAAGCCTTCCAGTTTGGGAATTCTGGAGCCACTATGTGGCACTGTGTCTTCCCTCCAGAAGAAAAACGTTGCCCTTTGGGGCTACCCGGTAACCACAAATGAGTCCCATCCTCAACGAAACTCGACTGCACCCCAATGATACAGTCTAGCCTGGGCATTAATTCCCTGTCTGCCACAGCCTGAGCCTGCACCTCCAAACCCACACTCAACAGCTGGCCGAACACTGCGCAATCAGACACACCATGGCCTTAGGTCTTCATCTCTTCCCAACCTCAGTTTTCAGGCTTCAGAACCTAGACCTTAAATCCAATCACAGTCCAGGAGTGAAAGAGTTGTAGAAAATAGAACTCCTTCTTCCCCATGGCCAGAAAACTTTTGGTTGCCATATTGTGCAACGTTCAGTGTAGGAGAAACCAGCATGGTATATTAGGCCACGCCCTGACTTGAGGGGCTCCTTGGGCACAAAAACGCATTGTGAAACTCAGTACGAGACCTATCCTCAAGGAAGGCCTCTCAGTGTCTGGACCAAGAGCCCACATATGGGGCTTGCCATGTTCTTAGGTCCCAATGTTAACCAGAGGTCTGGTTGTCCAGTTGCCCCACCCACGACTCTGCTCTGGAATCCCTCTTTTGGTGGTCCACCTGAGGTAAAAAAAAAATAAATAAATGAATAAAAATAAACAAAAAAAAAAAAAAACAGAAAGGCCTCCTCCCTTACGACAGAATGACCCCAAACTCTTGGGATCTGGTCAAATCCCCAGAAAGGGAGCCTCATCGATGGCCCATGAGGACACCCCGACATTCCATGGCAATCGGTGACACATTTCCAGAAAAAAAAAAAAAAAAGCATGAGCAAGCACCTCACATTCGCCCTTTGTTCATATGCCGAAGAGTTCTCCTCACGTTCTATAGATCGGGCCGGCCATACCTACATCCCCCAACCTAAGTGGAGTTTGTGTTTTCAGACTTTTGACCAAATAGCCCTGGACCACACACGCTCCACACTTGGGTCCCTGGAGCCACACCTCAGGCCTGTGCTTCCCTTTCAAGGGAATTCTTCCCATTCCATTGGCCACAACCTTGCAAATGAGGAAAAACCTCCAAAGTCACCGAGGCCATCCCAATAGTGTAGGCCGCCCAGGACAAACAGGGGTGATCTCAAACCAGCTGAGCAACTACCTCCACTCAGACAACAGATGTCCCCAGAGAAGAATATTGAACCGGACAGGACACTAGGCCCTAATCAGATCCATTGCTTTGGTTTCCAGGCATCTCTCCTCAGAGGCCTCGTTTCCAATACCAGCATATGGTGGTTTCCTGAGGCACCAATAAGAACAAATCTCGTCTCCCCATGGAAAACTTGCTCATTGGAGCTTTGTCATAACCTCTGGTTAGGAGAATCCTTCAGGGCCCTGGTGCCACTGCCCCATACCAAGGTCTCCATGGACTCAATCCAACATTAAGACCATCCTCAGGAAAGTCCATTTCAACTCAGCCCGCTCTGTTGCTACCCCAAGCCTGCAGATCAAACGTTTCTTGTTGCTAGGAGACAATTGGAATGTGAGGCTGGCTGCCCAGGCATCCATACTTAGAACGCTGCTCTGGAAAAATACCTTATAAGACGTCCTGGAGCCATCCAACAAATCTTAATTGTCCCACAGAAGGAATCCTTGCGGTTTGGAGCATCTCACAACTCCAATAGTGCGAAAACCCCCATGGCCTCATAATGCCGCCCCTTCCTGAAGGGGCCAACATGGACAGAAACTCAAACCTGAGCCAAAGTCTGAACCTCGACCTGACTTCAGACGCATGAGATCTCAATTCAGCTCTGCAAAGTGTGCCTGCCTTGTCCTTGCCCCGAAACCTAAGCCTAGCTTGTGTTCTCAGACTTCCGTCCTCACTCTCCTGGCCCATAAGCCCTCCAGTTTGGGAATTCCGAAGCCACAATGCAGCATGCTGCCTGCCCTCCAGAAGAAAAACTTTGCCCTATGCTGCTAATAAGAAACCCCAAATGATTTTCTAATGCATGCCACTCGATTGTAAAGCAATTATACAGCCCACCCTGTATACTAATGCCCTGTCTGGCACAGCCTGAGACAAGACATCCCAAACGACACCCAGACAGCTGGCCCCAACCTGGACACATAGGACCCGCTATGGCTGTAGGTCGTCATCTCTTCCCAACCTCGGTTTTCAGGCTTCAGAACCTAGACCTTATCTCCAATCACTGCCCAGGGGTGAACGTGATGCAGAAATTAGAATTCCTCCTTCCCCATGGCCAGAAACCCTGTGGTTGGCATGTTGTCCAACGTTCAATGTGGGAAAACCTGCATTGTCCGAAAGGCCACGCCAGTGCTTGAGGGCCGCCTAGGGCACAGACATGCATTGTGACCTGCAGCGTGAGTCCCGTATTAAAGTAACTCCTTTCAGTGGCTGGACCAAGATCCTGCATATGGGGCTTGTCATATCCATAGGCCCCCAGGCTTAACCAGAGTGTGAGTATTCCAGTTGTCAGTACCCACTGCTATGCTCTAGAATCCCTCTACTGGGGGGACACATGAAGCAGAAAACAGGACACTTCCCTTCCCACAGAAGGACCCCAAACTCTACTGGGCTGGACAAACTACCAGAGAGGGAGACTTCTACGACCCATGAGGCAACTCCTACATTAAACGGCCATTGTGGACAAAACATGCAGAGACAAAAGCCTGAGCGACTGCCTCCCTCTCACCCTTCTTTCAGATCCAGAAGAGCTCCCCTCATGGCCTGTAGATCAGGCCTGCCGTAACCTCGGCCCCAAACCTGAGCTGAGTTAGGGTTTTTGGATGTCTGTCTGCACAGCCATGGCCCACACAGCCTCCAGGCTGGGGTCTCTGGAGCCACACCAAAGTACTGTGCCTGCTCTCTCCTAAGAAACTGCCCATTCCATTGGCCACAACTCTACAAAATAGTAGAAACCTCAAGGTCCCCAAGGACATCCCACTACCGCAAGCCGCACTGGACAAATAGGGGCATTATGACACATGCTGAGCAACTACTACCTCCACGCAGACACACAGACAGATATCCGCAGAGACAGAAGATTGAACCAGACAGGCCCCTAGGCCCTATTATGAAGTCTTGCTTTGGTGTCCAGGTATCACTCCTCAGAGGCCTGGGTTCGAAGACCAGCATACGGGGCTTTCCTGAGGCACCAGACAATAGACCTCTCATCTCCACATGGGAAGCTTCCTTGTTGGGGTTGTGTCAAGCCCTTCGGGTTGGAGAATCCTGCAGAGTCCCTTAGCTACTGCCACATTCCAAGGTCTCCATGGCCACCAACCCACATTATGACTCATCCTCAGGAGAGTCCATTTAAACTCAGCCTTCTGGGTAGCTCACCCAAGAGCCCGCAGATTGAGCGTGCCTTGTCTCGACCAGGCAATGGGAAGGTGAGTTGGCGTTTCTCGGCATCCATGCTTACGGCCCTGCTCTCGAGTCTTTCTGTATGGGGCATCCTGGAACCATCCAATAGTACTCGACTGTCCTGAAGAAGGAAACTTTGAAGTTTGGAGCAGCTCACAACTCCCAGCGTAGGGAAACCTCCCTGGCCTCATGACGCCCCCACCCCCTTCAGGAAGGGGCCGTCATGGACACAAACTGCAGCTTGAGGCAACATATGATACTCGCCCCGACCTCACCTGCAGGAGATCTCGATTCAGCCTCTGCAGAGTGGGCCTGCCATGCTCTTGGCCCCAAAACTCGTGCTAGCTTGTGTTTTCAGACTTCCTTCCTCACAATCCTGGCCACACCCCTCCAGTTTGGCAATTCTGGAGACACAATGCAGCACTCTGCCTGCCCTCCAGAAGAAAAATGTTGCCCTATAGGGCTAACCAGAAACGCCAAATGAGTAACAACCTGCATGCCACTCGACCATACCCCAATTATACAGTCTAGCCTGTGCACTAAAGCGCTGTCTGACACAGCCTGAGGGCAGACCTCCAGTCCAACACCCAGACAGCTGGCCGTACACAGAGCATATCACACCCACAATGGCTTTAGGCCATCATCTCTACCCAACCTCAGTTTTCACCTTCAGAACCTAGACCTTATCTCCACTCACTGCTCAGGAGTGAACGTGATGCAAGAATCAGAACTTCTCCTTCGCTTTGGCAAGAAACCTAGTGGTTGGCATGTTGTCCCATGTTCATTGTAGGAGAAAGCAGCATGGACTATGAGGTCCCACCTATCCCTGAGGGCCACAATGTGCACAAACACACATTGTGACCCTCAGCGTGAGCCCTATGCTCATGTAAAGCCTCTTAGTGACTGGAACAACAGCCCACATATGGGGCTTACCAGGCCCCTTGTCCCCCAATCTCAACCAGAGTTCGAGATGTCTAGTCACCCCTACTCAGGGCTCTACTCTGGAATCCCTCTTTGGTGGGACACCTGAGGTAAAAAAAAAAAAAAATACAGAAAGGACTCTTCCGATCCACAGAATGATCCCAACCACTTGGAATCAGGCCAAATCATCAGAGAAAGAATTGTCCATGGCCCTTGAGGACACCCCGACATTCCGCGGCCACCCTTGACACAAAATCCAGAGACAAAAGCCTGAGCAAGCGCCACATACTCGCCCTTTGTTCATAGCCCGGAAAATTCTCACGGTCTGTAGATCGAGCCTTCATACATACATCCCCAAACCTAAGCTGAGTTTGTGTTTTCAGACTTCTGTCCCCACAGTCCTGGCCCACACACCATCCAAATTGGGGCCCCTGAAGCCACACCTCAGGACTGTGGCTTCCCTCTCCAGGGGAATTCTGCCATTTCCATTGGCCACAACCCTATAGATTAGGAGTAGCCTCCAATCTCCCCGAGGCCATCCGAATAGTGTTGGCTGCCCAGGACAAACAGGGATGATCTCTCACAAGTTAGGAAACTACCTCCACTCAGACCCAGAGACAGATATCCCCAGAGAATAAGATTGAACTGGAAAGGCACTTAGGCCCTAATCAGATCCATTGCTTTTGATTCCAGTCATCTCTCCTCAGAGGCCTGGTTTCCAATACCAGCATATGGGAGATTCCTTAGGCACTCATCAAAACAATTCTCTTCTCTACATAGGAAACATACTCTTTAGAGCTCCATCAAAACCTCCGGTTATGAACATCCCTCAAGGCCCCGGATCAAGCATCCCATTCCAAGGTCTACATGGACAAAAATGCACATTATGACCCATCCTCAACTCACCCATTTCAACACACCCGCCTCGGTTGCTCCCCTAGATCCAGCAGATCGAACTTGCCTTGGCTCTATGAGACACCTGGAATGGGAGGCAGGCTGCCCAGGCATCCATCCTTAGAACCCTGCTCTGGATAACTTCCTTATGAGATGTCCTGGAGCCATCCAACAGGTCTCGACTGTCCCACAGAAGGAATCATTGCGGTTTGGAGCATATCACAATTCCCATCGTGGGAAAACCTCCATGTCCTCGTGACACCCTCCCCTTCATGAAGGGGCCGTCATGGACAGAAACTCCGACCTAAGCCAACTTCTGATCCTAGCTCTGTCTTCAGGTATACGGGATCTCGAATCATCTCTGCAGAGGGTGCCTGCCGTCCCCTCACCCCGAAATCTAAGTCTGGCTTGTGTTCTCAGAATTTTTTCCTCACACTCCTGGCCCACAAGCCTTCCAGTTTGGGAATTCTGGAGCCACTATGTGGCACTGTGTCTTCCCTCCAGAAGAAAAACGTTGCCCTTTGGGGCTACCCAGTAACCACAAATGAGTACCATCCTGCATGAAACTCGACTGCACCCCAATGATACAGTCTAGCCTGGGCATTAATTCCCTGTCTGCCACAGCCTGAGCCTGCACCTCCCAACCCACACTCAACAGCTGGCCGAACACTGAGCACATCAGACACACCATGGCCTTAGGTCTTCATCTCTTCCCAACCTCAGTTTTCAGGCTTCAGAACCTAGACCTTAAATCCAATCACAGTCCAGGAGTGAAAGAGTTGCAGAAAATAGAACTCCTTCTTCCCCATGGCCAGAAAACTTTTGGTTGCCATATTGTGCAACGTTCAGTGTAGGAGAAACCAGCATGGTACATTAGGCCACGCCCTGACTTGAGGGGCTGCTTGGGCACAAAAACGCATTGTGAAACTCAGTGCGAGACCTATCCTCAAGGAAGGCCTCTCAGTGTCTGGACCAAGAGCCCACATATGGGGCTTGCCATGTTCTTAGGTCCCAATGTTAACCAGAGATCTGGTTGTCCAGTTGCCCCCACCCACGACTCTGCTCTGGAATCCCTCTTTTGTTGGTCCACCTGAGGTAAAAAAAAATAAATAAATAAATAAATGAATAAAAATAAACAAAAAAAAAAACAGAAAGGCCTCCTCCCTTACGACAGAATGACCCCAAACTCTTGGGATCTGGTCAAATCCCCAGAAAGGGAGCCTCATCGATGGCCCATGAGGACACCCCGTCATTCCATGGCAATCGGTGACACATTTCCAGAAAAAAAAAAAAAAAAAAAAAAGCATGAGCAAGCACCTCACATTCGCCCTTTGTTCATATGCCGAAGAGTTCTCCTCAGGTTCTATAGATCGGGCCGGCCATACCTACATCCCCCAACCTAAGTGGAGTTTGTGTTTTCAGACTTTTGACCAAATAGCCCTGGACCACACACGCTTCACACTTGGGTCCCTGGAGCCACACCTCAGGCCTGTGCTTCCCTTTCAAGGGAATTCTTCCCATTCCATTGGCCACAACCTTGCAAATGAGGAAAAACCTCCAAAGTCACCGAGGCCATCCCAATAGTGTAGGCCGCCCAGGACAAACAGGGGTGATCTCAAACCAGCTGAGCAACTACCTCCACTCAGACAACAGATGTCCCCAGAGAAGAATATTGAACCGGACAGGACCCTAGGCCCTAATCAGATCCATTGCTTTGGTTTCCAGGCATCTCTCCTCAGAGGCCTCGTTTCCAATACCAGCATATGGTGGTTTCCTGAGGCACCAATAAGAACAAATCTCGTCTCCCCATGGAAAACTTGCTCATTGGAGCTTTGTCATAACCTCTGGTTAGGAGAATCCTTCAGGGCCCTGGTGCCACTGCCCCATACCAAGGTCTCCATGGCTCAATCCAACATTAAGACCATCCTCAGGAAAGTCCATTTCAACTCAGCCCCCTCTGTTGCTACGCCAAGCCAGCAGATCAAACGTTTCTTGTTGCTAGGAGACAATTGGAATGTGAGGCTGGCTGCCCAGGCATCCATACTTAGAACGCTGTTCTGGAAAAATACCTTATAAGACGTCCTGGAGCCATCCAACAAATCTTAATTGTCCCACAGAAGGAATCCTTGCGGTTTGGAGCATCTCACAACTCCAATAGTGCGAAAACCCCCACGGCCTCATAATGCCCCCCCTTCCTGAAGGGGCCAACATGGACAGAAACTCAAACCTGAGCCAAAGTCTGAACCTCGACCTGACTTCAGACGCATGAGATCTCAATTCAGCTCTGCAAAGTGTGCCTGCCATGTCCTTGCCCCGAAACCTAAGCCTAGCTTGTGTTCTCAGACTTCCGTCCTCACTCTCCTGGCCCATAAGCCCTCCAGTTTGGGAATTCCGAAGCCACAATGCAGCATGCTGCCTGCCCTCCAGAAGAAAAACTTTGCCCTATGCTGCTAATAAGAAACCCCAAATGATTTTCTAATGCATGCCACTCGATTGTAAAGCAATTATACAGCCCACCCTGTATACTAATGCCCTGTCTGGCACAGCCTGAGACAAGACATCCCAAACGACACCCAGACAGCTGGCCCCAACCTGGACACATAGGACCCGCTATGGCTGTAGGTCGTCATCTCTTCCCAACCTCGGTTTTCAGGCTTCAGAACCTAGACCTTATCTCCAATCACTGTCCAGGGGTGAACGTGATGCAGAAATTAGAATTCCTCCTTCCCCATGGCCAGAAACCTTGTGGTTGGCATGTTGTCGAACGTTCAATGTGGGAAAACCTGCATTGTCCGAAAGGCCACGCCAGTGCTTGAGGGCCGCCTAGAGCACAGACATGCATTGTGACCTGCAGCGTGAGTCCCGTATTAAAGTAACGCCTCTCAGTGGCTGGACCAAGATCCTGCATATGGGGCTTGTCATATCCATAGGCCCCCAGGCTTAACCAGAGGGCGAGTATTCCAGTTGTCAGTACCCACTGCTATGCTCTAGAATCCCTCTACTGGGGGGACACATGAAGCAGAAAACAGGACACTTCCCTTCCCACAGAATGACCCCAAACTCTTGGGGGCTGGACAAACTACCAGAGAGGGAGACATCTACGACCCATGAGGCAACTCCTACATTAAACGGCCATTGTGGACAAAACATCCAGAGACAAAAGCCGGAGCGACTGCCTCCCTCTCACCCTTCTTTCATATCCAGAGGAACTCCACTCATGGACTGTAGATCAGGCCTGCCGTAACCTCGGCCCCAAACCTGAGCTGAGTTAGGGTTTTTGGATGTCTGTCTGCACAGCCATGGCCCACACAGCCTCCAGGCTGGGGTCTCTGGAGCCACACCACAGTACTGTGCCTGCTCTCTCCTAAGAAACTGCCCATTCCATTGGCCACAACTCTACAAAATAGTAGAAACCTCAAGGTCCCCAAAGACATCCCACTACCGCAAGCCGCACTGGACAAATAGGTGCATTATGACACAAGCTGAGCAACTACTACCTCCATGCAGACACACAGACAGATATCCGCAGAAAGAAGATTGAACCAGACAGGCCCCAAGGCCCTATTATGAACTCTTGCTTTGGTGTCCAGGTATCACTCCTCAGAGGCCTGGGTTCGAAGACCAGCATACGGGGCTTTCCTGAGGCACCAGACAGAAGACCTCTCATCTCACCATGGGAAGCTTCCTTGTTGGGGTTGTGTCAAGCCCTTCGGGTTGGAGAATCCTGCAGAGTCCCTTAGCTACTGCCACATTCCAAGGTCTCCATGGCCACCAACCCACATTATGACTCATCCTCAGGAGAGTCCATTTAAACTCAGCCTTCTGGGTAGCTCACCCAAGAGCCCGCAGATTGAGCGTGCCTTGTCTCGACCAGGCAATGGGAAGGTGAGTTGGCGTTTCTCGGCATCCATGCTTACGGCCCTGCTCTCGAGTCTTTCTGTATGGGGCATCCTGGAACCATCCAATAGTACTCGACTGTCCTGAAGAAGGAAACTTTGAAGTTTGGAGCAGCTCACAACTCCCAGCGTAGGGAAACCTCCCTGGCCTCATGACGCCCCCACCCCCTTCAGGAAGGGGCCGTCATGGACACAAACTGCAGCTTGAGGCAACATATGATACTCGCCCCGACCTCACCTGCAGGAGATCTCGATTCAGCCTCTGCAGAGTGGGCCTGCCATGCTCTTGGCCCCAAAACTCGTGCTAGCTTGTGTTTTCAGACTTCCTTCCTCACAATCCTGGCCACACCCCTCCAGTTTGGCAATTCTGGAGACACAATGCAGCACTCTGCCTGCCCTCCAGAAGAAAAATGTTGCCCTATAGGGCTAACCAGAAACGCCAAATGAGTAACAACCTGCATGCCACTCGACCATACCCCAATTATACAGTCTAGCCTGTGCACTAAAGCGCTGTCTGACACAGCCTGAGGGCAGACCTCCAGTCCAACACCCAGACAGCTGGCCGTACACAGAGCATATCACACCCACAATGGCTTTAGGCCATCATCTCTACCCAACCTCAGTTTTCACCTTCAGAACCTAGACCTTATCTCCACTCACTGCTCAGGAGTGAACGTGATGCAAGAATCAGAACTTCTCCTTCGCTTTGGCAAGAAACCTAGTGGTTGGCATGTTGTCCCATGTTCATTGTAGGAGAAAGCAGCATGGACTATGAGGTCCCACCTATCCCTGAGGGCCACAATGTGCACAAACACACATTGTGACCCTCAGCGTGAGCCCTATGCTCATGTAAAGCCTCTTAGTGACTGGAACAACAGCCCACATATGGGGCTTACCAGGCCCCTTGTCCCCCAATCTCAACCAGAGTTCGAGATGTCTAGTCACCCCTACTCAGGGCTCTACTCTGGAATCCCTCTTTGGTGGGACACCTGAGGTAAAAAAAAAAAAAATACAGAAAGGACTCTTCCGATCCACAGAATGATCCCAACCACTTGGAATCAGGCCAAATCATCAGAGAAAGAATTGTCCATGGCCCTTGAGGACACCCCGACATTCCGCGGCCACCCTTGACACAAAATCCAGAGACAAAAGCCTGAGCAAGCGCCACATACTCGCCCTTTGTTCATAGCCCGGAAAATTCTCACGGTCTGTAGATCGAGCCTTCATACATACATCCCCAAACCTAAGCTGAGTTTGTGTTTTCAGACTTCTGTCCCCACAGTCCTGGCCCACACACCATCCAAATTGGGGCCCCTGAAGCCACACCTCAGGACTGTGGCTTCCCTCTCCAGGGGAATTCTGCCATTTCCATTGGCCACAACCCTATAGATTAGGAGTAGCCTCCAATCTCCCCGAGGCCATCCGAATAGTGTTGGCTGCCCAGGACAAACAGGGATGATCTCTCACAAGTTAGGAAACTACCTCCACTCAGACCCAGAGACAGATATCCCCAGAGAATAAGATTGAACTGGAAAGGCACTTAGGCCCTAATCAGATCCATTGCTTTTGATTCCAGTCATCTCTCCTCAGAGGCCTGGTTTCCAATACCAGCATATGGGAGATTCCTTAGGCACTCATCAAAACAATTCTCTTCTCTACATAGGAAACATACTCTTTAGAGCTCCATCAAAACCTCCGGTTATGAACATCCCTCAAGGCCCCGGATCAAGCATCCCATTCCAAGGTCTACATGGACAAAAATGCACATTATGACCCATCCTCAACTCACCCATTTCAACACACCCGCCTCGGTTGCTCCCCTAGATCCAGCAGATCGAACTTGCCTTGGCTCTATGAGACACCTGGAATGGGAGGCAGGCTGCCCAGGCATCCATCCTTAGAACCCTGCTCTGGATAACTTCCTTATGAGATGTCCTGGAGCCATCCAACAGGTCTCGACTGTCCCACAGAAGGAATCATTGCGGTTTGGAGCATATCACAATTCCCATCGTGGGAAAACCTCCATGTCCTCGTGACACCCTCCCCTTCATGAAGGGGCCGTCATGGACAGAAACTCCGACCTAAGCCAACTTCTGATCCTAGCTCTGTCTTCAGGTATACGGGATCTCGAATCATCTCTGCAGAGGGTGCCTGCCGTCCCCTCACCCCGAAATCTAAGTCTGGCTTGTGTTCTCAGAATTTTTTCCTCACACTCCTGGCCCACAAGCCTTCCAGTTTGGGAATTCTGGAGCCACTATGTGGCACTGTGTCTTCCCTCCAGAAGAAAAACGTTGCCCTTTGGGGCTACCCAGTAACCACAAATGAGTACCATCCTGCACGAAAGTCGACTGCACCCCAATGATACAGTCTAGCCTGGGCATTAATTCCCTGTCTGCCACAGCCTGAGCCTGCACCTCCCAACCCACACTCAACAGCTGGCCGAACACTGAGCAATCAGACACACCATGGCCTTAGGTCTTCATCTCTTCCCAACCTCAGTTTTCAGGCTTCAGAACCTAGACCTTAAATCTAATCACAGTCCAGGAGTGAAAGAGTTGCAGGAAATAGAACTCCTTCTTCCCCATGGCCAGAAAACTTTTGGTTGCCATATTGTGCAACGTTCAGTGTAGGAGAAACCAGCATGGTACATTAGGCCACGCACTGACTTGAGGGGCTCTTTGGGCACAAAAACACATTGTGAAACTCAGTGCGAAACCTATCCTCAAGGAAGGCCTCTCAGTGTCTGGACCAAGAGCCCACATATGGGGCTTGCCATGTTCTTAGGTCCCAATGTTAACCAGAGGTCTGGTTGTCCATTTGCCCTCACCCACGACTCTGCTCTGGAATCCCTCTTTTGGTGGTCCACCTGAGGTAAAAAAAAATAAATAAATAAATAAAAATAAACAAAAAAAAACCAGAAAGGCCTCCTCCCTTACGACAGAATGACCACAAACTCTTGGGATCTGGTCAAATCCCCAGAAATGGAGCCTCATCGATGGCCCATGAGGACACCCCGACATTCCATGGCAATCGGTGACACATTTCCAGAAAAAAAAAAAAAAAAGCATGAGCAAGCACCTCACAATCGCCCTTTGTTCATATGCCGAAGAGTTCTCCTCACGGTCTATAGATCGGGCCGGCCATACCTACATCCCCCAACCTAAGTGGCGTTTGTGTTTTCAGACTTTTGACCAAATAGCCCTGGACCACACACTCTCCACACTTGGGTCCCTGGAGCCACACCTCAGGACTGTGCTTCCCTTTCAAGGGAATTCTTCCCATTCCATTGGCCACAACCTTGCAAATGAGGAAAAACCTCCAAAGTCACCGAGGCCATCCCAATAGTGTAGGCCGCCCAGGACAAACAGGGGTGATCTCAAACCAGCTGAGCAACTACCTCCACTCAGACAACAGATGTCCCCAGAGAAGAATATTGAACCGGACAGGACCCTAGGCCCTAATCAGATCCATTGCTTTGGTTTCCAGGCATCTCTCCTCAGAGGCCTCGTTTCCAATACCAGCATATGGTGGTTTCCTGAGGCACCAATAAGAACAAATCTCGTCTCCCCATGGAAAACTTGCTCATTGGAGCTTTGTCATAACCTCTGGTTAGGAGAATCCTTCAGGGCCCTGGTGCCAATGCCCCATACCAAGGTCTCCATGGACTCAATCCAACATTAAGACCATCCTCAGGAAAGTCCATTTCAACTCAGCCCGCTCTGTTGCTACCCCAGGACAGCAGATCAAACGTTTCTTGTTGCTGGGGGACAATTGGAATGTGCGGCTGGCTGCCCAGGCATCCATACTTACAACGCTGTTCTGGAAAAATACCTTATAAGACGTCTTGGAGCCATCCAACAAATCTTAATTGTCCCACAGAAGGAATCCTTGCGGTTTGGAGCATCTCACAACTCCAATAGTGGGAAAACCCCCATGGCCTCATAATGCCCCCCCTTCCTGAAGGGGCCAACATGGACAGAAACTCAAACCTGAGCCAAAGTCTGAACCTCGACCTGACTTCAGACGCATGAGATCTCAATTCAGCTCTGCAGAGTGTGCCTGCCATGTCCTTGCCCCGAAACCTAAGCCTAGCTTGTGTTCTCAGACTTCCGTCCTCACTCTCCTGGCCCATAAGCCCTCCAGTTTGGGAATTCCGAAGCCACAATGCAGCATGCTGCCTGCCCTCCAGAAGAAAAACTTTGCCCTATGCTGCTAATAAGAAACCCCAAATGATTTTCTAATGCATGCCACTCGATTGTAAAGCAATTATACAGCCCACCCTGTATACTAATGCCCTGTCTGGCACAGCCTGAGACAAGACATCCCAAACGACACCCAGACAGCTGGCCCCAACCTGGACACATAGGACCCGCTATGGCTGTAGGTCGTCATCTCTTCCCAACCTCGGTTTTCAGGCTTCAGAACCTAGACCTTATCTCCAATCACTGCCCAGGGGTGAACGTGATGCAGAAATTAGAATTCCTCCTTCCCCATGGCCAGAAACCTTGTGGTTGACATGTTGTCCAACGTTCAATGTGGGAAAACCTGCATTGTCCGAAAGGCCACGCCAGTGCTTGAGGGCCGCCTAGGGCACAGACATGCATTGTGACCTGCAGCGTGAGTCCCGTATTAAAGTAACGCCTTTCAGTGGCTGGACCAAGATCCTGCATATGGGGCTTGTCATATCCATAGGCCCCCAGGCTTAACCAGAGGGCGAGTATTCCAGTTGTCAGTACCCACTGCTATGCTCTAGAATTCCTCTACTGGGGGGACACATGAAGCAGAAAACAGGACACTTCCCTTCCCACAGAAGGACCCCAAACTCTTGGGGGCTGGACAAACTACCAGAGAGGGAGACTTCTACGACCCATGAGGCAACTCCTACATTAAACGGCCATTGTGGACAAAACATCCAGAGACAAAAGCCTGAGCGACTGCCTCCCTCTCACCCTTCTTTCATATCCAGAGGAACTGCCCTCATGGACTGTAGATCAGGCCTGCCGTAACCTCGGCCCTAAACCTGAGCTGAGTTAGGGTTTTTGGATGTCTGTCTGCACAGCCATGGCCCACACAGCCTCCAGGCTGGGGTCTCTGGAGCCACACCACAGTACTGTGCCTGCTCTCTCCTAAGAAACTGCCCATTCCATTGGCCACAACTCTACAAAATAGTAGAAACCTCAAGGTCCCCAAGGACATCCCACTACCGCAAGCTGCACTGGACAAATAGGGGCATTATGACACAAGTTGAGCAACTACTACCTCCATGCAGACACAAAGACAGATATCCGCAGAGACAGAAGACTGAACCAGACAGGCCCCTAGGCCCTATTATGAACTCTTGCTTTGGTGTCCAGGTATCACTCCTCAGAGGCCTGGGTTCGAAGACCAGCATACGGGGCTTTCCTGAGGCACCAGACAGAAGACCTCTCATCTCCACATGGGAAGCTTCCTTGTTGGGGTTGTGTCAAGCCCTTCGGGTTGGAGAATCCTGCAGAGTCCCTTAGCTACTGCCACATTCCAAGGTCTCCATGGCCACCAACCCACATTATGACTCATCCTCAGGAGAGTCCATTTAAACTCAGCCTTCTGGGTAGCTCACCCAAGAGCCCGCAGATTGAGCGTGCCTTGTCTCGACCAGGCAATGGGAAGGTGAGTTGGCGTTTCTCGGCATCCATGCTTACGGCCCTGCTCTCGAGTCTTTCTGTATGGGGCATCCAGGAACCATCCAATAGTACTCGACTGTCCTGAAGAAGGAAACTTTGAAGTTTGGAGCAGCTCACAACTCCCAGCGTAGGGAAACCTCCCTGGCCTCATGACGCCCCCACCCCCTTCAGGAAGGGGCCGTCATGGACACAAACTGCAGCTTGAGGCAACATATGATACTCGCCCCGACCTCACCTGCAGGAGATCTCGATTCAGCCTCTGCAGAGTGGGCCTGCCATGCTCTTGGCCCCAAAACTCGTGCTAGCTTGTGTTTTCAGACTTCCTTCCTCACAATCCTGGCCACACCCCTCCAGTTTGGCAATTCTGGAGACACAATGCAGCACTCTGCCTGCCCTCCAGAAGAAAAATGTTGCCCTATAGGGCTAACCAGAAACGCCAAATGAGTAACAACCTGCATGCCACTCGACCATACCCCAATTATACAGTCTAGCCTGTGCACTAAAACCCTGTCTGACACAGCCTGAGGGCAGACCTCCAGTCCAACACCCAGACAGCTGGCCGTACACAGAGCATATCACACCCACAATGGCTTTAGGCCATCATCTTTACCCAACCTCAGTTTTCACCTTCAGAACCTAGACCTTATCTCCACACACTGCTCAGGAGTGAACGTGATGCAAGAATCAGAACTTCTCCTTCGCTTTGGCAAGAAACCTAGTGGTTGGCATGTTGTCCAACGTTCATTGTAGGAGAAAGCAGCATGGACTAGGAGGCCCCACCTATCCCTGAGGGCCACAATGTGCACAAACACACATTGTGACCCTCAGCGTGAGCCCTATCCTCATGTAAAGCCTCTTAGTGACTGGAACAACAGCCCACATATGGGGCTTGCCAAGCCCCTAGTCCCCCAATCTCAACCAGAGTTCGAGATGTCTAGTCACCCCTACTCAGGGCTCTACTCTGGAATCCCTCTTTGGTTGGACACCTGAGGTAAAAAAAAAAAAATACAGAAAGGACTCTTCCCATCCACAGAATGATCCCAACCACTTGGGATCAGGCCAAATCATCAGAGAAAGAATTGTCCATGGCACTTGAGGACACCCCGACATTCCGCGGCCACCCTTGACACAAAATCCAGAGACAAAAGCCTGAGCAAGCGCCACATACTCGCCCTTTGTTCATAGCCCGGAAAATTCTCACGGTCTGTAGATCGAGCCTTCATACATACATCCCCAAACCTAAGCTGAGTTTGTGTTTTCAGACTTCTGTCCCCACAGTCCTGGCCCACACACCATCCAAGTTGGGGCCCCTGGAGCCACACCTCAGGACTGTGGCTTTCCTCTCCAGGGGAATTCTGCCATTTCCATTGGCCACAACCCTATAGATTAGGAGTATCCTCCAATCTCCCCGAGGCCATCCGAATAGTGTTGGCTGCCCAGGACAAACAGGGCTGATCTCTCACAAGTTAGGAAACTACCTCCACTCAGACCCAGAGACAGATATCCCCAGAGAATAAGATTGAACTGGACAGGCACTTTGGCCCTAATCAGATCCATTGCTTTTGATTCCAGTCATCTCTCCTCAGAGGCCTGGTTTCCAATACCAGCATATGGGAGATTCCTTAGGCACTCATCAAAACAATTCTCTTCTCTACATAGGAAACATACTCTTTAGAGCTCCATCAAAACCTCCGGTTATGAACATCCCTCAAGGCCCCGGATCAAGCATCCCATTCCAAGGTCTACATGTACACAAATGCACATTATGACCCATCCTCAACTCACCCATTTCAACACACCCGCCTCGGTTGCTCCCCTAGATCCAGCAGATCGAACTTGCCTTGGCTCTATGAGACACCTGGAATGGGAGGCTGGCTGCCCAGGCATCCATCCTTAGAACCCTGCTCTGGATAACTTCCTTATGGGATGTCCTGGAGCCATCCAACAGGTCTCGACTGTCCCACAGAAGGAATCATTGCGGTTTGGAGCATATCACAATTCCCATCGTGGGAAAACCTCCATGTCCTCGTGACACCCTCCCCTTCATGAAGGGGCCGTCATGGACAGAAACTCCGACCTAAGCCAACTTCTGATCCTAGCTCTGTCTTCAGGTATACGGGATCTCGAATCATCTCTGCAGAGGGTGCCTGCCGTCCCCTCACCCCGAAATCTAAGTCTGGCTTGTGTTCTCAGAATTTTTTCCTCACACTCCTGGCCCACAAGCCTTCCAGTTTGGGAATTCTGGAGCCACTATGTGGCACTGTGTCTTCCCTCCAGAAGAAAAACGTTGCCCTTTGGGGCTACCCGGTAACCACAAATGAGTCCCATCCTCAACGAAACTCGACTGCACCCCAATGATACAGTCTAGCCTGGGCATTAATTCCCTGTCTGCCACAGCCTGAGCCTGCACCTCCCAACCCACACTCAACAGCTGGCCGAACACTGCGCAATCAGACACACCATGGCCTTAGGTCTTCATCTCTTCCCAACCTCAGTTTTCAGGCTTCAGAACCTAGACCTTAAATCCAATCACAGTCCAGGAGTGAAAGAGTTGTAGAAAATAGAACTCCTTCTTCCCCATGGCCAGAAAACTTTTGGTTGCCATATTGTGCAGGAGAAACCAGCATGGTACATTAGGCCACGCCCTGACTTGAGGGGCTCCTTGGGCACAAAAACGCATTGTGAAACTCAGTACGAGTCCTATCCTCAAGGAAGGCCTCTCAGTGTCTGGACCAAGAGCCCACATATGGGGCTTGCCATGTTCTTAGGTCCCAATGTTAACCAGAGGTCTGGTTGTCCAGTTGCCCCACCCACGACTCTGCTCTGGAATCCCTCTTTTGGTGGTCCACCTGAGGTAAAAAAAAAATAAATAAATGAATAAAAATAAACAAAAAAAAAAAAACAGAAAGGCCTCCTCCCTTACGACAGAATGACCCCAAACTCTTGGGATCTGGTCAAATCCCCAGAAAGGGAGCCTCATCGATGGCCCATGAGGACACCCCGACATTCCATGGCAATCGGTGACACATTTCCAGAAAAAAAAAAAAAGCATGAGCAAGCACCTCACATTCGCCCTTTGTTCATATGCCGAAGAGTTCTCCTCACGTTCTATAGATCGGGCCGGCCATACCTACATCCCCCAACCTAAGTGGAGTTTGTGTTTTCAGACTTTTGACCAAATAGCCCTGGACCACACACGCTCCACACTTGGGTCCCTGGAGCCACACCTCAGGCTTGTGCTTCCCTTTCAAGGGAATTCTTCCCATTCCATTGGCCACAACCTTGCAAATGAGGAAAAACCTCCAAAGTCACCGAGGCCATCCCAATAGTGTAGGCCGCCCAGGACAAACAGGGGTGATCTCAAACCAGCTGAGCAACTACCTCCACTCAGACAACAGATGTCCCCAGAGAAGAATATTGAACCGGACAGGACACTAGGCCCTAATCAGATCCATTGCTTTGGTTTCCAGGCATCTCTCCTCAGAGGCCTCGTTTCCAATACCAGCATATGGTGGTTTCCTGAGGCACCAATAAGAACAAATCTCGTCTCCCCATGGAAAACTTGCTCATTGGAGCTTTGTCATAACCTCTGGTTAGGAGAATCCTTCAGGGCCCTGGTGCCACTGCCCCATAACAAGGTCTCCATGGACTCAATCCAACATTAAGACCATCCTCAGGAAAGTCCATTTCAACTCAGCCCGCTCTGTTGCTACCCCAAGCCTGCAGATCAAACGTTTCTTGTTGCTAGGAGACAATTGGAATGTGAGGCTGGCTGCCCAGGCATCCATACTTAGAACGCTGCTCTGGAAAAATACCTTATAAGACGTCCTGGAGCCATCCAACAAATCTTAATTGTCCCACAGAAGGAATCCTTGCGGTTTGGAGCATCTCACAACTCCAATAGTGGGAAAACCCCCATGGCCTCATAATGCCCCCCCTTCCTGAAGGGGCCAACATGGACAGAAACTCAAACCTGAGCCAAAGTCTGAACCTCGACCTGACTTCAGACGCATGAGATCTCAATTCAGCTCTGCAAAGTGTGCCTGCCTTGTCCTTGCCCCGAAACCTAAGCCTAGCTTGTGTTCTCAGACTTCCGTCCTCACTCTCCTGGCCCATAAGCCCTCCAGTTTGGGAATTCCGAAGCCACAATGCAGCATGCTGCCTGCCCTCCAGAAGAAAAACTTTGCCCTATGCTGCTAATAAGAAACCCCAAATGATTTTCTAATGCATGCCACTCGATTGTAAAGCAATTATACAGCCCACCCTGTATACTAATGCCCTGTCTGGCACAGCCTGAGACAAGACATCCCAAACGACACCCAGACAGCTGGCCCCAACCTGGACACATAGGACCCGCTATGGCTGTAGGTCGTCATCTCTTCCCAACCTCGGTTTTCAGGCTTCAGAACCTAGACCTTATCTCCAATCACTGCCCAGGGGTGAACGTGATGCAGAAATTAGAATTCCTCCTTCCCCATGGCCAGAAACCCTGTGGTTGGCATGTTGTCCAACGTTCAATGTGGGAAAACCTGCATTGTCCGAAAGGCCACGCCAGTGCTTGAGGGCCGCCTAGGGCACAGACATGCATTGTGACCTGCAGCGTGAGTCCCGTATTAAAGTAACTCCTTTCAGTGGCTGGACCAAGATCCTGCATATGGGGCTTGTCATATCCATAGGCCCCCAGGCTTAACCAGAGTGTGAGTATTCCAGTTGTCAGTACCCACTGCTATGCTCTAGAATCCCTCTACTGGGGGGACACATGAAGCAGAAAACAGGACACTTCCCTTCCCACAGAAGGACCCCAAACTCTAGGGGGCTGGACAAACTACCAGAGAGGGAGACTTCTACGACCCATGAGGCAACTCCTACATTAAACGGCCATTGTGGACAAAACATGCAGAGACAAAAGCCTGAGCGACTGCCTCCCTCTCACCCTTCTTTCAGATCCAGAAGAGCTCCCCTCATGGCCTGTAGATCAGGCCTGCCGTAACCTCGGCCCCAAACCTGAGCTGAGTTAGGGTTTTTGGATGTCTGTCTGCACAGCCATGGCCCACACAGCCTCCAGGCTGGGGTCTCTGGAGCCACACCACAGTACTGTGCCTGCTCTCTCCTAAGAAACTGCCCATTCCATTGGCCACAACTCTACAAAATAGTAGAAACCTCAAGGTCCCCAAGGACATCCCACTACCGCAAGCCGCACTGGACAAATAGGGGCATTATGACACATGCTGAGCAACTACTACCTCCACGCAGACACACAGACAGATATCCGCAGAGACAGAAGATTGAACCAGACAGGCCCCTAGGCCCTATTATGAACTCTTGCTTTGGTGTCCAGGTATCACTCCTCAGAGGCCTGGGTTCGAAGACCAGCATACGGGGCTTTCCTGAGGCACCAGACAATAGACCTCTCATCTCCACATGGGAAGCTTCCTTGTTGGGGTTGTGTCAAGCCCTTCGGGTTGGAGAATCCTGCAGAGTCCCTTAGCTACTGCCACATTCCAAGGTCTCCATGGCCACCAACCCACATTATGACTCATCCTCAGGAGAGTCCATTTAAACTCAGCCTTCTGGGTAGCTCACCCAAGAGCCCGCAGATTGAGCGTGCCTTGTCTCGACCAGGCAATGGGAAGGTGAGTTGGCGTTTCTCGGCATCCATGCTTACGGCCCTGCTCTCGAGTCTTTCTGTATGGGGCATCCTGGAACCATCCAATAGTACTCGACTGTCCTGAAGAAGGAAACTTTGAAGTTTGGAGCAGCTCACAACTCCCAGCGTAGGGAAACCTCCCTGGCCTCATGACGCCCCCACCCCCTTCAGGAAGGGGCCGTCATGGACACAAACTGCAGCTTGAGGCAACATATGATACTCGCCCCGACCTCACCTGCAGGAGATCTCGATTCAGCCTCTGCAGAGTGGGCCTGCCATGCTCTTGGCCCCAAAACTCGTGCTAGCTTGTGTTTTCAGACTTCCTTCCTCACAATCCTGGCCACACCCCTCCAGTTTGGCAATTCTGGAGACACAATGCAGCACTCTGCCTGCCCTCCAGAAGAAAAATGTTGCCCTATAGGGCTAACCAGAAACGCCAAATGAGTAACAACCTGCATGCCACTCGACCATACCCCAATTATACAGTCTAGCCTGTGCACTAAAGCGCTGTCTGACACAGCCTGAGGGCAGACCTCCAGTCCAACACCCAGACAGCTGGCCGTACACAGAGCATATCACACCCACAATGCTTTAGGCCATCATCTCTACCCAACCTCAGTTTTCACCTTCAGAACCTAGACCTTATCTCCACTCACTGCTCAGGAGTGAACGTGATGCAAGAATCAGAACTTCTCCTTCGCTTTGGCAAGAAACCTAGTGGTTGGCATGTTGTCCCATGTTCATTGTAGGAGAAAGCAGCATGGACTATGAGGTCCCACCTATCCCTGAGGGCCACAATGTGCACAAACACACATTGTGACCCTCAGCGTGAGCCCTATGCTCATGTAAAGCCTCTTAGTGACTGGAACAACAGCCCACATATGGGGCTTACCAGGCCCCTTGTCCCCCAATCTCAACCAGAGTTCGAGATGTCTAGTCACCCCTACTCAGGGCTCTACTCTGGAATCCCTCTTTGGTGGGACACCTGAGGTAAAAAAAAAAAAAAAATACAGAAAGGACTCTTCCGATCCACAGAATGATCCCAACCACTTGGAATCAGGCCAAATCATCAGAGAAAGAATTGTCCATGGCCCTTGAGGACACCCCGACATTCCGCGGCCACCCTTGACACAAAATCCAGAGACAAAAGCCTGAGCAAGCGCCACATACTCGCCCTTTGTTCATAGCCCGGAAAATTCTCACGGTCTGTAGATAGAGCCTTCATACATACATCCCCAAACCTAAGCTGAGTTTGTGTTTTCAGACTTCTGTCCCCACAGTCCTGGCCCACACACCATCCAAATTGGGGCCCCTGAAGCCACACGTCAGGACTGTGGCTTCCTTCTCCAGGGGAATTCTGCCATTTCCATTGGCCACAACCCTATAGATTAGGAGTAGCCTCCAATCTCCCCGAGGCCATCCGAATAGTGTTGGCTGCCCAGGACAAACAGGGATGATCTCTCACAAGTTAGGAAACTACCTCCACTCAGACCCAGAGACAGATATCCCCAGAGAATAAGATTGAACTGGAAAGGCACTTAGGCCCTAATCAGATCCATTGCTTTTGATTCCAGTCATCTCTCCTCAGAGGCCTGGTTTCCAATACCAGCATATGGGAGATTCCTTAGGCACTCATCAAAACAATTCTCTTCTCTACATAGGAAACATACTCTTTAGAGCTCCATCAAAACCTCCGGTTATGAACATCCCTCAAGGCCCCGGATCAAGCATCCCATTCCAAGGTCTACATGGACAAAAATGCACATTATGACCCATCCTCAACTCACCCATTTCAACACACCCGCCTCGGTTGCTCCCCTAGATCCAGCAGATCGAACTTGCCTTGGCTCTATGAGACACCTGGAATGGGAGGCAGGCTGCCCAGGCATCCATCCTTAGAACCCTGCTCTGGATAACTTCCTTATGAGATGTCCTGGAGCCATCCAACAGGTCTCGACTGTCCCACAGAAGGAATCATTGCGGTTTGGAGCATATCACAATTCCCATCGTGGGAAAACCTCCATGTCCTCGTGACACCCTCCCCTTCATGAAGGGGCCGTCATGGACAGAAACTCCGACCTAAGCCAACTTCTGATCCTAGCTCTGTCTTCAGGTATACGGGATCTCGAATCATCTCTGCAGAGGGTGCCTGCCGTCCCCTCACCCCGAAATCTAAGTCTGGCTTGTGCTCTCAGAATTTTTTCCTCACACTCCTGGCCCACAAGCCTTCCAGTTTGGGAATTCTGGAGCCACTATGTGGCACTGTGTCTTCCCTCCAGAAGAAAAACGTTGCCCTTTGGGGCTACCCAGTAACCACAAATGAGTACCATCCTGCACGAAAGTCGACTGCACCCCAATGATACAGTCTAGCCTGGGCATTAATTCCCTGTCTGCCACAGCCTGAGCCTGCACCTCCCAACCCACACTCAACAGCTGGCCGAACACTGAGCACATCAGACACACCATGGCCTTAGGTCTTCATCTCTTCCCAACCTCAGTTTTCAGGCTTCAGAACCTAGACCTTAAATCCAATCACAGTCCAGGAGTGAAAGAGTTGCAGAAAATAGAACTCCTTCTTCCCCATGGCCAGAAAACTTTTGGTTGCCATATTGTGCAACGTTCAGTGTAGGAGAAACCAGCATGGTACATTAGGCCACGCCCTGACTTGAGAGGCTCCTTGGGCACAAAAACGCATTGTGAAACTCAGTGCGAGACCTATCCTCAAGGAAGGCCTCTCAGTGTCTGGACCAAGAGCCCACATATGGGGCTTGCCATGTTCTTAGGTCCCAATGTTAACCAGAGATCTGGTTGTCCAGTTGCCCCCACCCACGACTCTGCTCTGGAATCCCTCTTTTGGTGGTCCACCTGAGGTAAAAAAAATAAATAAATAAATGAATAAAAATAAACAAAAAAAAACAGAAAGGCCTCCTCCCTTACGACAGAATGACCCCAAACTCTTGGGATCTGGTCAAATCCCCAGAAAGGGAGCCTCATCGATGGCCCATGAGGACACCCCGTCATTCCATGGCAATCGGTGACACATTTCCAGAAAAAAAAAAAAAAAAAAAAAGCATGAGCAAGCACCTCACATTCGCCCTTTGTTCATATGCCGAAGAGTTCTCCTCACGTTCTATAGATCGGGCCGGCCATACCTACATCCCCCAACCTAAGTGGAGTTTGTGTTTTCAGACTTTTGACCAAATAGCCCTGGACCACACACGCTCCACACTTGGGTCCCTGGAGCCACACCTCAGGCCTGTGCTTCCCTTTCAAGGGAATTCTTCCCATTCCATTGGCCACAACCTTGCAAATGAGGAAAAACCTCCAAAGTCACCGAGGCCATCCCAATAGTGTAGGCCGCCCAGGACAAACAGGGGTGATCTCAAACCAGCTGAGCAACTACCTCCACTCAGACAACAGATGTCCCCAGAGAAGAATATTGAACCGGACAGGACCCTAGGCCCAAATCAGATCCATTGCTTTGGTTTCCAGGCATCTCTCCTCAGAGGCCTCGTTTCCAATACCAGCATATGGTGGTTTCCTGAGGCACCAATAAGAACAAATCTCGTCTCCCCATGGAAAACTTGCTCATTGGAGCTTTGTCATAACCTCTGGTTAGGAGAATCCTTCAGGGCCCTGGTGCCACTGCCCCATACCAAGGTCTCCATGGCTCAATCCAACATTAAGACCATCCTCAGGAAAGTCCATTTCAACTCAGCCCCCTCTGTTGCTACCCCAAGCCAGCAGATCAAACGTTTCTTGTTGCTAGGAGACAATTGGAATGTGAGGCTGGCTGCCCAGGCATCCATACTTAGAACGCTGTTCTGGAAAAATACCTTATAAGACGTCCTGGAGCCATCCAACAAATCTTAATTGTCCCACAGAAGGAATCCTTGCGGTTTGGAGCATCTCACAACTCCAATAGTGCGAAAACCCCCATGGCCTCATAATGCCCCCCCTTCCTGAAGGGGCCAACATGGACAGAAACTCAAACCTGAGCCAAAGTCTGAACCTCGACCTGACTTCAGACGCATGAGATCTCAATTCAGCTCTGCAAAGTGTGCCTGCCATGTCCTTGCCCCGAAACCTAAGCCTAGCTTGTGTTCTCAGACTTCCGTCCTCACTCTCCTGGCCCATAAGCCCTCCAGTTTGGGAATTCCGAAGCCACAATGCAGCATGCTGCCTGCCCTCCAGAAGAAAAACTTTGCCCTATGCTGCTAATAAGAAACCCCAAATGATTTTCTAATGCATGCCACTCGATTGTAAAGCAATTATACAGCCCACCCTGTATACTAATGCCCTGTCTGGCACAGCCTGAGACAAGACATCCCAAACGACACCCAGACAGCTGGCCCCAACCTGGACACATAGGACCCGCTATGGCTGTAGGTCGTCATCTCTTCCCAACCTCGGTTTTCAGGCTTCAGAACCTAGACCTTATCTCCAATCACTGCCCAGGGGTGAACGTGATGCAGAAATTAGAATTCCTCCTTCCCCATGGCCAGAAACCTTGTGGTTGGCATGTTGTCGAACGTTCAATGTGGGAAAACCTGCATTGTCCGAAAGGCCACGCCAGTGCTTGAGGGCCGCCTAGGGCACAGACATGCATTGTGACCTGCAGCGTGAGTCCCGTATTAAAGTAACGCCTTTCAGTGGCTGGACCAAGATCCTGCATATGGGGCTTGTCATATCCATAGGCCCCCAGGCTTAACCAGAGTGTGAGTATTCCAGTTGTCAGTACCCACTGCTATGCTCTAGAATCCCTCTACTGGGGGGACACATGAAGCAGAAAACAGGACACTTCCCTTCCCACAGAAGGACCCCAAACTCTAGGGGGCTGGACAAACTACCAGAGAGGGAGACTTCTACGACCCATGAGGCAACTCCTACATTAAACGGCCATTGTGGACAAAACATGCAGAGACAAAAGCCTGAGCGACTGCCTCCCTCTCACCCTTCTTTCAGATCCAGAAGAGCTCCCCTCATGGCCTGTAGATCAGGCCTGCCGTAACCTCGGCCCCAAACCTGAGCTGAGTTAGGGTTTTTGGATGTCTGTCTGCACAGCCATGGCCCACACAGCCTCCAGGCTGGGGTCTCTGGAGCCACACCACAGTACTGTGCCTGCTCTCTCCTAAGAAACTGCCCATTCTATTGGCCACAACTCTACAAAATAGTAGAAACCTCAAGGTCCCCAAGGACATCCCACTACCGCAAGCCGCACTGGACAAATAGGGGCATTATGACACAAGCTGAGCAACTACTACCTCCACGCAGACACACAGACAGATATCCGCAGAGACAGAAGATTGAACCAGACAGGCCCCTAGGCCCTATTATGAACTCTTGCTTTGGTGTCCAGGTATCACTCCTCAGAGGCCTGGGTTCGAAGACCAGCATACGGGGCTTTCCTGAGGCACCAGACAATAGACATCTCATCTCCACATGGGAAGCTTCCTTGTTGGGGTTGTGTCAAGCCCTTCGGGTTGGAGAATCCTGCAGAGTCCCTTAGCTACTGCCACATTCCAAGGTCTCCATGGCCACCAACCCACATTATGACTCATCCTCAGGAGAGTCCATTTAAACTCAGCCTTCTGGGTAGCTCACCCAAGAGCCCGCAGATTGAGCGTGCCTTGTCTCGACCAGGCAATGGGAAGGTGAGTTAGCGTTTCTCGGCATCCATGCTTACGGCCCTGCTCTCGAGTCTTTCTGTATGGGGCATCCTGGAACCATCCAATAGTACTCGACTGTCCTGAAGAAGGAAACTTTGAAGTTTGGAGCAGCTCACAACTCCCAGCATAGGGAAACCTCCCTGGCCTCATGACGCCCCCACCCCCTTCAGGAAGGGGCCGTCATGGACACAAACTGCAGCTTGAGGCAACATATGATACTCGCCCCGACCTCACCTGCAGGAGATCTCGATTCAGCCTCTGCAGAGTGGGCCTGCCATGCTCTTGGCCCCAAAACTCGTGCTAGCTTGTGTTTTCAGACTTCCTTCCTCACAATCCTGGCCACACCCCTCCAGTTTGGGAATTCCGAAGCCACAATGCAGCACTCTGCCTGCCCTCCAGAAGAAAAACTTTGCCCTATGCTGCTAATAAGAAACCCCAAATGATTTTCTAATGCATGCCACTCGATTGTAAAGCAATTATACAGCCCACCCTGTATACTAATGCCCTGTCTGGCACAGCCTGAGACAAGACATCCCAAACGACACCCAGACAGCTGGCCCCAACCTGGACACATAGGACCCGCTATGGCTGTAGGTCGTCATCTCTTCCCAACCTCGGTTTTCAGGCTTCAGAACCTAGACCTTATCTCCAATCACTGCCCAGGGGTGAACGTGATGCAGAAATTAGAATTCCTCCTTCCCAATGGCCAGAAACCTTGTGGTTGGCATGTTGTCGAACGTTCAATGTGGGAAAACCTGCATTGTCCGAAAGGCCACGCCAGTGCTTGAGGGCCGCCTAGAGCACAGACATGCATTGTGACCTGCAGGGTGAGTCCCGTATTAAAGTAACGCCTCTCAGTGGCTGGACCAAGATCCTGCATATGGGGCTTGTCATATCCATAGGCCCCCAGGCTTAACCAGAGGGCGAGTATTCCAGTTGTCAGTACCCACTGCTATGCTCTAGAATCCCTCTACTGGGGGGACACATGAAGCAGAAAACAGGACACTTCCCTTCCCACAGAATGACCCCAAACTCTTGGGGGCTGGACAAACTACCAGAGAGGGAGACATCTACGACCCATGAGGCAACTCCTACATTAAACGGTCATTGTGGACAAAACATCCAGAGACAAAAGCCGGAGCGACTGCCTCCCTCTCACCCTTCTTTCATATCCAGAGGAACTGCCCTCATGGACTGTAGATCAGGCCTGCCGTAACCTCGGCCCTAAACCTGAGCTGAGTTAGGGTTTTTGGATGTCTGTCTGCACAGCCATGGCCCACACAGCCTCCAGGCTGGGGTCTCTGGAGCCACACCACAGTACTGTGCCTGCTCTCTCCTAAGAAACTGCCCATTCCATTGGCCACAACTCTACAAAATAGTAGAAACCTCAAGGTCCCCAAAGACATCCCACTACCGCAAGCCGCACTGGACAAATAGGGGCATTATGACACAAGCTGAGCAACTACTACCTCCATGCAGACACACAGACAGATATCCGCAGAAAGAAGATTGAACCAGACAGGCCCCAAGGCCCTATTATGAACTCTTGCTTTGGTGTCCAGGTATCACTCCTCAGAGGCCTGGGTTCGAAGACCAGCATACGGGGCTTTCCTGAGGCACCAGACAGAAGACCTCTCATCGCACCATGGGAAGCTTCCTTGTTGGGGTTGTGTCAAGCCCTTCGGGTTGGAGAATCCTGCAGAGTCCCTTAGCTACTGCCACATTCCAAGGTCTCCATGGCCACCAACCCACATTATGACTCATCCTCAGGAGAGTCCATTTAAACTCAGCCTTCTGGGTAGCTCACCCAAGAGCCCGCAGATTGAGCGTGCCTTGTCTCCACCAGGCAATGGGAAGGTGAGTTGGCGTTTCTCGGCATCCATGCTTACGGCCCTGCTCTCGAGTCTTTCTGTATGGGGCATCCTGGAACCATCCAATAGTACTCGACTGTCCTGAAGAAGGAAACTTTGAAGTTTGGAGCAGCTCACAACTCCCAGCGTAGGGAAACCTCCCTGGCCTCATGACGCCCCCACCCCCTTCAGGAAGGGGCCGTCATGGACACAAACTGCAGCTTGAGGCAACATATGATACTCGCCCCGACCTCACCTGCAGGAGATCTCGATTCAGCCTCTGCAGAGTGGGCCTGCCATGCTCTTGGCCCCAAAACTCGTGCTAGCTTGTGTTTTCAGACTTCCTTCCTCACAATCCTGGCCACACCCCTCCAGTTTGGCAATTCTGGAGACACAATGCAGCACTCTGCCTGCCCTCCAGAAGAAAAATGTTGCCCTATAGGGCTAACCAGAAACGCCAAATGAGTAACAACCTGCATGCCACTCGACCATACCCCAATTATACAGTCTAGCCTGTGCACTAAAGCGCTGTCTGACACAGCCTGAGGGCAGACCTCCAGTCCAACACCCAGACAGCTGGCCGTACACAGAGCATATCACACCCACAATGGCTTTAGGCCATCATCTCTACCCAACCTCAGTTTTCACCTTCAGAACCTAGACCTTATCTCCACTCACTGCTCAGGAGTGAACGTGATGCAAGAATCAGAACTTCTCCTTCGCTTTGGCAAGAAACCTAGTGGTTGGCATGTTGTCCCATGTTCATTGTAGGAGAAAGCAGCATGGACTATGAGGTCCCACCTATCCCTGAGGGCCACAATGTGCACAAACACACATTGTGACCCTCAGCGTGAGCCCTATGCTCATGTAAAGCCTCTTAGTGACTGGAACAACAGCCCACATATGGGGCTTACCAGGCCCCTTGTCCCCCAATCTCAACCAGAGTTCGAGATGTCTAGTCACCCCTACTCAGGGCTCTACTCTGGAATCCCTCTTTGGTGGGACACCTGAGGTAAAAAAAAAAAAAAATACAGAAAGGACTCTTCCGATCCACAGAATGATCCCAACCACTTGGAATCAGGCCAAATCATCAGAGAAAGAATTGTCCATGGCCCTTGAGGACACCCCGACATTCCGCGGCCACCCTTGACACAAAATCCAGAGACAAAAGCCTGAGCAAGCGCCACATACTCGCCCTTTGTTCATAGCCCGGAAAATTCTCACGGTCTGTAGATCGAGCCTTCATACATACATCCCCAAACCTAAGCTGAGTTTGTGTTTTCAGACTTCTGTCCCCACAGTCCTGGCCCACACACCATCCAAATTGGGGCCCCTGAAGCCACACCTCAGGACTGTGGCTTCCCTCTCCAGGGGAATTCTGCCATTTCCATTGGCCACAACCCTATAGATTAGGAGTAGCCTCCAATCTCCCCGAGGCCATCCGAATAGTGTTGGCTGCCCAGGACAAACAGGGATGATCTCTCACAAGTTAGGAAACTACCTCCACTCAGACCCAGAGACAGATATCCCCAGAGAATAAGATTGAACTGGAAAGGCACTTAGGCCCTAATCAGATCCATTGCTTTTGATTCCAGTCATCTCTCCTCAGAGGCCTGGTTTCCAATACCAGCATATGGGAGATTCCTTAGGCACTCATCAAAACAATTCTCTTCTCTACATAGGAAACATACTCTTTAGAGCTCCATCAAAACCTCCGGTTATGAACATCCCTCAAGGCCCCGGATCAAGCATCCCATTCCAAGGTCTACATGGACAAAAATGCACATTATGACCCATCCTCAACTCACCCATTTCAACACACCCGCCTCGGTTGCTCCGCTAGATCCAGCAGATCGAACTTGCCTTGGCTCTATGAGACACCTGGAATGGGAGGCAGGCTGCCCAGGCATCCATCCTTAGAACCCTGCTCTGGATAACTTCCTTATGAGATGTCCTGGAGCCATCCAACAGGTCTCGACTGTCCCACAGAAGGAATCATTGCGGTTTGGAGCATATCACAATTCCCATCGTGGGTAAACCTCCATGTCCTCGTGACACCCTCCCCTTCATGAAGGGGCCGTCATGGACAGAAACTCCGACCTAAGCCAACTTCTGATCCTAGCTCTGTCTTCAGGTATACGGGATCTCGAATCATCTCTGCAGAGGGTGCCTGCCGTCCCCTCACCCCGAAATCTAAGTCTGGCTTGTGTTCTCAGAATTTTTTCCTCACACTCCTGGCCCACAAGCCTTCCAGTTTGGGAATTCTGGAGCCACTATGTGGCACTGTGTCTTCCCTCCAGAAGAAAAACGTTGCCCTTTGGGGCTACCCAGTAACCACAAATGAGTACCATCCTGCATGAAACTCGACTGCACCCCAATGATACAGTCTAGCCTGGGCATTAATTCCCTGTCTGCCACAGCCTGAGCCTGCACCTCCCAACCCACACTCAACAGCTGGCCGAACACTGAGCACATCAGACACACCATGGCCTTAGGTCTTCATCTCTTCCCAACCTCAGTTTTCAGGCTTCAGAACCTAGACCTTAAATCCAATCACAGTCCAGGAGTGAAAGAGTTGCAGAAAATAGAACTCCTTCTTCCCCATGGCCAGAAAACTTTTGGTTGCCATATTGTGCAACGTTCAGTGTAGGAGAAACCAGCATGGTACATTAGGCCACGCCCTGACTTGAGGGGCTCCTTGGGCACAAAAACGCATTGTGAAACTCAGTGCGAGACCTATCCTCAAGGAAGGCCTCTCAGTGTCTGGACCAAGAGCCCACATATGGGGCTTGCCATGTTCTTAGGTCCCAATGTTAACCAGAGATCTGGTTGTCCAGTTGCCCCCACCCACGACTCTGCTCTGGAATCCCTCTTTTGGTGGTCCACCTGAGGTAAAAAAAAAAAATAAATAAATAAATGAATAAAAATAAACAAAAAAAAACCAGAAAGGCCTCCTCCCTTACGACAGAATGACCCCAAACTCTTGGGATCTGGTCAAATCCCCAGAAAGGGAGCCTCATCGATGGCCCATGAGGACACCCCGTCATTCCATGGCAATCGGTGACACATTTCCAGAAAAAAAAAAAAAAAAAAAAAGCATGAGCAAGCACCTCACATTCGCCTTTTGTTCATATGCCGAAGAGTTCTCCTCACGTTCTATAGATCGGGCCGGCCATACCTACATCCCCCAACCTAAGTGGAGTTTGTGTTTTCAGACTTTTGACCAAATAGCCCTGGACCACACACGCTCCACACTTGGGTCCCTGGAGCCACACCTCAGGCCTGTGCTTCCCTTTCAAGGGAATTCTTCCCATTCCATTGGCCACAACCTTGCAAATGAGGAAAAACCTCCAAAGTCACCGAGGCCATCCCAATAGTGTAGGCCGCCCAGGACAAACAGGGGTGATCTCAAACCAGCTGAGCAACTACCTCCACTCAGACAACAGATGTCCCCAGAGAAGAATATTGAACCGGACAGGACCCTAGGCCCAAATCAGATCCATTGCTTTGGTTTCCAGGCATCTCTCCTCAGAGGCCTCGTTTCCAATACCAGCATATGGTGGTTTCCTGAGGCACCAATAAGAACAAATCTCGTCTCCCCATGGAAAACTTGCTCATTGGAGCTTTGTCATAACCTCTGGTTAGGAGAATCCTTCAGGGCCCTGGTGCCACTGCCCCATACCAAGGTCTCCATGGCTCAATCCAACATTAAGACCATCCTCAGGAAAGTCCATTTCAACTCAGCCCCCTCTGTTGCTACCCCAAGCCAGCAGATCAAACGTTTCTTGTTGCTAGGAGACAATTGGAATGTGAGGCTGGCTGCCCAGGCATCCATACTTAGAACGCTGTTCTGGAAAAATACCTTATAAGACGTCCTGGAGCCATCCAACAAATCTTAATTGTCCCACAGAAGGAATCCTTGCGGTTTGGAGCATCTCACAACTCCAATAGTGCGAAAACCCCCATGGCCTCATAATGCCCCCCCTTCCTGAAGGGGCCAACATGGACAGAAACTCAAACCTGAACCAAAGTCTGAACCTCGACCTGACTTCAGACGCATGAGATCTCAATTCAGCTCTGCAAAGTGTGCCTGCCATGTCCTTGCCCCGAAACCTAAGCCTAGCTTGTGTTCTCAGACTTCCGTCCTCACTCTCCTGGCCCATAAGCCCTCCAGTTTGGGAATTCCGAAGCCACAATGCAGCATGCTGCCTGCCCTCCAGAAGAAAAACTTTGCCCTATGCTGCTAATAAGAAACCCCAAATGATTTTCTAATGCATGCCACTCGATTGTAAAGCAATTATACAGCCCACCCTGTATACTAATGCCCTGTCTGGCACAGCCTGAGACAAGACATCCCAAACGACACCCAGACAGCTGGCCCCAACCTGGACACATAGGACCCGCTATGGCTGTAGGTCGTCATCTCTTCCCAACCTCGGTTTTCAGGCTTCAGAACCTAGACCTTATCTCCAATCACTGCCCAGGGGTGAACGTGATGCAGAAATTAGAATTCCTCCTTCCCCATGGCCAGAAACCTTGTGGTTGGCATGTTGTCGAACGTTCAATGTGGGAAAACCTGCATTGTCCGAAAGGCCACGCCAGTGCTTTAGGGCCGCCTAGAGCACAGACACGCATTGTGACCTGCAGCGTGAGTCCCGTATTAAAGTAACGCCTCTCAGTGGCTGGACCAAGATCCTGCATATGGGGCTTGTCATATCCATAGGCCCCCAGGCTTAACCAGAGGGCGAGTATTCCAGTTGTCAGTACCCACTGCTATGCTCTAGAATCCCTCTACTGGGGGGACACATGAAGCAGAAAACAGGACACTTCCCTTCCCACAGAATGACCCCAAACTCTTGGGGGCTGGACAAACTACCAGAGTGGGAGACATCTACGACCCATGAGGCAACTCCTACATTAAACGGCCATTGTGGACAAAACATCCAGAGACAAAAGCCGGAGCGACTGCCTCCCTCTCACCCTTCTTTCATATCCAGAGGAACTCCACTCATGGACTGTAGATCAGGCCTGCCTTAACCTCGGCCCCAAACCTGAGCTGAGTTAGGGTTTTTGGATGTCTGTCTGCACAGCCATGGCCCACACAGCCTCCAGGCTGGGGTCTCTGGAGCCACACCACAGTACTGTGCCTGCTCTCTCCTAAGAAACTGCCCATTCCATTGGCCACAACTCTACAAAATAGTAGAAACCTCAAGGTCCCCAAAGACATCCCACTACCGCAAGCCGCACTGGACAAATAGGGGCATTATGACACAAGCTGAGCAACTACTACCTCCATGCAGACACACAGACAGATATCCGCAGAAAGAAGATTGAACCAGACAGGCCCCAAGGCCCTATTATGAACTCTTGCTTTGGTGTCCAGGTATCACTCCTCAGAGGCCTGGGTGCGAAGACCAGCATACGGGGCTTTCCTGAGGCACCAGACAGAAGACCTCTCATCTCACCATGGGAAGCTTCCTTGTTGGGGTTGTGTCAAGCCCTTCGGGTTGGAGAATCCTGCAGAGTCCCTTAGCTACTGCCACATTCCAAGGTCTCCATGGCCACCAACCCACATTATGACTCATCCTCAGGAGAGTCCATTTAAACTCAGCCTTCTGGGTAGCTCACCCAAGAGCCCGCAGATTGAGCGTGCCTTGTCTCGACCAGGCAATGGGAAGGTGAGTTGGCGTTTCTCGGCATCCATGCTTACGGCCCTGCTCTCGAGTCTTTCTGTATGGGGCATCCTGGAACCATCCAATAGTACTCGACTGTCCTGAAGAAGGAAACTTTGAAGTTTGGAGCAGCTCACAACTCCCAGCGTAGGGAAACCTCCCTGGCCTCATGACGCCCCCACCCCCTTCAGGAAGGGGCCGTCATGGACACAAACTGCAGCTTGAGGCAACATATGATACTCGCCCCGACCTCACCTGCAGGAGATCTCGATTCAGCCTCTGCAGAGTGGGCCTGCCATGCTCTTGGCCCCAAAACTCGTGCTAGCTTGTGTTTTCAGACTTCCTTCCTCACAATCCTGGCCACACCCCTCCAGTTTGGCAATTCTGGAGACACAATGCAGCACTCTGCCTGCCCTCCAGAAGAAAAATGTTGCCCTATAGGGCTAACCAGAAACGCCAAATGAGTAACAACCTGCATGCCACTCGACCATACCCCAATTATACAGTCTAGCCTGTGCACTAAAGCGCTGTCTGACACAGCCTGAGGGCAGACCTCCAGTCCAACACCCAGACAGCTGGCCGTACACAGAGCATATCACACCCACAATGGCTTTAGGCCATCATCTCTACCCAACCTCAGTTTTCACCTTCAGAACCTAGACCTTATCTCCACTCACTGCTCAGGAGTGAACGTGATGCAAGAATCAGAACTTCTCCTTCGCTTTGGCAAGAAACCTAGTGGTTGGCATGTTGTCCCATGTTCATTGTAGGAGAAAGCAGCATGGACTATGAGGTCCCACCTATCCCTGAGGGCCACAATGTGCACAAACACACATTGTGACCCTCAGCGTGAGCCCTATGCTCATGTAAAGCCTCTTAGTGACTGGAACAACAGCCCACATATGGGGCTTACCAGGCCCCTTGTCCCCCAATCTCAACCAGAGTTCGAGATGTCTAGTCACCCCTACTCAGGGCTCTACTCTGGAATCCCTCTTTGGTGGGACACCTGAGGTAAAAAAAAAAAAAATACAGAAAGGACTCTTCCGATCCACAGAATGATCCCAACCACTTGGAATCAGGCCAAATCATCAGAGAAAGAATTGTCCATGGCCCTTGAGGACACCCCGACATTCCGCGGCCACCCTTGACACAAAATCCAGAGACAAAAGCCTGAGCAAGCGCCACATACTCGCCCTTTGTTCATAGCCCGGAAAATTCTCACGGTCTGTAGATCGAGCCTTCATACATACATCCCCAAACCTAAGCTGAGTTTGTGTTTTCAGACTTCTGTCCCCACAGTCCTGGCCCACACACCATCCAAATTGGGGCCCCTGAAGCCACACCTCAGGACTGTGGCTTCCCTCTCCAGGGGAATTCTGCCATTTCCATTGGCCACAACCCTATAGATTAGGAGTAGCCTCCAATCTCCCCGAGGCCATCCGAATAGTGTTGGCTGCCCAGGACAAACAGGGATGATCTCTCACAAGTTAGGAAACTACCTCCACTCAGACCCAGAGACAGATATCCCCAGAGAATAAGATTGAACTGGAAAGGCACTTAGGCCCTAATCAGATCCATTGCTTTTGATTCCAGTCATCTCTCCTCAGAGGCCTGGTTTCCAATACCAGCATATGGGAGATTCCTTAGGCACTCATCAAAACAATTCTCTTCTCTACATAGGAAACATACTCTTTAGAGCTCCATCAAAACCTCTGGTTATGAACATCCCTCAAGGCCCCGGATCAAGCATCCCATTCCAAGGTCTACATGGACAAAAATGCACATTATGACCCATCCTCAACTCACCCATTTCAACACACCCGCCTCGGTTGCTCCCCTAGATCCAGCAGATCGAACTTGCCTTGGCTCTATGAGACACCTGGAATGGGAGGCAGGCTGCCCAGGCATCCATCCTTAGAACCCTGCTCTGGATAACTTCCTTATGAGATGTCCTGGAGCCATCCAACAGGTCTCGACTGTCCCACAGAAGGAATCATTGCGGTTTGGAGCATATCACAATTCCCATCGTGGGAAAACCTCCATGTCCTCGTGACACCCTCCCCTTCATGAAGGGGCCGTCATGGACAGAAACTCCGACCTAAGCCAACTTCTGATCCTAGCTCTGTCTTCAGGTATACGGGATCTCGAATCATCTCTGCAGAGGGTGCCTGCCGTCCCCTCACCCCGAAATCTAAGTCTGGCTTGTGTTCTCAGAATTTTTTCCTCACACTCCTGGCCCACAAGCCTTCCAGTTTGGGAATTCTGGAGCCACTATGTGGCACTGTGTCTTCCCTCCAGAAGAAAAACGTTGCCCTTTGGGGCTACCCAGTAACCACAAATGAGTACCATCCTGCACGAAACTCGACTGCACCCCAATGATACAGTCTAGCCTGGGCATTAATTCCCTGTCTGCCACAGCCTGAGCCTGCACCTCCCAACCCACACTCAACAGCTGGCCGAACACTGAGCAATCAGACACACCATGGCCTTAGGTCTTCATCTCTTCCCAACCTCAGTTTTCAGGCTTCAGAACCTAGACCTTAAATCCAATCACAGTCCAGGAGTGAAAGAGTTGCAGAAAATAGAACTCCTTCTTCCCCATGGCCAGAAAACTTTTGGTTGCCATATTGTGCAACGTTCAGTGTAGGAGAAACCAGCATGTTACATTAGGCCACACCCTGACTTGAGGGGCTCCTTGGGCACAAAAACGCATTGTGAAACTCAGTGCGAGACCTATCCTCAAGGAAGGCCTCTCAGTGTCTGGACCAAGAGCCCACATATGGGGCTTGCCATGTTCTTAGGTCCCAATGTTAACCAGAGATCTGGTTGTCCAGTTGCCCCCACCCACGACTCTGCTCTGGAATCCCTCTTTTGTTGGTCCACCTGAGGTAAAAAAAAAAAATAAATAAATGAATAAAAATAAACAAAAAAAAAAAACAGAAAGGCCTCCTCCCTTACGACAGAATGACCCCAAACTCTTGGGATCTGGTCAAATCCCCAGAAAGGGAGCCTCATCGATGGCCCATGAGGACACCCCGTCATTCCATGGCAATCGGTGACACATTTCCAGAAAAAAAAAAAAAAAAAAAAGCATGAGCAAGCACCTCACATTCGCCCTTTGTTCATATGCCGAAGAGTTCTCCTCACGTTCTATAGATCGGGCCGGCCATACCTACATCCCCCAACCTAAGTGGAGTTTGTGTTTTCAGACTTTTGACCAAATAGCCCTGGACCACACACGCTCCACACTTGGGTCCCTGGAGCCACACCTCAGGCCTGTGCTTCCCTTTCAAGGGAATTCTTCCCATTCCATTGGCCACAACCTTGCAAATGAGGAAAAACCTCCAAAGTCACCGAGGCCATCCCAATAGTGTAGGCCGCCCAGGACAAACAGGGGTGATCTCAAACCAGCTGAGCAACTACCTCCACTCAGACAACAGATGTCCCCAGAGAAGAATATTGAACCGGACAGGACCCTAGGCCCAAATCAGATCCATTGCTTTGGTTTCCAGGCATCTCTCCTCAGAGGCCTCGTTTCCAATACCAGCATATGGTGGTTTCCTGAGGCACCAATAAGAACAAATCTCGTCTCCCCATGGAAAACTTGCTCATTGGAGCTTTGTCATAACCTCTGGTTAGGAGAATCCTTCAGGGCCCTGGTGCCACTGCCCCATACCAAGGTCTCCATGGCTCAATCCAACATTAAGACCATCCTCAGGAAAGTCCATTTCAACTCAGCCCCCTCTGTTGCTACCCCAAGCCAGCAGATCAAACGTTTCTTGTTGCTAGGAGACAATTGGAATGTGAGGCTGGCTGCCCAGGCATCCATACTTAGAACGCTGTTCTGGAAAAATACCTTATAAGACGTCCTGGAGCCATCCAACAAATCTTAATTGTCCCACAGAAGGAATCCTTGCGGTTTGGAGCATCTCACAACTCCAATAGTGCGAAAACCCCCACGGCCTCATAATGCCCCCCCTTCCTGAAGGGGCCAACATGGACAGAAACTCAAACCTGAGCCAAAGTCTGAACCTCGACCTGACTTCAGACGCATGAGATCTCAATTCAGCTCTGCAAAGTGTGCCTGCCATGTCCTTGCCCCGAAACCTAAGCCTAGCTTGTGTTCTCAGACTTCCGTCCTCACTCTCCTGGCCCATAAGCCCTCCAGTTTGGGAATTCCGAAGCCACAATGCAGCATGCTGCCTGCCCTCCAGAAGAAAAACTTTGCCCTATGCTGCTAATAAGAAACCCCAAATGATTTTCTAATGCATGCCACTCGATTGTAAAGCAATTATACAGCCCACCCTGTATACTAATGCCCTGTCTGGCACAGCCTGAGACAAGACATCCCAAACGACACCCAGACAGCTGGCCCCAACCTGGACACATAGGACCCGCTATGGCTGTAGGTCGTCATCTCTTCCCAACCTCGGTTTTCAGGCTTCAGAACCTAGACCTTATCTCCAATCACTGCCCAGGGGTGAACGTGATGCAGAAATTAGAATTCCTCCTTCCCCATGGCCAGAAACCTTGTGGTTGGCATGTTGTCGAACGTTCAATGTGGGAAAACCTGCATTGTCCGAAAGGCCACGCCAGTGCTTGAGGGCCGCCTAGAGCACAGACATGCATTGTGACCTGCAGCGTGAGTCCCGTATTAAAGTAACGCCTCTCAGTGGCTGGACCAAGATCCTGCATATGGGGCTTGTCATATCCATAGGCCCCCAGGCTTAACCAGAGGGCGAGTATTCCAGTTGTCAGTACCCACTGCTATGCTCTAGAATCCCTCTACTGGGGGGACACATGAAGCAGAAAACAGGACACTTCCCTTCCCACAGAATGACCCCAAACTCTTGGGGGCTGGACAAACTACCAGAGAGGGAGACATCTACGACCCATGAGGCAACTCCTACATTAAACGGCCATTGTGGACAAAACATCCAGAGACAAAAGCCGGAGCGACTGCCTCCCTCTCACCCTTCTTTCATATCCAGAGGAACTCCACTCATGGACTGTAGATCAGGCCTGCCGTAACCTCGGCCCCAAACCTGAGCTGAGTTAGGGTTTTTGGATGTCTGTCTGCACAGCCATGGCCCACACAGCCTCCAGGCTGGGGTCTCTGGAGCCACACCACAGTACTGTGCCTGCTCTCTCCTAAGAAACTGCCCATTCCATTGGCCACAACTCTACAAAATAGTAGAAACCTCAAGGTCCCCAAAGACATCCCACTACCGCAAGCCGCACTGGACAAATAGGGGCATTATGACACAAGCTGAGCAACTACTACCTCCATGCAGACACACAGACAGATATCCGCAGAAAGAAGATTGAACCAGACAGGCCCCAAGGCCCTATTATGAACTCTTGCTTTGGTGTCCAGGTATCACTCCTCAGAGGCCTGGGTTCGAAGACCAGCATACGGGGCTTTCCTGAGGCACCAGACAGAAGACCTCTCATCTCACCATGGGAAGCTTCCTTGTTGGGGTTGTGTCAAGCCCTTCGGGTTGGAGAATCCTGCAGAGTCCCTTAGCTACTGCCACATTCCAAGGTCTCCATGGCCACCAACCCACATTATGACTCATCCTCAGGAGAGTCCATTTAAACTCAGCCTTCTGGGTAGCTCACCCAAGAGCCCGCAGATTGAGCGTGCCTTGTCTCGACCAGGCAATGGGAAGGTGAGTTGGCGTTTCTCGGCATCCATGCTTACGGCCCTGCTCTCGAGTCTTTCTGTATGGGGCATCCTGGAACCATCCAATAGTACTCGACTGTCCTGAAGAAGGAAACTTTGAAGTTTGGAGCAGCTCACAACTCCCAGCGTAGGGAAACCTCCCTGGCCTCATGACGCCCCCACCCCCTTCAGGAAGGGGCCGTCATGGACACAAACTGCAGCTTGAGGCAACACATGATACTCGCCCCAACCTCACCTGCAGGAGATCTCGATTCAGCCTCTGCAGAGTGGGCCTGCCATGCTCTTGGCCCCAAAACTCGTGCTAGCTTGTGTTTTCAGACTTCCTTCCTCACAATCCTGGCCACACCCCTCCAGTTTGGCAATTCTGGAGACACAATGCAGCACTCTGCCTGCCCTCCAGAAGAAAAATGTTGCCCTATAGGGCTAACCAGAAACGCCAAATGAGTAACAACCTGCATGCCACTCGACCATACCCCAATTATACAGTCTAGCCTGTGCACTAAAGCGCTGTCTGACACAGCCTGAGGGCAGACCTCCAGTCCAACACCCAGACAGCTGGCCGTACACAGAGCATATCACACCCACAATGGCTTTAGGCCATCATCTCTACCCAACCTCAGTTTTCACCTTCAGAACCTAGACCTTATCTCCACTCACTGCTCAGGAGTGAACGTGATGCAAGAATCAGAACTTCTCCTTCGCTTTGGCAAGAAACCTAGTGGTTGGCATGTTGTCCCATGTTCATTGTAGGTGAAAGCAGCATGGACTATGAGGTCCCACCTATCCCTGAGGGCCACAATGTGCACAAACACACATTGTGACCCTCAGCGTGAGCCCTATGCTCATGTAAAGCCTCTTAGTGACTGGAACAACAGCCCACATATGGGGCTTACCAGGCCCCTTGTCCCCCAATCTCAACCAGAGTTCGAGATGTCTAGTCACCCCTACTCAGGGCTCTACTCTGGAATCCCTCTTTGGTGGGACACCTGAGGTAAAAAAAAAAAAAATACAGAAAGGACTCTTCCGATCCACAGAATGATCCCAACCACTTGGAATCAGGCCAAATCATCAGAGAAAGAATTGTCCATGGCCCTTGAGGACACCCCGACATTCCGCGGCCACCCTTGACACAAAATCCAGAGACAAAAGCCTGAGCAAGCGCCACATACTCGCCCTTTGTTCATAGCCCGGAAAATTCTCACGGTCTGTAGATCGAGCCTTCATACATACATCCCCAAACCTAAGCTGAGTTTGTGTTTTCAGACTTCTGTCCCCACAGTCCTGGCCCACACACCATCCAAATTGGGGCCCCTGAAGCCACACCTCAGGACTGTGGCTTCCCTCTCCAGGGGAATTCTGCCATTTCCATTGGCCACAACCCTATAGATTAGGAGTAGCCTCCAATCTCCCCGAGGCCATCCGAATAGTGTTGGCTGCCCAGGACAAACAGGGATGATCTCTCACAAGTTAGGAAACTACCTCCACTCAGACCCGGAGACAGATATCCCCAGAGAATAAGATTGAACTGGAAAGGCACTTAGGCCCTAATCAGATCCATTGCTTTTGATTCCAGTCATCTCTCCTCAGAGGCCTGGTTTCCAATACCAGCATATGGGAGATTCCTTAGGCACTCATCAAAACAATTCTCTTCTCTACATAGGAAACATACTCTTTAGAGCTCCATCAAAACCTCCGGTTATGAACATCCCTCAAGGCCCCGGATCAAGCATCCCATTCCAAGGTCTACATGGACAAAAATGCACATTATGACCCATCCTCAACTCACCCATTTCAACACACCCGCCTCGGTTGCTCCCCTAGATCCAGCAGATCGAACTTGCCTTGGCTCTATGAGACACCTGGAATGGGAGGCAGGCTGCCCAGGCATCCATCCTTAGAACCCTGCTCTGGATAACTTCCATATGAGATGTCCTGGAGCCATCCAACAGGTCTCGACTGTCCCACAGAAGGAATCATTGCGGTTTGGAGCATATCACAATTCCCATCGTGGGAAAACCTCCATGTCCTCGTGACACCCTCCCCTTCATGAAGGGGCCGTCATGGACAGAAACTCCGACCTAAGCCAACTTCTGATCCTAGCTCTGTCTTCAGGTATACGGGATCTCGAATCATCTCTGCAGAGGGTGCCTGCCGTCCCCTCACCCCGAAATCTAAGTCTGGCTTGTGTTCTCAGAATTTTTTCCTCACACTCCTGGCCCACAAGCCTTCCAGTTTGGGAATTCTGGAGCCACTATGTGGCACTGTGTCTTCCCTCCAGAAGAAAAACGTTGCCCTTTGGGGCTACCCAGTAACCACAAATGAGTACCGTCCTGCATGAAACTCGACTGCACCCCAATGATACAGTCTAGCCTGGGCATTAATTCCCTGTCTGCCACAGCCTGAGCCTGCACCTCCCAACCCACACTCAACAGCTGGCCGAACACTGAGCACATCAGACACACCATGGCCTTAGGTCTTCATCTCTTCCCAACCTCAGTTTTCAGGCTTCAGAACCTAGACCTTAAATCCAATCACAGTCCAGGAGTGAAAGAGTTGCAGAAAATAGAACTCCTTCTTCCCCATGGCCAGAAAACTTTTGGTTGCCATATTGTGCAACGTTCAGTGTAGGAGAAACCAGCATGGTACATTAGGCCATGCCCTGACTTGAGGGGCTCCTTGGGCACAAAAACGCATTGTGAAACTCAGTGCGAGACCTATCCTCAAGGAAGGCCTCTCAGTGTCTGGACCAAGAGCCCACATATGGGGCTTGCCATGTTCTTAGGTCCCAATGTTAACCAGAGATCTGGTTGTCCAGTTGCCCCCACCCACGACTCTGCTCTGGAATCCCTCTTTTGGTGGTCCACCTGAGGTAAAAAAAAAAAATAAATAAATGAATAAAAATAAACAAAAAAAAAAAACAGAAAGGCCTCCTCCCTTACGACAGAATGACCCCAAACTCTTGGGATCTGGTCAAATCCCCAGAAAGGGAGCCTCATCGATGGCCCATGAGGACACCCCGTCATTCCATGGCAATCGGTGACACATTTCCAGAAAAAAAAAAAAAAAAAAAAAGCATGAGCAAGCACCTCACATTCGCCCTTTGTTCATATGCCGAAGAGTTCTCCTCACGTTCTATAGATCGGGCCGGCCATACCTACATCCCCCAACCTAAGTGGAGTTTGTGTTTTCAGACTTTTGACCAAATAGCCCTGGACCACACACGCTCCACACTTGGGTCCCTGGAGCCACACCTCAGGCCTGTGCTTCCCTTTCAAGGGAATTCTTCCCATTCCATTGGCCACAACCTTGCAAATGAGGAAAAACCTCCAAAGTCACCGAGGCCATCCCAATAGTGTAGGCCGCCCAGGACAAACAGGGGTGATCTCAAACCAGCTGAGCAACTACCTCCACTCAGACAACAGATGTCCCCAGAGAAGAATATTGAACCGGACAGGACCCTAGGCCCAAATCAGATCCATTGCTTTGGTTTCCAGGCATCTCTCCTCAGAGGCCTCGTTTCCAATACCAGCATATGGTGGTTTCCTGAGGCACCAATAAGAACAAATCTCGTCTTCCCATGGAAAACTTGCTCATTGGAGCTTTGTCATAACCTCTGGTTAGGAGAATCCTTCAGGGCCCTGGTGCCACTGCCCCATACCAAGGTCTCCATGGCTCAATCCAACATTAAGACCATCCTCAGGAAAGTCCATTTCAACTCAGCCCCCTCTGTTGCTACCCCAAGCCAGCAGATCAAACGTTTCTTGTTGCTAGGAGACAATTGGAATGTGAGGCTGGCTGCCCAGGCATCCATACTTAGAACGCTGTTCTGGAAAAATACCTTATAAGACGTCCTGGAGCCATCCAACAAATCTTAATTGTCCCACAGAAGGAATCCTTGCGGTTTGGAGCATCTCACAACTCCAATAGTGCGAAAACCCCCACGGCCTCATAATGCCCCCCCTTCCTGAAGGGGCCAACATGGACAGAAACTCAAACCTGAGCCAAAGTCTGAACCTCAACCTGACTTCAGACGCATGAGATCTCAATTCAGCTCTGCAAAGTGTGCCTGCCATGTCCTTGCCCCGAAACCTAAGCCTAGCTTGTGTTCTCAGACTTCCGTCCTCACTCTCCTGGCCCATAAGCCCTCCAGTTTGGGAATTCCGAAGCCACAATGCAGCATGCTGCCTGCCCTCCAGAAGAAAAACTTTGCCCTATGCTGCTAATAAGAAACCCCAAATGATTTTCTAATGCATGCCACTCGATTGTAAAGCAATTATACAGCCCACCCTGTATACTAATGCCCTGTCTGGCACAGCCTGAGACAAGACATCCCAAACGACACCCAGACAGCTGGCCCCAACCTGGACACATAGGACCCGCTATGGCTGTAGGTCGTCATCTCTTCCCAACCTCGGTTTTCAGGCTTCAGAACCTAGACCTTATCTCCAATCACTGCCCAGGGGTGAACGTGATGCAGAAATTAGAATTCCTCCTTCCCCATGGCCAGAAACCTTGTGGTTGGCATGTTGTCGAACGTTCAATGTGGGAAAACCTGCATTGTCCGAAAGGCCACGCCAGTGCTTGAGGGCCGCCTAGAGCACAGACATGCATTGTGACCTGCAGCGTGAGTCCCGTATTAAAGTAACGCCTCTCAGTGGCTGGACCAAGATCCTGCATATGGGGCTTGTCATATCCATAGGCCCCCAGGCTTAACCAGAGGGCGAGTATTCCAGTTGTCAGTACCCACTGCTATGCTCTAGAATCCCTCTACTGGGGGGACACATGAAGCAGAAAACAGGACACTTCCCTTCCCACAGAATGACCCCAAACTCTTGGGGGCTGGACAAACTACCAGAGAGGGAGACATCTACGACCCATGAGGCAACTCCTACATTAAACGGCCATTGTGGACAAAACATCCAGAGACAAAAGCCGGAGCGACTGCCTCCCTCTCACCCTTCTTTCATATCCAGAGGAACTCCACTCATGGACTGTAGATCAGGCCTGCCGTAACCTCGGCCCCAAACCTGAGCTGAGTTAGGGTTTTTGGATGTCTGTCTGCACAGCCATGGCCCACACAGCCTCCAGGCTGGGGTCTCTGGAGCCACACCACAGTACTGTGCCTGCTCTCTCCTAAGAAACTGCCCATTCCATTGGCCACAACTCTACAAAATAGTAGAAACCTCAAGGTCCCCAAAGACATCCCACTACCGCAAGCCGCACTGGACAAATAGGGGCATTATGACACAAGCTGAGCAACTACTACCTCCATGCAGACTCACAGACAGATATCCGCAGAAAGAAGATTGAACCAGACAGGCCCCAAGGCCCTATTATGAACTCTTGCTTTGGTGTCCAGGTATCACTCCTCAGAGGCCTGGGTTCGAAGACCAGCATACGGGGCTTTCCTGAGGCACCAGACAGAAGACCTCTCATCTCACCATGGGAAGCTTCCTTGTTGGGGTTGTGTCAAGCCCTTCGGGTTGGAGAATCCTGCAGAGTCCCTTAGCTACTGCCACATTCCAAGGTCTCCATGGCCACCAACCCACATTATGACTCATCCTCAGGAGAGTCCATTTAAACTCAGCCTTCTGGGTAGCTCACCCAAGAGCCCGCAGATTGAGCGTGCCTTGTCTCGACCAGGCAATGGGAAGGTGAGTTGGCGTTTCTCGGCATCCATGCTTACGGCCCTGCTCTCGAGTCTTTCTGTATGGGGCATCCTGGAACCATCCAATAGTACTCGACTGTCCTGAAGAAGGAAACTTTGAAGTTTGGAGCAGCTCACAACTCCCAGCGTAGGGAAACCTCCCTGGCCTCATGACGCCCCCACCCCCTTCAGGAAGGGGCCGTCATGGACACAAACTGCAGCTTGAGGCAACATATGATACTCGCCCCGACCTCACCTGCAGGAGATCTCGATTCAGCCTCTGCAGAGTGGGCCTGCCATGCTCTTGGCCCCAAAACTCGTGCTAGCTTGTGTTTTCAGACTTCCTTCCTCACAATCCTGGCCACACCCCTCCAGTTTGGCAATTCTGGAGACACAATGCAGCACTCTGCCTGCCCTCCAGAAGAAAAATGTTGCCCTATAGGGCTAACCAGAAACGCCAAATGAGTAACAACCTGCATGCCACTCGACCATACCCCAATTATACAGTCTAGCCTCTGCACTAAAGCCCTGTCTGACACAGCCTGAGGGCAGACCTCCAGTCCAACACCCAGACAGCTGGCCGTACACAGAGCATATCACACCCACAATGGCTTTAGGCCATCATCTCTACCCAACCTCAGTTTTCACCTTCAGAACCTAGACCTTATCTCCACTCACTGCTCAGGAGTGAACGTGATGCAAGAATCAGAACTTCTCCTTCGCTTTGGCAAGAAACCTAGTGGTTGGCATGTTGTCCCATGTTCATTGTAGGAGAAAGCAGCATGGACTATGAGGTCCCACCTATCCCTGAGGGCCACAATGTGCACAAACACACATTGTGACCCTCAGCGTGAGCCCTATGCTCATGTAAAGCCTCTTAGTGACTGGAACAACAGCCCACATATGGGGCTTACCAGGCCCCTTGTCCCCCAATCTCAACCAGAGTTCGAGATGTCTAGTCACCCCTACTCAGGGCTCTACTCTGGAATCCCTCTTTGGTGGGACACCTGAGGTAAAAAAAAAAAAAAAATACAGAAAGGACTCTTCCGATCCACAGAATGATCCCAACCACTTGGAATCAGGCCAAATCATCAGAGAAAGAATTGTCCATGGCCCTTGAGGACACCCCGACATTCCGCGGCCACCCTTGACACAAAATCCAGAGACAAAAGCCTGAGCAAGCGCCACATACTCGCCCTTTGTTCATAGCCCGGAAAATTCTCACGGTCTGTAGATCGAGCCTTCATACATACATCCCCAAACCTAAGCTGAGTTTGTGTTTTCAGACTTCTGTCCCCACAGTCCTGGCCCACACACCATCCAAATTGGGGCCCCTGAAGCCACACCTCAGGACTGTGGCTTCCCTCTCCAGGGGAATTCTGCCATTTCCATTGGCCACAACCCTATAGATTAGGAGTAGCCTCCAATCTCCCCGAGGCCATCCGAATAGTGTTGGCTGCCCAGGACAAACAGGGATGATCTCTCACAAGTTAGGAAACTACCTCCACTCAGACCCAGAGACAGATATCCCCAGAGAATAAGATTGAACTGGAAAGGCACTTAGGCCCTAATCAGATCCATTGCTTTTGATTCCAGTCATCTCTCCTCAGAGGCCTGGTTTCCAATACCAGCATATGGGAGATTCCTTAGGCACTCATCAAAACAATTCTCTTCTCTACATAGGAAACATACTCTTTAGAGCTCCATCAAAACCTCCGGTTATGAACATCCCTCAAGGCCCCGGATCAAGCATCCCATTCCAAGGTCTACATGGACAAAAATGCACATTATGACCCATCCTCAACTCACCCATTTCAACACACCCGCCTCGGTTGCTCCCCTAGATCCAGCAGATCGAACTTGCCTTGGCTCTATGAGACACCTGGAATGGGAGGCAGGCTGCCCAGGCATCCATCCTTAGAACCCTGCTCTGGATAACTTCCTTATGAGATGTCCTGGAGCCATCCAACAGGTCTCGACTGTCCCACAGAAGGAATCATTGCGGTTTGGAGCATATCACAATTCCCATCGTGGGAAAACCTCCATGTCCTCGTGACACCCTCCCCTTCATGAAGGGGCCGTCATGGACAGAAACTCCGACCTAAGCCAACTTCTGATCCTAGCTCTGTCTTCAGGTATACGGGATCTCGAATCATCTCTGCAGAGGGTGCCTGCCGTCCCCTCACCCCGAAATCTAAGTCTGGCTTGTGTTCTCAGAATTTTTTCCTCACACTCCTGGCCCACAAGCCTTCCAGTTTGGGAATTCTGGAGCCACTATGTGGCACTGTGTCTTCCCTCCAGAAGAAAAACGTTGCCCTTTGGGGCTACCCAGTAACCACAAATGAGTACCATCCTGCATGAAACTCGACTGCACCCCAATGATACAGTCTAGCCTGGGCATTAATTCCCTGTCTGCCACAGCCTGAGCCTGCACCTCCCAACCCACACTCAACAGCTGGCCGAACACTGAGCACATCAGACACACCATGGCCTTAGGTCTTCATCTCTTCCCAACCTCAGTTTTCAGGCTTCAGAACCTAGACCTTAAATCCAATCACAGTCCAGGAGTGAAAGAGTTGCAGAAAATAGAACTCCTTCTTCCCCATGGCCAGAAAACTTTTGGTTGCCATATTGTGCAACGTTCAGTGTAGGAGAAACCAGCATGGTACATTAGGCCACACCCTGACTTGAGGGGCTCCTTGGGCACAAAAACGCATTGTGAAACTCAGTGCGAGACCTATCCTCAAGGAAGGCCTCTCAGTGTCTGGACCAAGAGCCCACATATGGGGCTTGCCATGTTCTTAGGTCCCAATGTTAACCAGAGATCTGGTTGTCCAGTTGCCCCCACCCACGACTCTGCTCTGGAATCCCTCTTTTGGTGGTCCACCTGAGGTAAAAAAAAAAAATAAATAAATGAATAAAAATAAACAAAAAAAAAAAAAAACAGAAAGGCCTCCTCCCTTACGACAGAATGACCCCAAACTCTTGGGATCTGGTCAAATCCCCAGAAAGGGAGCCTCATCGATGGCCCATGAGGACACCCCGTCATTCCATGGCAATCGGTGACACATTTCCAGAAAAAAAAAAAAAAAAAAAAAAGCATGAGCAAGCACCTCACATTCGCCCTTTGTTCATATGCTGAAGAGTTCTCCTCACGTTCTATAGATCGGGCCGGCCATACCTACATCCCCCAACCTAAGTGGAGTTTGTGTTTTCAGACTTTTGACCAAATAGCCCTGGACCACACACGCTCCACACTTGGGTCCCTGGAGCCACACCTCAGGCCTGTGCTTCCCTTTCAAGGGAATTCTTCCCATTCCATTGGCCACAACCTTGCAAATGAGGAAAAACCTCCAAAGTCACCGAGGCCATCCCAATAGTGTAGGCCGCCCAGGACAAACAGGGGTGATCTCAAACCAGCTGAGCAACTACCTCCACTCAGACAACAGATGTCCCCAGAGAAGAATATTGAACCGGACAGGACCCTAGGCCCAAATCAGATCCATTGCTTTGGTTTCCAGGCATCTCTCCTCAGAGGCCTCGTTTCCAATACCAGCATATGGTGGTTTCCTGAGGCACCAATAAGAACAAATCTCGTCTCCCCATGGAAAACTTGCTCATTGGAGCTTTGTCATAACCTCTGGTTAGGAGAATCCTTCAGGGCCCTGGTGCCACTGCCCCATACCGAGGTCTCCATGGCTCAATCCAACATTAAGACCATCCTCAGGAAAGTCCATTTCAACTCAGCCCCCTCTGTTGCTACCCCAAGCCAGCAGATCAAACGTTTCTTGTTGCTAGGAGACAATTGGAATGTGAGGCTGGCTGCCCAGGCATCCATACTTAGAACGCTGTTCTGGAAAAATACCTTATAAGACGTCCTGGAGCCATCCAACAAATCTTAATTGTCCCACAGAAGGAATCCTTGCGGTTTGGAGCATCTCACAACTCCAATAGTGCGAAAACCCCCATGGCCTCATAATGCCCCCCCTTCCTGAAGGGGCCAACATGGACAGAAACTCAAACCTGAGCCAAAGTCTGAACCTCGACCTGACTTCAGACGCATGAGATCTCAATTCAGCTCTGCAAAGTGTGCCTGCCATGTCCTTGCCCCGAAACCTAAGCCTAGCTTGTGTTCTCAGACTTCCGTCCTCACTCTCCTGGCCCATAAGCCCTCCAGTTTGGGAATTCCGAAGCCACAATGCAGCATGCTGCCTGCTCTCCAGAAGAAAAACTTTGCCCTATGCTGCTAATAAGAAACCCCAAATGATTTTCTAATGCATGCCACTCGATTGTAAAGCAATTATACAGCCCACCCTGTATACTAATGCCCTGTCTGGCACAGCCTGAGACAAGACATCCCAAACGACACCCAGACAGCTGGCCCCAACCTGGACACATAGGACCCGCTATGGCTGTAGGTCGTCATCTCTTCCCAACCTCGGTTTTCAGGCTTCAGAACCTAGACCTTATCTCCAATCACTGCCCAGGGGTGAACGTGATGCAGAAATTAGAATTCCTCCTTCCCCATGGCCAGAAACCTTGTGGTTGGCATGTTGTCGAACGTTCAATGTGGGAAAACCTGCATTGTCCGAAAGGCCACGCCAGTGCTTGAGGGCCGCCTAGAGCACAGACATGCATTGTGACCTGCAGCGTGAGTCCCGTATTAAAGTAACGCCTCTCAGTGGCTGGACCAAGATCCTGCATATGGGGCTTGTCATATCCATAGGCCCCCAGGCTTAACCAGAGGGCGAGTATTCCAGTTGTCAGTACCCACTGCTATGCTCTAGAATCCCTCTACTGGGGGGACACATGAAGCAGAAAACAGGACACTTCCCTTCCCACAGAATGACCCCAAACTCTTGGGGGCTGGACAAACTACCAGAGAGGGAGACATCTACGACCCATGAGGCAACTCCTACATTAAACGGCCATTGTGGACAAAACATCCAGAGACAAAAGCCGGAGCGACTGCCTCCCTCTCACCCTTCTTTCATATCCAGAGGAACTCCACTCATGGACTGTAGATCAGGCCTGCCGTAACCTCGGCCCCAAACCTGAGCTGAGTTAGGGTTTTTGGATGTCTGTCTGCACAGCCATGGCCCACACAGCCTCCAGGCTGGGGTCTCTGGAGCCACACCACAGTACTGTGCCTGCTCTCTCCTAAGAAACTGCCCATTCCATTGGCCACAACTCTACAAAATAGTAGAAACCTCAAGGTCCCCAAAGACATCCCACTACCGCAAGCCGCACTGGACAAATAGGGGCATTATGACACAAGCTGAGCAACTACTACCTCCATGCAGACACACAGACAGATATCCGCAGAAAGAAGATTGAACCAGACAGGCCCCAAGGCCCTATTATGAACTCTTGCTTTGGTGTCCAGGTATCACTCCTCAGAGGCCTGGGTTCGAAGACCAGCATACGGGGCTTTCCTGAGGCACCAGACAGAAGACCTCTCATCTCACCATGGGAAGCTTCCTTGTTGGGGTTGTGTCAAGCCCTTCGGGTTGGAGAATCCTGCAGAGTCCCTTAGCTACTGCCACATTCCAAGGTCTCCATGGCCACCAACCCACATTATGACTCATCCTCAGGAGAGTCCATTTAAACTCAGCCTTCTGGGTAGCTCACCCAAGAGCCCGCAGATTGAGCGTGCCTTGTCTCGACCAGGCAATGGGAAGGTGAGTTGGCGTTTCTCGGCATCCATGCTTACGGCCCTGCTCTCGAGTCTTTCTGTATGGGGCATCCTGGAACCATCCAATAGTACTCGACTGTCCTGAAGAAGGAAACTTTGAAGTTTGGAGCAGCTCACAACTCCCAGCGTAGGGAAACCTCCCTGGCCTCATGACGCCCCCACCCCCTTCAGGAAGGGGCCGTCATGGACACAAACTGCAGCTTGAGGCAACATATGATACTCGCCCCGACCTCACCTGCAGGAGATCTTGATTCAGCCTCTGCAGAGTGGGCCTGCCATGCTCTTGGCCCCAAAACTCGTGCTAGCTTGTGTTTTCAGACTTCCTTCCTCACAATCCTGGCCACACCCCTCCAGTTTGGCAATTCTGGAGACACAATGCAGCACTCTGCCTGCCCTCCAGAAGAAAAATGTTGCCCTATAGGGCTAACCAGAAACGCCAAATGAGTAACAACCTGCATGCCACTCGACCATACCCCAATTATACAGTCTAGCCTGTGCACTAAAGCGCTGTCTGACACAGCCTGAGGGCAGACCTCCAGTCCAACACCCAGACAGCTGGCCGTACACAGAGCATATCACACCCACAATGGCTTTAGGCCATCATCTCTACCCAACCTCAGTTTTCACCTTCAGAACCTAGACCTTATCTCCACTCACTGCTCAGGAGTGAACGTGATGCAAGAATCAGAACTTCTCCTTCGCTTTGGCAAGAAACCTAGTGGTTGGCATGTTGTCCCATGTTCATTGTAGGAGAAAGCAGCATGGACTATGAGGTCCCACCTATCCCTGAGGGCCACAATGTGCACAAACACACATTGTGACCCTCAGCGTGAGCCCTATGCTCATGTAAAGCCTCTTAATGACTGGAACAACAGCCCACATATGGGGCTTACCAGGCCCCTTGTCCCCCAATCTCAACCAGAGTTCGAGATGTCTAGTCACCCCTACTCAGGGCTCTACTCTGGAATCCCTCTTTGGTGGGACACCTGAGGTAAAAAAAAAAAAAATACAGAAACGACTCTTCCGATCCACAGAATGATCCCAACCACTTGGAATCAGGCCAAATCATCAGAGAAAGAATTGTCCATGGCCCTTGAGGACACCCCGACATTCCGCGGCCACCCTTGACACAAAATCCAGAGACAAAAGCCTGAGCAAGCGCCACATACTCGCCCTTTGTTCATAGCCCGGAAAATTCTCACGGTCTGTAGATCGAGCCTTCATACATACATCCCCAAACCTAAGCTGAGTTTGTGTTTTCAGACTTCTGTCCCCACAGTCCTGGCCCACACACCATCCAAATTGGGGCCCCTGAAGCCACACCTCAGGACTGTGGCTTCCCTCTCCAGGGGAATTCTGCCATTTCCATTGGCCACATCCCTATAGATTAGGAGTAGCCTCCAATCTCCCCGAGGCCATCCGAATAGTGTTGGCTGCCCAGGACAAACAGGGATGATCTCTCACAAGTTAGGAAACTACCTCCACTCAGACCCAGAGACAGATATCCCCAGAGAATAAGATTGAACTGGAAAGGCACTTAGGCCCTAATCAGATCCATTGCTTTTGATTCCAGTCATCTCTCCTCAGAGGCCTGGTTTCCAATACCAGCATATGGGAGATTCCTTAGGCACTCATCAAAACAATTCTCTTCTCTACATAGGAAACATACTCTTTAGAGCTCCATCAAAACCTCCGGTTATGAACATCCCTCAAGGCCCCGGATCAAGCATCCCATTCCAAGGTCTACATGGACAAAAATGCACATTATGACCCATCCTCAACTCACCCATTTCAACACACCCGCCTCGGTTGCTCCCCTAGATCCAGCAGATCGAACTTGCCTTGGCTCTATGAGACACCTGGAATGGGAGGCAGGCTGCCCAGGCATCCATCCTTAGAACCCTGCTCTGGATAACTTCCTTATGAGATGTCCTGGAGCCATCCAACAGGTCTCGACTGTCCCACAGAAGGAATCATTGCGGTTTGGAGCATATCACAATTCCCATCGTGGGAAAACCTCCATGTCCTCGTGACACCCTCCCCTTCATGAAGGGGCCGTCATGGACAGAAACTCCGACCTAAGCCAACTTCTGATCCTAGCTCTGTCTTCAGGTATACGGGATCTCGAATCATCTCTGCAGAGGGTGCCTGCCGTCCCCTCACCCCGAAATCTAAGTCTGGCTTGTGTTCTCAGAATTTTTTCCTCACACTCCTGGCCCACAAGCCTTCCAGTTTGGGAATTCTGGAGCCACTATGTGGCACTGTGTCTTCCCTCCAGAAGAAAAACGTTGCCCTTTGGGGCTACCCAGTAACCACAAATGAGTACCGTCCTGCACGAAAGTCGACTGCACCCCAATGATACAGTCTAGCCTGGGCATTAATTCCCTGTCTGCCACAGCCTGAGCCTGCACCTCCCAACCCACACTCAACAGCTGGCCGAACACTGAGCACATCAGACACACCATGGCCTTAGGTCTTCATCTCTTCCCAACCTCAGTTTTCAGGCTTCAGAACCTAGACCTTAAATCCAATCACAGTCCAGGAGTGAAAGAGTTGCAGAAAATAGAACTCCTTCTTCCCCATGGCCAGAAAACTTTTGGTTGCCATATTGTGCAACGTTCAGTGTAGGAGAAACCAGCATGGTACATTAGGCCACACCCTGACTTGAGGGGCTCCTTGGGCACAAAAACGCATTGTGAAACTCAGTGCGAGACCTATCCTCAAGGAAGGCCTCTCAGTGTCTGGACCAAGAGCCCACATATGGGGCTTGCCATGTTCTTAGGTCCCAATGTTAACCAGAGATCTGGTTGTCCAGTTGCCCCCACCCACGACTCTGCTCTGGAATCCCTCTTTTGGTGGTCCACCTGAGGTAAAAAAAAATAAATAAATAAATGAATAAAAATAAACAAAAAAAAAACAGAAAGGCCTCCTCCCTTACGACAGAATGACCCCAAACTCTTGGGATCTGGTCAAATCCCCAGAAAGGGAGCCTCATCGATGGCCCATGAGGACACCCCATCATTCCATGGCAATCGGTGACACATTTCCAGAAAAAAAAAAAAAAAAAAAAAAGCATGAGCAAGCACCTCACATTCGCCCTTTGTTCATATGCCGAAGAGTTCTCCTCACGTTCTATAGATCGGGCCGGCCATACCTACATCCCCCAACCTAAGTGGAGTTTGTGTTTTCAGACTTTTGACCAAATAGCCCTGGACCACACACGCTCCACACTTGGGTCCCTGGAGCCACACCTCAGGCCTGTGCTTCCCTTTCAAGGGAATTCTTCCCATTCCATTGGCCACAACCTTGCAAATGAGGAAAAACCTCCAAAGTCACCGAGGCCATCCCAATAGTGTAGGCCGCCCAGGACAAACAGGGGTGATCTCAAACCAGCTGAGCAACTACCTCCACTCAGACAACAGATGTCCCCAGAGAAGAATATTGAACCGGACAGGACCCTAGGCCCAAATCAGATCCATTGCTTTGGTTTCCAGGCATCTCTCCTCAGAGGCCTCGTTTCCAATACCAGCATATGGTGGTTTCCTGAGGCACCAATAAGAACAAATCTCGTCTCCCCATGGAAAACTTGCTCATTGGAGCTTTGTCATAACCTCTGGTTAGGAGAATCCTTCAGGGCCCTGGTGCCACTGCCCCATACCAAGGTCTCCATGGCTCAATCCAACATTAAGACCATCCTCAGGAAAGTCCATTTCAACTCAGCCCCCTCTGTTGCTACCCCAAGCCAGCAGATCAAAGTTTCTTGTTGCTAGGAGACAATTGGAATGTGAGGCTGGCTGCCCAGGCATCCATACTTAGAACGCTGTTCTGGAAAAATACCTTATAAGACGTCCTGGAGCCATCCAACAAATCTTAATTGTCCCACAGAAGGAATCCTTGCGGTTTGGAGCATCTCACAACTCCAATAGTGCGAAAACCCCCATGGCCTCATAATGCCCCCCCTTCCTGAAGGGGCCAACATGGACAGAAACTCAAACCTGAGCCAAAGTCTGAACCTCGACCTGACTTCAGACGCATGAGATCTCAATTCAGCTCTGCAAAGTGTGCCTGCCATGTCCTTGCCCCGAAACCTAAGCCTAGCTTGTGTTCTCAGACTTCCGTCCTCACTCTCCTGGCCCATAAGCCCTCCAGTTTGGGAATTCCGAAGCCACAATGCAGCATGCTGCCTGCCCTCCAGAAGAAAAACTTTGCCCTATGCTGCTAATAAGAAACCCCAAATGATTTTCTAATGCATGCCACTCGATTGTAAAGCAATTATACAGCCCACCCTGTATACTAATGCCCTGTCTGGCACAGCCTGAGACAAGACATCCCAAACGACATCCAGACAGCTGGCCCCAACCTGGACACATAGGACCCGCTATGGCTGTAGGTCGTCATCTCTTCCCAACCTCGGTTTTCAGGCTTCAGAACCTAGACCTTATCTCCAATCACTGCCCAGGGGTGAACGTGATGCAGAAATTAGAATTCCTCCTTCCCCATGGCCAGAAACCTTGTGGTTGGCATGTTGTCGAACGTTCAATGTGGGAAAACCTGCATTGTCCGAAAGGCCACGCCAGTGCTTGAGGGCCGCCTAGAGCACAGACATGCATTGTGACCTGCAGCGTGAGTCCCGTATTAAAGTAACGCCTCTCAGTGGCTGGACCAAGATCCTGCATATGGGGCTTGTCATATCCATAGGCCCCCAGGCTTAACCAGAGGGCGAGTATTCCAGTTGTCAGTACCCACTGCTATGCTCTAGAATCCCTCTACTGGGGGGACACATGAAGCAGAAAACAGGACACTTCCCTTCCCACAGAATGACCCCAAACTCTTGGGGGCTGGACAAACTACCAGAGAGGGAGACATCTACGACCCATGAGGCAACTCCTACATTAAACGGCCATTGTGGACAAAACATCCAGAGACAAAAGCCGGAGCGACTGCCTCCCTCTCACCCTTCTTTCATATCCAGAGGAACTCCACTCATGGACTGTAGATCAGGCCTGCCGTAACCTCGGCCCCAAACCTGAGCTGAGTTAGGGTTTTTGGATGTCTGTCTGCACAGCCATGGCCCACACAGCCTCCAGGCTGGGGTCTCTGGAGCCACACCACAGTACTGTGCCTGCTCTCTCCTAAGAAACTGCCCATTCCATTGGCCACAACTCTACAAAATAGTAGAAACCTCAAGGTCCCCAAAGACATCCCACTACCGCAAGCCGCACTGGACAAATAGGGGCATTATGACACAAGCTGAGCAACTACTACCTCCATGCAGACACACAGACAGATATCCGCAGAAAGAAGATTGAACCAGACAGGCCCCAAGGCCCTATTATGAACTCTTGCTTTGGTGTCCAGGTATCACTCCTCAGAGGCCTGGGTTCGAAGACCAGCATACGGGGCTTTCCTGAGGCACCAGACAGAAGACCTCTCATCTCACCATGGGAAGCTTCCTTGTTGGGGTTGTGTCAAGCCCTTCGGGTTGGAGAATCCTGCAGAGTCCCTTAGCTACTGCCACATTCCAAGGTCTCCATGGCCACCAACCCACATTATGACTCATCCTCAGGAGAGTCCATTTAAACTCAGCCTTCTGGGTAGCTCACCCAAGAGCCCGCAGATTGAGCGTGCCTTGTCTCGACCAGGCAATGGGAAGGTGAGTTGGCGTTTCTCGGCATCCATGCTTACGGCCCTGCTCTCGAGTCTTTCTGTATGGGGCATCCTGGAACCATCCAATAGTACTCGACTGTCCTGAAGAAGGAAACTTTGAAGTTTGGAGCAGCTCACAACTCCCAGCGTAGGGAAACCTCCCTGGCCTCATGACGCCCCCACCCCCTTCAGGAAGGGGCCGTCATGGACACAAACTGCAGCTTGAGGCAACATATGATACTCGCCCCGACCTCACCTGCAGGAGATCTTGATTCAGCCTCTGCAGAGTGGGCCTGCCATGCTCTTGGCCCCAAAACTCGTGCTAGCTTGTGTTTTCAGACTTCCTTCCTCACAATCCTGGCCACACCCCTCCAGTTTGGCAATTCTGGAGACACAATGCAGCACTCTGCCTGCCCTCCAGAAGAAAAATGTTGCCCTATAGGGCTAACCAGAAACGCCAAATGAGTAACAACCTGCATGCCACTCGACCATACCCCAATTATACAGTCTAGCCTGTGCACTAAAGCGCTGTCTGACACAGCCTGAGGGCAGACCTCCAGTCCAACACCCAGACAGCTGGCCGTACACAGAGCATATCACACCCACAATGGCTTTAGGCCATCATCTCTACCCAACCTCAGTTTTCACCTTCAGAACCTAGACCTTATCTCCACTCACTGCTCAGGAGTGAACGTGATGCAAGAATCAGAACTTCTCCTTCGCTTTGGCAAGAAACCTAGTGGTTGGCATGTTGTCCCATGTTCATTGTAGGAGAAAGCAGCATGGACTATGAGGTCCCACCTATCCCTGAGGGCCACAATGTGCACAAACACACATTGTGACCCTCAGCGTGAGCCCTATGCTCATGTAAAGCCTCTTAGTGACTGGAACAACAGCCCACATATGGGGCTTACCAGGCCCCTTGTCCCCCAATCTCAACCAGAGTTCGAGATGTCTAGTCACCCCTACTCAGGGCTCTACTCTGGAATCCCTCTTTGGTGGGACACCTGAGGTAAAAAAAAAAAATACAGAAAGGACTCTTCCGATCCACAGAATGATCCCAACCACTTGGAATCAGGCCAAATCATCAGAGAAAGAATTGTCCATGGCCCTTGAGGACACCCCGACATTCCGCGGCCACCCTTGACACAAAATCCAGAGACAAAAGCCTGAGCAAGCGCCACATACTCGCCCTTTGTTCATAGCCCGGAAAATTCTCACGGTCTGTAGATCGAGCCTTCATACATACATCCCCAAACCTAAGCTGAGTTTGTGTTTTCAGACTTCTGTCCCCACAGTCCTGGCCCACACACCATCCAAATTGGGGCCCCTGAAGCCACACCTCAGGACTGTGGCTTCCCTCTCCAGGGGAATTCTGCCATTTCCATTGGCCACAACCCTATAGATTAGGAGTAGCCTCCAATCTCCCCGAGGCCATCCGAATAGTGTTGGCTGCCCAGGACAAACAGGGATGATCTCTCACAAGTTAGGAAACTACCTCCACTCAGACCCAGAGACAGATATCCCCAGAGAATAAGATTGAACTGGAAAGGCACTTAGGCCCTAATCAGATCCATTGCTTTTGATTCCAGTCATCTCTCCTCAGAGGCCTGGTTTCCAATACCAGCATATGGGAGATTCCTTAGGCACTCATCAAAACAATTCTCTTCTCTACATAGGAAACATACTCTTTAGAGCTCCATCAAAACCTCCGGTTATGAACATCCCTCAAGGCCCCGGATCAAGCATCCCATTCCAAGGTCTACATGGACAAAAATGCACATTATGACCCATCCTCAACTCACCCATTTCAACACACCCGCCTCGGTTGCTCCCCTAGATCCAGCAGATCGAACTTGCCTTGGCTCTATGAGACACCTGGAATGGGAGGCAGGCTGCCCAGGCATCCATCCTTAGAACCCTGCTCTGGATAACTTCCTTATGAGATGTCCTGGAGCCATCCAACAGGTCTCGACTGTCCCACAGAAGGAATCATTGCGGTTTGGAGCATATCACAATTCCCATCGTGGGAGAACCTCCATGTCCTCGTGACACCCTCCCCTTCATGAAGGGGCCGTCATGGACAGAAACTCCGACCTAAGCCAACTTCTGATCCTAGCTCTGTCTTCAGGTATACGGGATCTCGAATCATCTCTGCAGAGGGTGCCTGCCGTCCCCTCACCCCGAAATCTAAGTCTGGCTTGTGTTCTCAGAATTTTTTCCTCACACTCCTGGCCCACAAGCCTTCCAGTTTGGGAATTCTGGAGCCACTATGTGGCACTGTGTCTTCCCTCCAGAAGAAAAACGTTGCCCTTTGGGGCTACCCAGTAACCACAAATGAGTACCATCCTGCATGAAACTCGACTGCACCCCAATGATACAGTCTAGCCTGGGCACTAATTCCCTGTCTGCCACAGCCTGAGCCTGCACCTCCCAACCCACACTCAACAGCTGGCCGAACACTGAGCACATCAGACACACCATGGCCTTAGGTCTTCATCTCTTCCCAACCTCAGTTTTCAGGCTTCAGAACCTAGACCTTAAATCCAATCACAGTCCAGGAGTGAAAGAGTTGCAGAAAATAGAACTCCTTCTTCCCCATGGCCAGAAAACTTTTGGTTGCCATATTGTGCAACGTTCAGTGTAGGAGAAACCAGCATGGTACATTAGGCCACACCCTGACTTGAGGGGCTCCTTGGGCACAAAAACGCATTGTGAAACTCAGTGCGAGACCTATCCTCAAGGAAGGCCTCTCAGTGTCTGGACCAAGAGCCCACATATGGGGCTTGCCATGTTCTTAGGTCCCAATGTTAACCAGAGATCTGGTTGTCCAGTTGCCCCCACCCACGACTCTGCTCTGGAATCCCTCTTTTGTTGGTCCACCTGAGGTAAAAAAAATAAATAAATAAATAAATGAATAAAAATAAACAAAAAAAAAAACAGAAAGGCCTCCTCCCTTACGACAGAATGACCCCAAACTCTTGGGATCTGGTCAAATCCCCAGAAAGGGAGCCTCATCGATGGCCCATGAGGACACCCCGTCATTCCATGGCAATCGGTGACACATTTCCAGAAAAAAAAAAAAAAAAAAAAAAAGCATGAGCAAGCACCTCACATTCGCCCTTTGTTCATATGCCGAAGAGTTCTCCTCACGTTCTATAGATCGGGCCGGCCATACCTACATCCCCCAACCTAAGTGGAGTTTGTGTTTTCAGACTTTTGACCAAATAGCCCTGGACCACACACGCTCCACACTTGGGTCCCTGGAGCCACACCTCAGGCCTGTGCTTCCCTTTCAAGGGAATTCTTCCCATTCCATTGGCCACAACCTTGCAAATGAGGAAAAACCTCCAAAGTCACCGAGGCCATCCCAATAGTGTAGGCCGCCCAGGACAAACAGGGGTGATCTCAAACCAGCTGAGCAACTACCTCCACTCAGACAACAGATGTCCCCAGAGAAGAATATTGAACCGGACAGGACCCTAGGCCCAAATCAGATCCATTGCTTTGGTTTCCAGGCATCTCTCCTCAGAGGCCTCGTTTCCAATACCAGCATATGGTGGTTTCCTGAGGCACCAATAAGAACAAATCTCGTCTCCCCATGGAAAACTTGCTCATTGGAGCTTTGTCATAACCTCTGGTTAGGAGAATCCTTCAGGGCCCTGGTGCCACTGCCCCATACCAAGGTCTCCATGGCTCAATCCAACATTAAGACCATCCTCAGGAAAGTCCATTTCAACTCAGCCCCCTCTGTTGCTACCCCAAGCCAGCAGATCAAACGTTTCTTGTTGCTAGGAGACAATTGGAATGTGAGGCTGGCTGCCCAGGCATCCATACTTAGAACGCTGTTCTGGAAAAATACCTTATAAGACGTCCTGGAGCCATCCAACAAATCTTAATTGTCCCACAGAAGGAATCCTTGCGGTTTGGAGCATCTCACAACTCCAATAGTGCGAAAACCCCCATGGCCTCATAATGCCCCCCCTTCCTGAAGGGGCCAACATGGACAGAAACTCAAACCTGAGCCAAAGTCTGAACCTCGACCTGACTTCAGACGCATGAGATCTCAATTCAGCTCTGCAAAGTGTGCCTGCCATGTCCTTGCCCCGAAACCTAAGCCTAGCTTGTGTTCTCAGACTTCCGTCCTCACTCTCCTGGCCCATAAGCCCTCCAGTTTGGGAATTCCGAAGCCACAATGCAGCATGCTGCCTGCCCTCCAGAAGAAAAACTTTGCCCTATGCTGCTAATAAGAAACCCCAAATGATTTTCTAATGCATGCCACTCGATTGTAAAGCAATTATACAGCCCACCCTGTATACTAATGCCCTGTCTGGCACAGCCTGAGACAAGACATCCCAAACGACACCCAGACAGCTGGCCCCAACCTGGACACATAGGACCCGCTATGGCTGTAGGTCGTCATCTCTTCCCAACCTCGGTTTTCAGGCTTCAGAACCTAGACCTTATCTCCAATCACTGCCCAGGGGTGAACGTGATGCAGAAATTAGAATTCCTCCTTCCCCATGGCCAGAAACCTTGTGGTTGGCATGTTGTCGAACGTTCAATGTGGGAAAACCTGCATTGTCCGAAAGGCCACGCCAGTGCTTGAGGGCCGCCTAGAGCACAGACATGCATTGTGACCTGCAGCGTGAGTCCCGTATTAAAGTAACGCCTCTCAGTGGCTGGACCAAGATCCTGCATATGGGGCTTGTCATATCCATAGGCCCCCAGGCTTAACCAGAGGGCGAGTATTCCAGTTGTCAGTACCCACTGCTATGCTCTAGAATCCCTCTACTGGGGGGACACATGAAGCAGAAAACAGGACACTTCCCTTCCCACAGAATGACCCCAAACTCTTGGGGGCTGGACAAACTACCAGAGAGGGAGACATCTACGACCCATGAGGCAACTCCTACATTAAACGGCCATTGTGGACAAAACATCCAGAGACAAAAGCCGGAGCGACTGCCTCCCTCTCACCCTTCTTTCATATCCAGAGGAACTCCACTCATGGACTGTAGATCAGGCCTGCCGTAACCTCGGCCCCAAACCTGAGCTGAGTTAGGGTTTTTGGATGTCTGTCTGCACAGCCATGGCCCACACAGCCTCCAGGCTGGGGTCTCTGGAGCCACACCACAGTACTGTGCCTGCTCTCTCCTAAGAAACTGCCCATTCCATTGGCCACAACTCTACAAAATAGTAGAAACCTCAAGGTCCCCAAAGACATCCCACTACCGCAAGCCGCACTGGACAAATAGGGGCATTATGACACAAGCTGAGCAACTACTACCTCCATGCAGACACACAGACAGATATCCGCAGAAAGAAGATTGAACCAGACAGGCCCCAAGGCCCTATTATGAACTCTTGCTTTGGTGTCCAGGTATCACTCCTCAGAGGCCTGGGTTCGAAGACCAGCATACGGGGCTTTCCTGAGGCACCAGACAGAAGACCTCTCATCTCACCATGGGAAGCTTCCTTGTTGGGGTTGTGTCAAGCCCTTCGGGTTGGAGAATCCTGCAGAGTCCCTTAGCTACTGCCACATTCCAAGGTCTCCATGGCCACCAACCCACATTATGACTCATCCTCAGGAGAGTCCATTTAAACTCAGCCTTCTGGGTAGCTCACCCAAGAGCCCGCAGATTGAGCGTGCCTTGTCTCGACCAGGCAATGGGAAGGTGAGTTGGCGTTTCTCGGCATCCATGCTTACGGCCCTGCTCTCGAGTCTTTCTGTATGGGGCATCCTGGAACCATCCAATAGTACTCGACTGTCCTGAAGAAGGAAACTTTGAAGTTTGGAGCAGCTCACAACTCCCAGCGTAGGGAAACCTCCCTGGTCTCATGACGCCCCCACCCCCTTCAGGAAGGGGCCGTCATGGACACAAACTGCAGCTTGAGGCAACATATGATACTCGCCCCGACCTCACCTGCAGGAGATCTCGATTCAGCCTCTGCAGAGTGGGCCTGCCATGCTCTTGGCCCCAAAACTCGTGCTAGCTTGTGTTTTCAGACTTCCTTCCTCACAATCCTGGCCACACCCCTCCAGTTTGGCAATTCTGGAGACACAATGCAGCACTCTGCCTGCCCTCCAGAAGAAAAATGTTGCCCTATAGGGCTAACCAGAAACGCCAAATGAGTAACAACCTGCATGCCACTCGACCATACCCCAATTATACAGTCTAGCCTGTGCACTAAAGCGCTGTCTGACACAGCCTGAGGGCAGACCTCCAGTCCAACACCCAGACAGCTGGCCGTACACAGAGCATATCACACCCACAATGGCTTTAGGCCATCATCTCTACCCAACCTCAGTTTTCACCTTCAGATCCTAGACCTTATCTCCACTCACTGCTCAGGAGTGAACGTGATGCAAGAATCAGAACTTCTCCTTCGCTTTGGCAAGAAACCTAGTGGTTGGCATGTTGTCCCATGTTCATTGTAGGAGAAAGCAGCATGGACTATGAGGTCCCACCTATCCCTGAGGGCCACAATGTGCACAAACACACATTGTGACCCTCAGCGTGAGCCCTATGCTCATGTAAAGCCTCTTAGTGACTGGAACAACAGCCCACATATGGGGCTTACCAGGCCCCTTGTCCCCCAATCTCAACCAGAGTTCGAGATGTCTAGTCACCCCTACTCAGGGCTCTACTCTGGAATCCCTCTTTGGTGGGACACCTGAGGTAAAAAAAAAAAAAAAATACAGAAAGGACTCTTCCGATCCACAGAATGATCCCAACCACTTGGAATCAGGCCAAATCATCAGAGAAAGAATTGTCCATGGCCCTTGAGGACACCCCGACATTCCGCGGCCACCCTTGACACAAAATCCAGAGACAAAAGCCTGAGCAAGCGCCACATACTCGCCCTTTGTTCATAGCCCGGAAAATTCTCACGGTCTGTAGATCGAGCCTTCATACATACATCCCCAAACCTAAGCTGAGTTTGTGTTTTCATACTTCTGTCCCCACAGTCCTGGCCCACACACCATCCAAATTGGGGCCCCTGAAGCCACACCTCAGGACTGTGGCTTCCCTCTCCAGGGGAATTCTGCCATTTCCATTGGCCACAACCCTATAGATTAGGAGTAGCCTCCAATCTCCCCGAGGCCATCCGAATAGTGTTGGCTGCCCAGGACAAACAGGGATGATCTCTCACAAGTTAGGAAACTACCTCCACTCAGACCCAGAGACAGATATCCCCAGAGAATAAGATTGAACTGGAAAGGCACTTAGGCCCTAATCAGATCCATTGCTTTTGATTCCAGTCATCTCTCCTCAGAGGCCTGGTTTCCAATACCAGCATATGGGAGATTCCTTAGGCACTCATCAAAACAATTCTCTTCTCTACATAGGAAACATACTCTTTAGAGCTCCATCAAAACCTCCGGTTATGAACATCCCTCAAGGCCCCGGATCAAGCATCCCATTCCAAGGTCTACATGGACAAAAATGCACATTATGACCCATCCTCAACTCACCCATTTCAACACACCCGCCTCGGTTGCTCCCCTAGATCCAGCAGATCGAACTTGCCTTGGCTCTATGAGACACCTGGAATGGGAGGCAGGCTGCCCAGGCATCCATCCTTAGAACCCTGCTCTGGATAACTTCCTTATGAGATGTCCTGGAGCCATCCAACAGGTCTCGACTGTCCCACAGAAGGAATCATTGCGGTTTGGAGCATATCACAATTCCCATCGTGGGAAAACCTCCATGTCCTCGTGACACCCTCCCCTTCATGAAGGGGCCGTCATGGACAGAAACTCCGACCTAAGCCAACTTCTGATCCTAGCTCTGTCTTCAGGTATACGGGATCTCGAATCATCTCTGCAGAGGGTGCCTGCCGTCCCCTCACCCCGAAATCTAAGTCTGGCTTGTGTTCTCAGAATTTTTTCCTCACACTCCTGGCCCACAAGCCTTCCAGTTTGGGAATTCTGGAGCCACTATGTGGCACTGTGTCTTCCCTCCAGAAGAAAAACGTTGCCCTTTGGGGCTACCCAGTAACCACAAATGAGTACCATCCTGCATGAAACTCGACTGCACCCCAATGATACAGTCTAGCCTGGGCATTAATTCCCTGTCTGCCACAGCCTGAGCCTGCACCTCCCAACCCACACTCAACAGCTGGCCGAACACTGAGCACATCAGACACACCATGGCCTTAGGTCTTCATCTCTTCCCAACCTCAGTTTTCAGGCTTCAGAACCTAGACCTTAAATCCAATCACAGTCCAGGAGTGAAAGAGTTGCAGAAAATAGAACTCCTTCTTCCCCATGGCCAGAAAACTTTTGGTTGCCATATTGTGCAACGTTCAGTGTAGGAGAAACCAGCATGGTACATTAGGCCACACCCTGACTTGAGGGGCTCCTTGGGCACAAAAACGCATTGTGAAACTCAGTGCGAGACCTATCCTCAAGGAAGGCCTCTCAGTGTCTGGACCAAGAGCCCACATATGGGGCTTGCCATGTTCTTAGGTCCCAATGTTAACCAGAGATCTGGTTGTCCAGTTGCCCCCACCCACGACTCTGCTCTGGAATCCCTCTTTTGTTGGTCCACCTGAGGTAAAAAATAAATAAATAAATAAATGAATAAAAATAAACAAAAAAAAAAAACAGAAAGGCCTCCTCCCTTACGACAGAATGACCCCAAACTCTTGGGATCTGGTCAAATCCCCAGAAAGGGAGCCTCATCGATGGCCCATGAGGACACCCCGTCATTCCATGGCAATCGGTGACACATTTCCAGAAAAAAAAAAAAAAAAAAAGCATGAGCAAGCACCTCACATTCGCCCTTTGTTCATATGCCGAAGAGTTCTCCTCACGGTCTATAGATCGGGCCGGCCATACCTACATCCCCCAACCTAAGTGGAGTTTGTGTTTTCAGACTTTTGACCAAATAGCCCTGGACCACACACGCTCCACACTTGGGTCCCTGGAGCCACACCTCAGGCCTGTGCTTCCCTTTCAAGGGAATTCTTCCCATTCCATTGGCCACAACCTTGCAAATGAGGAAAAACCTCCAAAGTCACCGAGGCCATCCCAATAGTGTAGGCCGCCCAGGACAAACAGGGGTGATCTCAAACCAGCTGAGCAACTACCTCCACTCAGACAACAGATGTCCCCAGAGAAGAATATTGAACCGGACAGGACCCTAGGCCCAAATCAGATCCATTGCTTTGGTTTCCAGGCATCTCTCCTCAGAGGCCTCGTTTCCAATACCAGCATATGGTGGTTTCCTGAGGCACCAATAAGAACAAATCTCGTCTCCCCATGGAAAACTTGCTCATTGGAGCTTTGTCATAACCTCTGGTTAGGAGAATCCTTCAGGGCCCTGGTGCCACTGCCCCATACCAAGGTCTCCATGGCTCAATCCAACATTAAGACCATCCTCAGGAAAGTCCATTTCAACTCAGCCCCCTCTGTTGCTACCCCAAGCCAGCAGATCAAACGTTTCTTGTTGCTAGGAGACAATTGGAATGTGAGCCTGGCTGCCCAGGCATCCATACTTAGAACGCTGTTCTGGAAAAATACCTTATAAGACGTCCTGGAGCCATCCAACAAATCTTAATTGTCCCACAGAAGGAATCCTTGCGGTTTGGAGCATCTCACAACTCCAATAGTGCGAAAACCCCCATGGCCTCATAATGCCCCCCCTTCCTGAAGGGGCCAACATGGACAGAAACTCAAACCTGAGCCAAAGTCTGAACCTCGACCTGACTTCAGACGCATGAGATCTCAATTCAGCTCTGCAAAGTGTGCCTGCCATGTCCTTGCCCCGAAACCTAAGCCTAGCTTGTGTTCTCAGACTTCCGTCCTCACTCTCCTGGCCCATAAGCCCTCCAGTTTGGGAATTTTTGTTTTTGTTTTTGTTTTTACCTCAGGTGGACCACCAAAAGAGGGATTCCAGAGCAGAGTCGTGGGTTGGGGCAACTGGACAACCAGACCTCTGGGTAACATTGGGACCTAAGAACATGGCAAGCCCCATATGTGGGCTCTTGGTCCAGACACTGAGAGGCCTTCCTTGAGGATAGGTCTCACACTGAGTTTCACAATGTGTTTTTGTGCCCAAGGAGCCCCTCAAGGCAGGGCGTGGCCTAATGTACCATGCTGGTTTCTCCTACACTGAACGTTGCACAATATGGTAACTACAAGTTTTCTGGCCATGGGGAAGATGGAGTTCTAATTTCTGCAACACTTTCACTCCTGGACTGTGATTGGATTTAAGGTCTAGGTTCTGAAGCCTGAAAACTGAGGTTGGGAAGAGATGAAGACCTAAGGCCATGGTGTGTCTGATGTGCTCAGTGTTCGGCCAGCTGTTTAGTGTGGGTTAGGAGGTGCAGGCTCAGGCTGTGGCAGACAGGGAATTAATGCCCAGGCTAGACTGTATTATTGGGGTGCAGTCGAGTTTCGTGCAGGATGGTACTCATTTGTGGTTACTGGGTAGCCCCAGAGGGCAACGTTTTTCTTTGGAGGGAAGACACAGTGTCACATAGTGGCTCCAGAATTCCCAAACTGGAAGGCTTGTGGGCCAGGAGTGTGAGGAAAAAATTCTGAGAACACAAGCCAGACTTAGATTTCGGGGTGAGGGGACGGCAGGCACCCTCTGCAGAGATGATTCGAGATCCTGTATACCTGAAGACAGAGCTAGGATCACACGTTGGCTTAGGTCGGAGTTTCTGTACATGACGGCCCCTTCATGAAGGGGAGGGTGTCACGAGGACATGGAGGTTTTCCCACGATGGGAATTGTGAGATGGTCCAAACCGCAATGATTCCTTCTGTGGGACAGGTGAGACCTGTTGGATGGCTCCCGGACATCCCATAAGGAAGTTATCCAGAGCAGGGTTCTAAGGATGGATGCCTGGGCAGCCTGCCTCCCATTCCAGGTGTCTCATAGAGCCAGGGCAAGTTCGATCTGCTGGATCCAGGGTAGCAACCGAGGCGGGTGTGTTGAACGGGTGAGTTGAGGATGGGTCATAATGTGTATTTGTGTCCATGTAGACATTGGAATGGGGTGTTTGATTCGGGCCTTGAGGGATGTTCATAACGGAGGTTTAGATGGAGCTCTAAAGAGTATGTTTCCTATGTAGAGAAGAGAATTGTTTTGATGAGTGCCTAAGGAATCTCCCATATGCTGGTATTGGAAACCAGGCCTCTGAGGAGAGATGACTGGAATCAAAAGCAATGGATCTGATTAGGGCCTAAGTGCCTGTCCAGTTCAATCTTATTCTAGGGGAATATCTGTCTCTGGGTCTGAGTGGAGGTAGTTTCCTAACTTGTGAAAGATCATCCCTGTGTGTCCTGGGCAGCCAACACTATTGGGATGGCCTCGGGGAGTTTGGAGGATTCTCCTAATCTATAGGGTGTGGCCAATGGAAATGGCAGAATTCCCCTGGAGAGGGAAGCCACAGTCCTGAGGTGTGGCTCCAGGGGCCCCAACATGGATGGTGTGTGGGCCAGGACTGTGGGGACAGAAGTCTGAAAACACAAACTCAGCTTAGGTTTGGAGATGTATGTATGAAGGCTCGATCTACAGACCGTGAGAATTTTCCGGGCTATGAACAAAGGGCGAGTATGTGGCGCTTGCTCAGGCTTTTGTCTCTGGATTTTGTGTCAATGGTGGCCGTGGAATGTCGGGGTGTCCTCAAGGGCCATGGACAATTCTTTCTCTGGTGATTTGGCCTGATCCCAAGTGGTTGGGACCATTCTGTGGATGGGAAGAGTCCTTTATGTATTTTTTTTTTTTACCTCAGTTGTCCCACCAAAGAGGGATTCCAGAGTAGAGCCCTGAGTAGGGGTGACTAAACATCTCGAACTCTGGTTGAGATTGGGGGACTACGACCTTGGCAAGCCCCATATGTGGGCTGTTGTTCCAGTCACTAAGAGGCTTTACATGAGGATAGGGCTCACGCTGAGGGTCACAATGTGTGTTTGTGCACATTGTGGCCCTCAGGGATAGGTGGGGCCTCATAGTCCATGCTGCTTTCTCCTACAATGAACATTGGACAACATGCCAACCACTAGGTTTCTTGCCAAGGCGAAGGAGAAGTACTGATTCTTGCATCACGTTCACCTCTGAGCAGTGAGTGGAGATAAGGTCTAGGTTCTGAAGGTGAAAACTGAGGTTGGGTAGAGATGATGGCCTAAAGCCATTGTGGGTGTGATATGCTCTGTGTACGGCCAGCTGTCTGGGTGTTGGACTGGAGGTCTGCCCTCAGGCTGTGTCAGACATGGCTTTAGTGCACAGGCTAGACTGTATAATTGGGGTATGATCGAGTGGCATGCAGGTTGTTACTCATTTGGTGTTTCCAGTTAGCCCTATAGGGCAACATTTTTCTTCTGGAGGGCAGGCAGAGCGCTGCATTGTGTCTCCAGAATTGCCAAACTGGAGGGGTATGGACAGGATTGTGAGGAAGGAAGTCTGAAAACACAAGCTAGCACGAGTTTTGCGGCCAAGAGAATGGCAGGCCCACTGTGCAGTGGCTGAATCGAATCTCCTGCAGGTGAGGTCAGGGCGAGTATCAGATGTTGCCTCAAGCTGGAGTTTGTGTCCATGACGGCCCCTTCCTGAAGGGGGTGGGGGCGTCATGAGGCCAGGGAGGTTTCCCTACGCTGGGAGTTGTGAGCTGCTCCAAACTTCAAAGTTTCCTTCTTCAGGACAGTCGAGTACTATTGGATGGTTCCAGGATGCCCCATACAGAAAGACTCGAGAGCAGGGGCCTAAGCATGGATGCCGAGAAACGCCAACTCACCTTCCCATTGCCTGGTTCAGACAAGGCACGCTCAATCTGCGGGCTCTTGGGTGAGCTACCCAGAAGGCTGAGTTTAAATGGACTCTCCTGAGGATGAGTCATAATGTGGGTTGGTGGCCATGGAGACCTTGGAATGTGGCAGTAGCTAAGGGACTCTGCAGGATTCTCCAACCCGAAAAGCTTGACACAACCCCAACAAGGAAGCTTCCCATGTGGAAATGAGAGGTCTTCTGTCTGGTGCCTCAGGAAAGCCCCGTATGCTGGTCTTCGAACCCAGGCCTCTGAGGAGTGATACCTGGACACCAAAGCAAGAGTTCATAATAGAGCCTAGGGGCCTGTCTGGTTCAATCTTCTGTCTCTGCGGATATCTGTCTGTGAGTCTGCATGGAGGTAGTAGTTGCTCAGCTTGTGTCATAATGCCCCTATTTGTCCAGTGCGGCTTGCGGTAGTGGGATGTCCTTGGGGACCTTGAGGTTTCTACTATTTTGTAGAGTTGTGGCCAATGGAATGGGCAGTTTCTTAGGAGAGAGCAGGCACAGTACTGTGGTGTGGCTCCAGAGACCCCAGCCTGGAGGCTGTGTGGGCCATGGCTGTGCAGACAGACATCCAAAAACCCTAACTCAGCTCAGGTTTGGGGCCGAGGTTACGGCAGGCCTGATCTACAGTCCATGAGGGGAGCTCCTCTGGATATGAAAGAAGGGTGAGAGGGAGGCAGTCGCTCAGGCTTTTGTCTCTGGATGTTTTGTCCACAATGGCCGTTTAATGTAGGAGTTGCCTCATGGGTCGTAGAAGTGTCCCTCTCTGGTAGTTTGTCCAGCCCCCAAGAGTTTGGGGTCATTCTGTGGGAAGGGAAGTGTCCTGTTTTCTGCTTCATGTGTCCCCCCAGTAGAGGGATTCTAGAGCATAGCAGTGGGTACTGACAACTGGAATACTCGCCCTCTGGTTAAGCCTGGGGGCCTATGGATATGACAAGCCCCATATGCAGGATCTTGTTCCAGCCACTGAGAGGCGTTACTTTAATACGGGACTCACGCTGCAGGTCACAATGCATATCTGTGCCCTAGGCGGCCCTCAAGCACTCGCGTGGCCTTTCGGACAATGCAGGTTTTCCCAATTGAACGTTGGACAACATGCCAACTACAAGGTTTCTGGCCATGGGGAAGGAGGAATTCTAATTTCTGCATCACGTTCACCCCTGGGCAGTGATTGTAGATAAGGTCTAGGTTCTAAAGACTGAAAACCGAGGTTGGGAAGAGATGACGACCTACAGCAGTAGCGAGTCCAATGTGTCCAGGTTGGGGCCAGCTCTCTGGGTGTCGTTTGGGATGTCTTGTCTCAGGCTGTGCCAGACAGGGCATTAGTATACAGGGTGGGCTGTATAATTGCTTTACAATCGAGTGGCATGCATTAGAAAATCATTTGGTGTTTCTTTTAGCATCATAGGGCAAAGTTTTTTTTCTGGAGGGCAGGCAGAGTGCTGCATTGTGGCTTCAGAATTCCCAAACTGGAGGGCTTGTGGGCCAGGAGAGTGAGGACGGAAGCTGAGAACACAAGCTAGGCTTAGGTTTCGGGGCAAGGACATGGCAGGCACACTCTGCAGAGCTGAATTGAGATCTCATGCGGGTGAAGTCAGGTCGAGGTTCAGACTTACCTCAGGGTTGAGTTTCTGTCCATGTGGCCCCTTCAAGAAGAGGGGGGATTATGATGCCATGGGGGTTTTGCCACTATTGGAGTTGTGAGATGCTCCAAACCGCAAGGATTCCTTCTGTGGGACAATTAAGATTTGTTGGATGGCTCCAGGACGTCTTATAAGGTATTTTTCCAGAACAGCGTTCTAAGTATGGATGCCTGTGCAGCCAGCCTCACATTCCAATTGTCTCCTAGCAACAAGAAACGTTTGATCTGCTGTCCTGGGGTAGCAACAGAGCGGGCTGAGTTGAAATGGATCTTCCTGAGGATGGACTTAATGTTGGTTTGAGTCCATGGAGACCTTGGTTATTTGGCAGTGGCACCAGGGCCCTGAAGGATTCTCCTAACCAGCTGTTATGACAAAGCTCCAATGAGCAAGATTTCCATGGGGAGACGAGATTTGTTCTTATTGGTGCCTCAGGAAACCACCACATGCTGGTATTGGAAACGAGGCCTCTGAGCAGAGATGACTGGAAACCAAAGCAATGGATCTGATTAGGGCCTAGGGGCCTGTCCGGTTCAATATTATTCTCTGGGGACATCTCTTGTCTGAGTGCAGGTAGTTGCTCAGCTGGTTTTAGATCACCCCTGTTTGTCCTGGGCGGCCTACACTATTGGGATGGCCTCGGTGACTTTGGAGGTTTTTCCTAATTTGCAAGGTTGTGGCCAATGGAATGGGAAGAATTCCCTTGAAAGGGAAGCACAGTCCTGAGGTGTGGCTCCAGGGACCCAAGTGTGGAGCGTGTGTGGTCCAGGGCTATTTGGACAAAAGTCTGAAAACACAAATTCCACTTAGGTTGGGGGATGTAGGTATGGCCGGCCCGATCTATAGACCGTGAGGAGAACTCTTCGGCATATGAACAAAGGGCGAATGTGAGGTGCTTGCTCATGGTTTTTTTTTTTTTTTTTTTTCTGGAAATGTGTCACCGATTGCCATGAAATGTCGGGGTGTCCTCATGGGCCATCGATGAGGCTCCTTTCTGGGGATTTAACCCGATCCCAAGGGTTTGGGGTCATTCTGTCGGAAGGGAGGAGGCCTTTCTGGATTTTTTGTTTATTTTTATTATTATTTTTTTTTTTTACCTCAGGTGGACCACCAAAAGAGGGATTCCAGAGCAGCGTCGTGGGTGGGGGCAACTGGACAACCAGACCTCTGGTTAACATTGGGACCTAAGAACATGGCAAGCCCCATATGTGGGCTTTTGGTCCAGACACTGAGAGGCCTTCCTTGAGGATAGGTCTCACACTGAGTTTCACAATGTGTTTTTGAGCCCAAGGAGCCCCTCAAGGAAGGGCGTGGCCTAATGTACCATGCTGGTTTCTCCTACACTGAACATTGCACAATATGGCAACCACATGTTTTCTGGCCATGGGGAAGAAGGAGTTCTAATTTCTGCAACACTTTCACTCCTGGACTATGATTGGATTTAAGGTCTAGGTTCTGAAGCCTGAAAACCGAGGTTGGGAAGAGATGACGACCTACAGCAATAGCGGGTCCTATGTGTCCAGGTTGGGGCCAGCTGTCTGGGTGTCGTTTGGGATGTCTTGTCTCAGGCTGTGCCAGACAGGGCATTAGTATACAGGGTAGGCTGTATAATTGCTTTACCATCGAGTGACATGCATTAGAAAATCATTTGGGGTTTCTTATTAGCAGCATAGGGCAAAGTTTTTCTTCTTGAGGGCAGGCAGAGTGCTGCATTGTGGCTTCGGAATTCCCACCTGGAGGGCTTTTGGGCCAGGAGAGTGAGGACGGAAGCTGAGAACACAAGCTAGGCTTAGGTTTCGGGGCAAGGGTATGGCAGGCACACTCTGCAGAGCTGAATTGAGATCTCATGCATCTGAAGTTAGGTCGAGGATCAGACTTTGGCTCAGGTTTGAGTTTCTTTCCATTTTGGCCCCTTCAAGAAGAGGGGGGATTATGAGGCCATGGGGGTTTTGCCACTATTGGAGTTCGAGATGCTCCAAACCGCAAGGATTCCTTCTGTGGGACAATTAAGATTTGTTGGATGGCTCCAGGACGTCTTATAAGGTATTTTTCCAGAACAGGGTTCTACGTATGGATGCCTGGGCAGCAGCCTCACATTCCAATTGTCTCCTAGCAACAAGAAACGTTTGATCTGCTGGCTTGGGGTAGCAACAGAGGGGGCTGAGTTGAATGGACTTTCCTGAGGATGGTCTTAATGTTGGATTGAGCCATGGAGACCTTGGTATGGGGCAGTGGCACCAGGGCCCTGAAGGATTCTCCTAACCAGAGGTTATGACAAAGCTCCAATGAGCAAGTTTTCCATGGGGAGACGAGATTTGTTCTTATTGGTGCCTCAGAAACCACCATATGCTGGTATTGGAAACGAGGCCTCTGAGGAGAGATGCCTGGAAACCAAAGCAATGGATCTGATTAGGGCCAAAGGGACTGTCCGGTTCAATATTTTTCTCTGGGGACATCTGTTGTCTGAGTGGAGGTAGTTGCTCAGGTGGTTTGAGATCACCCCTGTTTGTCCTGGTCGGCCTAAACTATTGGGATGGCCTCGGTGACTTTGGAGGTTTTTCCTAATTTGCAAGGTTGTGGCCAATTGAATGGGAAGAATTCCCTTGAAAGGGAAGCACAGTCCTGAGGTGTGGCTCCAGGGACCCAAGTGTGGAGCGTGTGTGGTCCAGGGCTATTTGGAATAAAAGTCTGAAAACACAAACTCCACTCAGGTTGGAGGATGTAGGTATGGCTGGCCCGATCTATAGACCATGAGGAGAACTCTTCGGGATATGAACAAAGGGCTAATGTGAGGTGCTTGCTCATGCTTTTTTTTTTTTTTTCTGGAAAGGTGTCACCGATTGCCATGGAATGTCGGGGGTCTTCATGGGCCATCGATGAGGCTCCCTTTCTGGGGATTTGACCCAATCCCAAGAGTTTGGGGTCATTCTGTCAGAAGGGAGGAGGTCTTTCTGTTGTTGTTGTTGTTTTTTTTTTTTTGTTTTTTGTTTTGTTTTGTTTTTTTTTTTTTTTTTACCTCAGGTGGACCACCAAAAGAGGCATTCCAGAGCAGAGTCCTGGGGAGGGGCGACTGGACAACCAGACCTCTGGTTAACATTGGGACCTAAGAACATGGCAAGCCCCATATGTGGGCTCTTGGTCCAGACACTGAGAGGCCTTCCTTGAGGATAAGTCTCACACTGAGTTTCACAATGTGTTTTTGTGCTCAAGGAGCCCCTCAAGTCAGGGCGTGGCCTAATGTACCATGCTGGTTTCTCCTACACTGAACGTTGCACAATGGCAACCACAAGTTCTCTGGCCATGGGGAAGAAGGAGTTCTAATTTCTGCAACACTTTCACTCCTGGACTATGATTGGATTTAAGGTCTAGGTTCTGAAGCCTGAAAACTGAGGTTGGGAAGAGATGAAGACCTAAGGCCATGGTGTGTCTGATGTGCTCAGTGTTCCGCCAGCTGTTGAGTGTGGGTTGGGAGGTGCAGGCTCAGGCTGTGGCAGACAGGGAATTAGTGCCCAGGCTAGACTGTATCATTGGGGTGCAGTCGAGTTTCGTGCAGGATGGTACTCATTTGTGGTTACTGGGTAGCCCCAGAGGGCAACGTTTTTCTTCTGGAGGGAAGACACAGTGCCACATAGTGGCTCCATAATTCCCAAACTGGAAGGCTTGTGGGCCAGGAGTGTGAGGAAAAAATTCTGAGAACACAAGCCAGACTTAGATTTCGGGGTGAAGGGACGGCAGGCACCCTCTGCAGAGATGATTCGAGATCCCGTATACCTGAAGACAGAGCTAGGATCAGACGTTGGCTTAGTTCAGAGTTTCTGTCCATAACGGCCCCTTCATGAAGAAGAGGGTGTCACGAGGACATGGAGGTTTTCCCACGATTTGAATTGTGAGATGCTCCAAACCGCAATGATTCCTTCTTTGGGACAGGTGAGACCGGTGGATGGCTCCAGGACATCCCATAAGGAAGTTATCCATAGCAGGGTTCTAAGGATGGATGCCTGGGCAGCCTGCCTCCCATTCCAGGTGTCTCATAGAGCCAAGGCAAGTTCGATCTGCCTGATCTAGTGGAGCAACCGAATCGGGTGTGTTGAAATGGGTGAGTTGAGGATGGGTCATAATGTGCATTTGTGTCCATGGAGACCTTGGAATGGGGTCTGATCTGGGTCCTTGAGGGATGTTCATAACCGGAGGTTTTGATGGAGCTCTAAAGAGTATGTTTCCTATGTAGAGAAGAGAATTGTTTTGATGAGTGCCTAAGGAATCTCCCATATGCTGGTATTGGAAAACAGGCCTCTGAGGAGAGATGACTGGAAACAAATGCAATGGATATGATTAGAGCCTAGGTGCCTGTCCGGTTCAATCTCTTTGCTGGGGATACGTGTCTAAGTATCTGAGGTGAGGTAGTTGCTCAGATTGTGTCAGATCGCCCCTGTTTGTCCTGGGCGACCTATAATATTGGAATGGCCTCGGGACTTTTGAGTTTCTCCTAATCTATAGGGTTGTGTTCAATGGAATGGGCAGAAATCCCCTGGAGAGGGCAGGCAAAGTTCTGAGTTTGGCTCTAGGGGCCCAACCTTGAGGGTGTGTGGGCCAGGCCTGTGGAGCAAAAATCTGAAAACACAAACTCCGCTTAGGATTGGGGACATAGTTATGGCACGCCCAATCTACAGACCGTGATAACACTTCAGGATATGAAAAAGTGTGAGTTTGAGGTGCTTGCTCAGATTTTGTCTCTGGATTTGTGTCAACAATGTGGGTGGAATGCTGGCGTGGCCTCATGGGTTGTGGACGGCTTTCCTTCTCTGAGGATTTGACCCATCCCAAGAGTTTGTGTATGTTCTGTTGGATGGGAGGAGTCCTTTCTGTTTTTTATTTTATTTTATTTTATTTTTTGTACCTCATGTGTCCCAATAAAGGAGGGATTCCAGAGCAGAGTCCTCGGGAGGGATAACTGGACAACCTCACCTCTGTTTTAGTTTGGGGGCCTAGGGGCATGGCAAGTCCAATATGTGGGCTCTTGATTCAGACACTGAGAGGCCTTCCTTGAGGACAGGGCTCATGCTGAGGGTCACAATGCCTATTTGTGCCAACAAGGCCCTCAAGCATGGGAAGGGCCTCATGGGCCACGCTGGATTCTCCGACACTGAACGTTGGAGAATATGCCAACCACAAAGTTTCTGGCCATGGCGAAGGAAGAGTTTTGACTTCTGCATCACGTTAACCCCTGGACAGTGATTGGAGTTTAGGTCTAGGTTCTGAAACCCGAAAACCGAGGTTGTGTAGAGATGAAGACCTAAGGACCTGTTGGGTCCAATGAGCTCAGTGTGCGGCCAGCTGTTGAGCGTAGGTCTGGAGGTGTGGGCTCATGCTGTGTCAGACAAGGCATTAGACAGGGTAGACTGAATATTTGGGGTGCAGTCGAGTGGCGTTCAATTGATCCTCATTCGGGTCTCTAGGTAGTTCCATAAGGCAATGTTTTTTCTCTGAAAGGGCAGGCAGAGTGCTGCATTGTGGCCCCAGTATTGCCAAACTGTAGGGCTTTTGGTCCAGCGGTGTGAGGACTGTAGTCTGAGAATACAAGCTAGGCTAAGTTTTTGGGGTGAGGGCACAGAAGGCACACTCTGCAGAGCTGAATCATGATCTCATGCACCTGAAGTCAGGGCGAATATCAGACGTTTGCTCAGGTTGGAGCTTAGGTTTGGGGACATAGGTATGGCAGGCCCGATCTACAGACCTTGAGAATTTTGGGGGCTCTGAACAAAGGGCAAGTGTGTGGCGCTTTTTCAGGTTTTTGTCTCCAGATTTTGTGTCAATGGTGGCCTTGGAATGTCAGGCTGGCCTCATCGACCATGGACCAGTATTTCTCTCTGTGGATTTGGCCAAATTCCAAGTGTTTGGGGTCATTCTTTGGATGGTAGGAGTCCTTACTTTTTTTTTTTCTTTATCTTGTTTTTTTTTTTTTTTAACCTTATGTGTCCCACCCAAGAGGGATTCCAGAAAAGAGCTCTGAATAAGGTTGACTAGACTTCTCAAGCTCTGGCTAGGATTGGGGGAGTAGGGGCATGGCAAGTCCCATATGCAGGCTCTTGGTCCAGCCCCGGAGAGGCTTTACTTGAGGCCAGGGTTCATGCTTAGGGTCCTAATGTGTGTTTGTGCCCATCGCAGCCCTCAAGCATGTCTGAGGCCTCATGGGCCATGCTGGGTTCTCATATACTGAACGTTGGACAACAAGCCAACCACAAGGTTTCTGGTCATGGGGAAGGTGAAGTTCTGATTTCTGCATCACGTACATCACTTAGTTGTGAGTGGAGATAATGTCTAGGTTCTGAAGCCTGAAGACCAAGGTTGGGAAGAGATGATGACCAAAGGCCATGGCATGTTCGATGTGTTCAGTGTGAGGCCAGGTGTCTGGGTGTCGGTCACGGGGTCTGGGATCAGGCTGTGTCAGACAGGGCATTAGTGCCCAGGCTAGACTGTATAATTGGGGTACAGTCTAGAGAATTGCAGGTTGATCCTCATTTGATGTTTCTGGGTAGACCCCTAGGGCAAAGTCTCTCTTCTGGAGGGCAGGCAGAGTGCTGCATTTTGTCTCCAGAATTCCCAAAGTGGAAGGCTTGTGGGCCAGGAGTGTGAGGACGGAAGTCTGAGAACGTGAGCTGGCTTAGGTTTTGGGGGGAGGACAAGGCAGGCACACTCTGCAGAGCTGAATTGAGATCTCATGCATCTGAAGTCAGGGCGAGGATCAGACGGGAGTTTCTGTCCATGATGTCCTCTACCTGAAGGTGGAGGCATCATGAGGCCATGGAGGTTTTCCCACGGTGCGAGTGTGTGATGCTGCAAACCACAAGGATTCCTTCTGCAGGACAGTTGAGACCTGTTGAATGGATCAAGGACACCCCATTAGGAATTTCTCCAGAGCAGAGTTCTAACAACGGATACCTGGGCAACGAACTCGCATTCCAATTGTCTCCTAGTGACAAAGCAGGTTTGATCTGCTGGCACTGGGTGAGCAACCGCCAGGTTTGAGTTGAAATGGACTCTCCTGAGGATGGGTCATAATGTGGGATTGTGTCCATTGAGACATTGGAATGGGGCGGTGGCTCCAGTGACGTGAAATTTTCTCCTAACTGGAGGTTTTGACACAGTTCCATATAGCATGATTCCCATGTGGCATGCGATTTGTTCTGATTGGTAGCTCCAGAAACCCCCATGTGCTGGTATTGGAATCCAGGCCTCTGAGGAGAGATACGTGAAAACAAAAGCAATGGATCCGTTTAGGGCCTAGGTGCCTGTCCTGTTCAATCTTCTTTTCTATGGATATCTATCTACAGGTCTGATTGGAGGTAGTGGCTCAGCTTGTGGCAGATGGTCCCTGTTTGTCCCGGACATCCTACAATATTGGGGTGGCCTCGGGGACTTCGGATGTTTCTCCTAATCTGTCAGGTTGTGCCAAAGGAATGAGCAGAATTCCCATGGAGAGGGCAGGCACAGTCCTGAGGTGTGGCTCCATGGGGCCAAGCCTTGAGGGTGTGTGGGCCAGGACAATGGAGACAGAAGTCTGAAAACACAAACGTGGCTTAGGTTTGGGGACATAGGTATGGCAGGCCCGATCTACAGACCGTGAGAATTTTTCAGGCTTTGAACAAAGGGCGAGTGTGTGGCCCTTTTTCAGGCTTTTGTCTCCGGATTTTGTGTCAATGGTGGCCGTGGAATGTCAGGATGGCCTCATCAGCCATGGACGAGTATTTCTCTCTGTGAATTTGGCCCAATTCCAAGTCTTTCGGTCATTCTTTGGACGGTAGGAGTCCTTTCTCTATTTTTTTTTTAACCTCATGTGTCCCACCAAGGAGGGATTCTAGAGAAGAGATCTGAGTAGGGGTGACTAGACTTCTCAAGCACTGGTTAAAGCTTGGGGAGTAGGGGCATGGTAATTTCCATATGTGGGCTCTTGGTCCATCCCCGGAGAGGCTTTACTTGAGGCCAGGGATCATGCTTAGGATCCTAATGTGTGTTTGTGCCCATCGCAGCCCTCAAGCATGTCTGGGGCCTCATGGGCCATGCTGGTTTCTCCTACACTGCACGTTGGACAACATGCCAACCACAGGGTTTCTGGTCATGGGGAAGGAGGAGTTCTGATTTCTGCATCACGTACACGGCATGGCAGTGAGTAGAGATAAGGCCTAGATTCTGAAGCCTGATAACCGAGGTTGGTAAGAGATGACGACCTAAGGCCATGGTGGGTCCGATGCACTTAGTGTGCGGCCAGATGTCTGTGTCCATCATGAGGTCTGGGCTCAGGCTGTGTCAGGCAGGGCATTAGTCCCCAGGCTAGACTGTATAATTGGGGTACAGTCGAGTGATGTGAAGGTTGGTCCTCATTTGGGGTTTCTGGTTGGCCCCATAGGGCAAAGATTTTCTTCTGGAGGGCAGGCAGAGTGCTGCATTCTGGCTCCAGAATTGCCAACTTCAGGGCTTGTGGGCCAGGTGTTTTAGGACAGAAGTCTGAGAACACAAGTTCAGCTTTGAATTCGCAGCGGTGACATGGCAGGCACACTCTACAGACCTGAAATGAGATCTCGTGCATCTGAAGTCAGGGCGAGGATCAGATGTTAGCTTAGGTTGGAGTTTCTGTACATGATGTCCCCTTCATGAAGGTGGGGGGGGCATCAGGAAACCATGGAAGATTTCCAACTTTGTGAGTGTGTGATGCTCCAATCCACAAGGATTCCGTCAGCGGGACAGTCACGACCTTTTGGATGGATCAAGGACGTCCCATAAGAAATGCTCCAAAGCACAGTTCTAATGATGGATGCCTGGGCAGTCCAACTTGCATTCCAGTTGTGTCCTAGTGAAAAGGAGGATTTGATCTGCTGTCACTGGGGGAACAACCGAGGGGGCTGAATTGAAATGGAATCTCATGAGGATCAGTCGATGTGGATTTGTGTCCATGGATCCCTTGGAATGGTGCAGTGGCTCTGTTGCCCTGAAGAATTCTCCTAACCTGAGGTTTTGATGCAGCTCCAAAGAGCAAGTTTCCCATGTAGAGATGAGATTTGTTCTGAAACCCCCACAACCTGGTATTGGAAACCAAGCATCTGGGGAACAATGCCTGGAATCCAAAGCAATGGATCTGATTACGGTCTAGGGGCCTGTCCTTTTCAATATTCTCCTCTGAGTGTCTCTGTCTAAGATTCAGAATGGAGGTCACTGCTCCGCTTGTGTCAGATCACCCATGTTTGTTGGGGGAGGCCAACACTATTGGGCTGGTCTTGGGAATTGGAGGTTTCTCCTAATCTGTAAGGTTGTGGCAAATGAAACGGGCAGAGTTCCCTTGGAGAGCACTGGCACAGTCCTTAGGTGTGACACCACCTTTCTGGGTGTCATCCAGGAGGTCCAGGCTCAGGCTGTGTCAGACAGGGCATTAGTGCCAAGCTTAGACTGTATAATTGGAGTAAAGTTGAGTGGCATGCAGGTTGATCCTCATTTGGCGTTTCTGGGTAGCCCCAGGGGCAACGTTTTTCTTCTGGAGGGAAGGAAGAGTGCTGCATTGTGGCGACGGAATTCTCACACTGGAGGGCTTGTGGGCCAGAATTGTGAGGAAGGAAGTGAGAGAACACAAGCTAGGCTTAGGTTTTGGGTCAAGATCATGGCAGGCACACTCTGTAGAGCTAAATCTAAATCTCATGCATCTGAAGTCAGGGCGAGGATCAGACGTAGGCTCAGGTTGAAGTTTCTGTTCAGGATGGCCCCTTCATGATGGTGGGGGACATCATGGGGCTATGGAGACTTTCCCACGATTGGCATTGTAAGTTGCTCCAATCGGCAAGGATTCCTTCTACGGGACAGTCGAGACCGGTCAGATTGCTCCAGGACGTCCCATGCGGAACCACGGCAGTGCAGGGTTCTAAGGATGGATTCCTGGAGTGCCCGCCTCACATTCCTATTGTCTCCTAGTGACAAGGCAGGTTCGATCTGCTTCTTTTGGGGAGCAACCAAAGGGGATGTGTTGAAATGGACTCGCCTGCGGATGGGTCATAATGCGGGTTTGTGTCCATGGAGACCTTTGAATGGGGTGTTGGCTGCTGGGACCTGAAGGTTTCCCTTAACTGGAGGTTGTGACACAGCTCCAAAATGCATGTTTCCCATGTGGAAATGAGATTTATTCAGACTGGTACCTCTTGAAGAACACATATGCTGGTATTGGAAACCAGGCCTCTGAGGAGAGATGCCTGGAATCAAAAGCAATGGATCTGATTAGGGCCTAGGTGCCTGTCCGGTTCAATCTTCTTCTCTGGGGTTATCTGTCTATGGATCTGAGTTGAGGTAGTTGCTCATCTTGGGACAGATCACCCTGTTTGCCCTGAGTGGCCAACACTATTGGGAAGGCCTCAGGGACGTTGGAGTGTTCTCCTAATCTTTAGGGTTGTGGCCAATGGAATGGGCAGAATTTGCTTGGAGAAGGCAGGCACAGTCCTGAGGCATGGCTCCAGGGGCCCCAGCCTGGAGGGTGTGTGGGCCAGGACAGTGGGGACAGAAACCTGAAAACCCAAACTCAGCTTAGATTTGGGGACGTAGGTATGACATGCCTGATCTATAGACCGTGAGAAGAATTTATCAGGCTATGAACAAAGGGCAAGTGTGAGGCATATCTCCAGGCTTTTGTCTCTAGATTTTGTGTCAATGGTGGCCATGGAATGACGGGATGGCCTCTTTGGCCATGGATGATTCTTTCTCTTTTAAGATTTGGTCAGATCCCAAGTTTTGGGGCTCATTCAGGGGATGGAGGAGACCCTTCGATATTTTTTTCCTCAGGGGTTCCAGAGCAGAGACCTGAATAGGGGTGACTAGACCTCTCAACCTCTCATTAATATTGGGGGACTAGGGATGGCAATGCGGGTTCTTGGTCCAGCCCCTGAGAGGATTTACTTGAGGACAGGGATCACACTGAGGGTCCCAATGTGTTTGTGCCCATTGCGGTTCTCAAGCATGGGCGGGGACTCATGGGCTACACTGGATTCTCCTACACTGAACGTTGGAAAACATGCCAACCACAAGGTTTCTTGCCTTGAGGAAGAAGGAGTTTCATTTCTGCATCACGTTCACCCCTGGGTAGTGAGTATATATAAGGTCTAGGTTCTGAAACCTGAAAACCAAGGTTGGGAAGAGATGATGACCTAAAGCCATGGAGGGTCTGATGTGCTCAGTGTACAGCCAGCTGTCTGGGTGTCGGTTGGGAATTCAGACCTCAGGCTGTGCAAGACAGGGCATTAACGCCGAAGCGAAACTGTATAATTGGGGTAGAGTCAAGTGGCATGCAGGTTGATCCTCATTTGGTGTTTCTGGTTAGCCCCATAGGACAACGTTTCTCTTCTGGAGGGCAGTCAGAGTGCTGCATTGTGTCTCTCCAGAATTCCCTAACTGGAGGGCTGGTGGGCTCGGAGTGTGAGGACGAAGTCTGAGAACAATAGCTAGGTTTTGCTTCGGGGCGGGGTTTCGGCAGGCACACTCTGCAGAGTTGAATCAAGATTTCGTGCATCTGAAGTCAGGGCGAGGATTAGACGTTGGCTCAGGTTGGAGTTTCTGTCCAAGATGGCTCTTTCATGAAGGGGATGGTGCACCACGAGGCCACAGAGCTTTTCCCATGATGGGAGTTGTGAGGTGCTCCAAAGCGCAAGGATTCCGTCTGCAGGACAGCTGTGACCTGTTGGATGGCTCCAGGACGTCCCATATGGAATTACTTCAGAGTAGTTTTCTACAGATGGATGCATAGCCAGCCCGCCTCACATTCCAATTGTCTCCTAGTGACAAGATAGGTTCGATCTGCTGGCTCTAGGGGAGCACCCAAGGGCACTGAGTTGAAATAGACTCTCCTGCAGATGGGTCCTAATGTGGGATTGTGTCCATGGAGACCTTGGAATGAGGTGGTGGCACCGGGGCCCTGAAGGATTTTCCTAGCCGGAGTTTATGACACAGCTTGTAAGAGCACGTTTCCCATGTGGAGAAGACATTTGTTCTGACTGATGACTCAGGAAACCCCCATATGGTGGTATTGAAAACCAGGCCTCTGAGGTTCTGACATAGCTCCACGAGCAAGTTTCCAATGTTCAGACAAGACTTGCTCTGAAGGGGCCTCTGGAAACCCCATAGGCTGGTATTGGAAACCAGGCCTCTGAGAAGAGATGCCTGGAAACCAAAGCAATGGATCTGATTAGGGCCTAGGGGCCTGTCCAGTTCAATGTTCTTCTCTGGGGACATCTGTCTCCGAGTTGGTGTGGAGCTAGTTGCTCAGCTAGTGTCAGATCACCCCTGTTTGTTCCAAGCGGCCTACAATATTGGTATGGTCCCAGGGACATTGGAGATTTCTCCTGATTTATATGGTTGTGGCCAATGGAATATGAAGAATTCCCTTTGAGAGGGAAGGAACAATCCTGAGGTGTGGTTCCAGGGGCCCTAGCCTGGAGGGTGTGTGTTTTCAGACAACTGTCCAAACAGCCCAGGCCTACACAACCTACAGGCTCAGGCCCCTGGAGCCAAAACTGAGGACTGTACTTACCCTCTCCAAGGGAATTGTGTGTGCCCATTCCAATGGCCACAACCCTTCTAATAGGATAAACCTCGAAAGTCCCTGATCCATCTCAATAGTGGTGACTTCCCAGAAAAAACAGGGGCAATCTGAGCCCAACTGAGCATCTACCTGCACTCAGACCCATAGACAGATGTCCCCAGAGGTAAAAAGGAAAGAACAGGCAACTAGGCACTAATCAGATCCATTGCTTTGGTTTCCAGGCATCTCTCCTCAGAGGCCTGGATTTCAAAAGCAGCATATAGCTGTTTCTTGACCCACACATCAGAAAACATCTCATCTACACATGGGAAACTTGCACGTTGGGGCTGTGTCAAAGCCTCTGTTAAGGAGAACCCTTTAGGGCCCCAGTGCCTCCGCTTCATTCCAAGGTCTCCATAGACAAAAAAGCACATTAGGACCCATCCCCAGGGGTGTCCATTTCAACTCAGCGTCCTCGGTTGCTCCCCACAGATCCAGGAGATCTAACCTGTCTTGTTGCTAGGAGACAATTGGAATGCGAGGTGGGCTACCCAGCCATCCATCCTTAGAGCCCTGCTCAGAATCATTGGCCTGGAGCCAAACAACTGGTCTCAATTGTCCTGCAGAAGACTCTCTGCAGTTTGGAGCTTCTCACAACTCCCATCGTGGGAAAACCCCCATGGCCTCGTGATGCCCCCCCATTTATGAAGGGGCCATCAGGGACAGAAACTCCAACCTGAGCGATCGTCTGATCCTCGCCCTGACATCAGATGCACGAGATCTAGATTCAGGTCTGTAGATTGTGCCTGCCATGGCCTCACCCAGAAACCTAAGCCTAGCTTGTGTTCTCAAACTTTTGTCGTCAGACTACTGGCCCACAAGCCCTCCAGTTTGGCAATCCAGAACTACAATGCAGCACTCTGCCGGCCCTCCAGAAGAAAAACATTGTCCGCTGGGGCTACCCAGTAACCCCAAATGAGGATCAAACTGCACCGACCTTGGCTGTACCCAAAATACATAGGCTGACCAGGGCACTAATGCCCTTTCTGAGACAGCCTGAGCATGGACCCCCTGGTCCCTCCCAGACAGCTGGCCGCACACTGAGCACATCGAGCCGCCATGGCCTTAGGTCGTCATCTCTTCCCACCCTCGGTTTTCAGGTTTCAGAACCTAGACCTTATCTCCAATCACTGCCCAGGGTTGAAGGTGATGCAGAAATCAGAACTCCTTCCCCATGGCAAGAAACCTTGTGGTTGGCATGGTGTCCAACGTTCAGTGTAGTTGAAACCAGTGTGGCCCATGAGGCCCCGCCCATGCTTGCGGGCCACATTGGTCACAAACACACATTGTGACCCTCAGGCCGAGCTCAATCCTCAAGTAAGGCCACTCAGTGGCTGGATGAAGAGATATCATATTGGGCTTGCCATGCCCCTAGGCCCCAATTTTTAACCATAGTTCGGGTTGTCACTTCAGTCTTCCCCACGGCTTTGCTTTGGAATTCCTCGTTTGGTGGGACACCTGAGGTAACAAAACTGAAATGAGTTTTCCCATCCCACAGATTGACGAAAAGCAATTGGGAATCGGGCCAAATCCTCAGAGAGGAAGATTCGTCCATGGCCATGAGGCCGCCCCGACATTCCACGGCCATCGCTGATACAAAATCCAGAGACAAAAGCCTGAGCAAGTGCCTCAGACTCACACTTCCTTCATATCCTGAAGAGTTCTTCTCATGGTTTGTAGATCGGGCCTGCCATACCTACGTCCCCAATCCTATGCTGAGTTTCTGTTTTCAGACTTCTGTCCTCAAAGTCTTGGGCCACACACCCTCCAGGCTGGGCCCCTGGAGCCACACATTAGGTCTGTGCATACCAATCCATGGGAATTCTGCCCATTCCATGGTCCAAAATCGTACAAATTATGAGAAACCTCCAAAGTCCCTGAGGCCATCCCAATAGTGTAGGTCGCCCGGAACAAACAAGGGGTGTCTGACACCAGCTAATAATCTACCTCCACTCATACCATAGATCGATATACCCAGAGAAGAAGATTGAACCAGACAGGACCCTAGGCCATAATAGGATCCATTGCTTTGGGTTACAGGCATGTGTCCTCAAAAGCTTGATTCCAATACGAGCATAGGGGTTTTCCTGAGGCACCCATCAGAACTCATCTCGTCTCCACAAGGAAACCTGTGCATGGGAGCCATGTCCAAAGCTTAGGAGAGTACTTCAGGGTCCCGGTGCCACCGCCCAATTCCAAGGCCCTCATGGACACAAAAAGACATTAGGACCCATCCTCAGGAAAGTCCATTTCAACTCAGCCACCGGGTTGCTCCAGCAGAGCCATCAGATCTAAACTGTCTTGTTGCTAGGAGATAATTGGAATGTGAGGCGGGCTTCCCAGGCATCCATCCGCGAACGGTGCTCTGGAGTCATTCCATATGGGATGTCCTGGAGCTGTCCAACAGGTCTCAATTGTCCCGCAGAAGGAATCCATGAAGGGGGCATCCCACAACTCCCAATGTGGGAAAACCTCAATGGCCTCGAGATTCCGCTCCCTTCATGAAGCGGCCGTCATGCTCAGAAACTCCAACCTGACCCAACGTCTGATCCTCGCCCTGACTTCAGATGCATGAGATATTGGTTCAGATCTGCAGGGGGTACCTGCCGTGCCCTCGCCCTGAAACCCAAGTCTAGCTTGTCTTCTCAGACTTCCGTCCTCACACTCCTGGCCCCGAAGCCCTCAAGTTTGACAATTCCGGACCCACAATGCAGCACTCTGCCTGCCCTCTAGAAAAAAAATTATTGCCTCATGAGCTGCCCAGGCACCTTAAATGAGGGTAAACCTACACAGCACTCGACTTTACCCAAATTATATAGTCTAACCTGGGCACTAATGCACTGTCGAACACAACCTGCGCCCGGACCTCCTGACCAACACCCAGAAAGCTGACCGCACACTGAGCACATAAAACCCGCCATGGCCTTAGGTCATCATCTCTTCCCTACCTCAGTTTTCAGGCTTCAGAACCGAGACCTTATCTCCAATCACTTCCCAGGGGTGAGTGTGATGCAGAAATCAGAACTCCTCCTTACCCATGGCAAGAAACTTGTGGTTGGCACTTTGTCCAACGTTCAGTGTAGGAGAAACCAGCATTCACCCTGAGGCCCCGCCCATTCTTGAGTGCGACGAGGGCATACACACGCATTGTGACCCTCAGCATGAGTCCTTTCCTCTAGTAAGTCCTCTCAGTTTCTGGACCATTAGATGTCATAATGGGCTTGACATGTCCCTAGGCCCCAATTTTTAACCAAATTTCTGATGGTCCAGTCGCCCCTCCCCAGGGCTCTACTCTGGAATCCCTCATTTGGTGGGACACCTGAGGATAAAAAAGAAAAAAACAAGAATAAAAAAAAAAAAACGGACTTCTTCCAGCCCACAGAATGACCCCAAACTCTTTGGACGGGGCCAAACTACCAGAGAGTAAGACTCGTCCATTTCCCATGAAGTCACCCAGAAATTCCACGAACATGAGTGACACGATATCCAGAGACAAAAACTTGAGCAGGAGCTTCACACTCGCCCTTCTTTCAAATCCCGAAGAGTTCTCCTCATGGTCTGTAGATCAGTCCTGCCATACCTATGACCCGAAACATAAGCCGAGTTTGTGTTTTCAGACAACTGTCCAAACAGCCCTGGCCTACACAACCTACAGGCTCATGCCCCTGGAGCCAAACCTTAGGACTGTACTTGCCCTCTCCAAGGGAATTGTGTGTGGCCATTCCAATGGCCACAACCCTTTTAATAGGATAACCTCCAAAGTCCCTGATCCATCACAATAGTGGTGGCTTCCCAGGAAAAACAGGGGCAATCTGAGCCCAACTGAGCACCTACCTGCACTCCGACCCATAGACAGATGTCCCCAGAGGTAAAAAGGAAAGAACAGGCCCCTAGGCACTAATCAGATCCATTGCTTTGGTTTCCAGGCATCTCTCCGCAGAGGCCTGGATTTCAAAAGCAGCATATAGCTGTTTCTTCACTTACCCATCAGAAAACATCTCATCTACACATGGGAAACTTGCACATTGGAGCTGTGTCAAAGCCTCTGTTTAGGAGAACCCTTTAGGGCCCCAGTGCCACCGCTTCATTCCAACGTCTCCATAGACAAAAAAGCACGCTGGACCCATCCCCAGGGGTGTCCATTTCAACTCAGCGTCCTCGGTTGCTCCCCACAGATCCAGGAGATCTAACCTGTCTGGTTGCTAGGAGACAATTGGAATGCGAGGTGGGCTACCCAGCCATCCATCCTTAGAACCCTGCTCAGAATCATTGGCCTGGAGCCAAACAACTGGTCTCAATTGTCCGGCAGAAGACTCTCTGCAGTTTGGAGCTTCTCACAACTCCCATCGTGGGAAAACACCCATGGCCTCGTGATGCCCCCCCCATTCATGAAGGAGCCATCAGGGACAGAAACTCCAACCTGAGCGATCGTCTGATCCTCGCCCTGAAATCAGATGCACGAGACCTCGATTCAGGTCTGTAGATTGTGCGTGCCATGGCCTCACCCAGAAACCTAAGCTTAGCTTGTGTTCTCAGACTTTTGTCGTCAGACTACTGGCCCACAAGCCCTCCAGTTTGGCAATCCAGAACTACAATGCAGCATTCTGCCGGCTCTGCAGAAGAAAAACATTGTCTTCTGGGGCTACCCAGTAACCCCAAATGAGGATCAACCTGCACCGACCTTGGCTGTACCCCAAATACATAGGCTGACCAGGGCACTAATGCCCTTTTTGACACAGCCTGAGCCTGGACCCCCTGGCCCCTTCCAGACAGCTGGCCGCACACTGAGCACATCGAGCTGCCATGGCCTTAGGTCGTAATTTCTTCCCAACATCAGTTTTCAGGTTTTAGAACCTAGACCTTATCTCCAGTCACTGCCCAGGTTTGAAGGTGATGCAGAAATCAGAACTCCTTCCCCATGGCAAGAAACCTTGTGGTTGGCATGTTGTCCAACGTTCAGTGTAGTTGAAACCAGTGTGGCCCATGAGGCCCCGCCCATGCTTGCGGGCCACATTGGTCACAAACACACATTGTGACGCTCAGGCTGAGCCCAGTCCTCAAGTAAGGCCACTCAGTGGCTGGATGAAGAGATAGCATATTGGGCTTGCCATGCCTCTAGACCCCAATTTTAAACCATAGTTCGGGTTGTCCCTTGAGTCTTCCCCACGGCTTGGCTTTGGAATTCCTCTTTTGGTGGGACACCTGAGGTAACAAAACTGAAATGAGTGCTCCCATCCCACAGATTGACGAAAAGCAATTGGGAATCGGGCCAAATCCTCAGAGAGGAAGATTCGTCCATGGCCCATGAGGCCGCCCCGTCATTCCACGGCCATCACTGATAGAAAATCCAGAGACAAAAGCCTGAGCAAGCACCTCAGAGTCGCACTTTCTTCATATCCTGAAGAGTTCTTCTCATGGTTTTTAGATCGGGCCTGCCATACCTACGTCCCCAAACCTAAGCTGAGTTTGTGTTTTCAGACTTCTGTCCTCAAAGTCTTGGGCCACACACCCTCCAGGATGGGCCCCTGGAGCCACACATTAGGACTGTGCCTACCAATCCATGGGAATTCTGCCCATTCCATGGTCCAAAATCGTACAAATTAGGAGAAATCTCCAAAGTCCCTGAGGCCATCCCAATAGTGTAGGTCACCTGGAACAAACAAGGGCTGTCTGACACCAGCTGATAATCGACCTCCACTCATACCATAGATGGATGTCCCCAGAGAAGAAGATTGAACCAGACAGGACCCTAGGCCATAATAGGATCCATTGCTTTGGGTTACAGGCATGTGTCCTCAAAAGCCTGATTCGAATACGAGCATAGGGGTTTTCCTGAGGCACCCATCAGAACTCATCTCGTCTCCACAAGGAAAACTGTGCATGGGAGCCATGTCCAAAGCTTAGGAGAGTACTTGAGGGTCCCGGTGCCACCGCCCCATTCCAAGGCCCTCATGGACACAAAAACACATTAGGACCCATCCTCAGGAAAGTCCATTTCAACTCAGCCACCCCGGTTGCTCCCGCAGAGCCATCAGATCTAAACTGTCTTGTTGCTAGGAGACAATTGGAATGCGAGGCGGGCTTCCCAGGCATCCATCCGCGAACGGTGCTCTGGAGTCATTCCATATGGGATGTCCTGGAGCTGTCCAACAGGTCTCAATTGTCCCGCAGAAGGAATCCTTGAAGGGGTCATCCCACAACTCCCAACGTGGGAAAACCTCAATGGCCTCGAGATTCCGCTCCCTTCATGAAGCGGCTGTCATGCTCAGAAACTCCAACCTGAGCCAACGTCTGATCCTCGCCCTGACTTCAGATGCATGAGATATTGGTTCAGATCTGCAGGGGGTACCTGCCGTGCCCTCGCCCTGAAACCCAAGTCTAGCTTGTTTTCTCAGACTTCCGTCCTCACACTCCTGGCCCCGAAGCCCTCAAGTTTGACAATTCCGGACCCACAATGCAGCACTCTGCCTGCCCTCTAGAAAAAAAATTATTGCCTCATGAGCTGCCCAGGCACCTTAAATGAGGGTAAACCTACACAGCACTCGACTTTACCCAAATTATATAGTCTAACCTGGGCACTAATGCACTGTCGAACACAACCTGAGCCCGGACCTCCTGACCAACACCCAGAAAGCTGACCGCACACTGAGCACATAAAACCCGCCATGGCCTTAGGTCATCATCTCTTCCCTCCCTCAGTTTTCAGGCTTCAGAACCGAGACCTTATCTCCAATCACTGCCCAGGGGTGAGTGTGATGCAGAAATCAGAACTCCTCCTTACCCATGGCAAGAACCCTGTGGTTGGCACATTGTCCAACGTTCAGTGTAGGAGAAACCAGCATTCACCCTGAGGCCCCGCCCGTTCTTCAGTGCGACGAGGGCATACACACGCATTGTGACCCTCAGCATGAGTCCTGTCCTCTAGTAAGTCCTCTCAGTTGCTGGACCATTAGATGTCATAATGGGCTTGACATGTCCCTAGGCCCTAATTTTTAACCAAATTTCTGATGGTCCAGTCGCCCCTCCCCAGGGCTCTACTCTGGAATCCCTCATTTGGTGGGACACCTGAGGATAAAAAAGAAAAAAACAAGAATATTAAAAAAAACGGACTTCTTCCAGCCCACAGAATGACCCCAAACTCTTTGGACGGGGCCAAACCACCAGAGAGTAAGACTCGTCCATTTCCCATGAAGTCACCCAGAAATTCCACGACCATGAGTGACACGATATCCAGAGACAAAAACTTGAGCAGGAGCCTCACACTCGCCCTTCTTTCAAATCCCGAAGAGTTCTCCTCATGGCCTGTAGATCAGTCCTGCCATACATATGACCCGAAACATAAGCCGAGTTTGTGTTTTCAGAGAACTGACCAAACAGCCCTGGCCTACACAACCTACAGGCCCCTGGAGCCAAACCTGAGGACTGTACTTGCCCTCTCCAAGGGAATTGTGTGTGCCCATTCCAATGTCCACAACCCTTCTAATAGGATAAACCTCCAAAGTCCCTGATCCATCTCAATAGTGGTGGCTTCCCAGGAAAAACAGGGGCAATCTGAGCCCAACTGAGCACCTACCTGCACTCCGACCCATAGACAGATGTCCCCAGAGGTAAAAAGGAAAGAACAGGCCCCTAGGCACTAATCAGATCCATTGCTTTGGTTTCCAGGTATCTCTCCTCAGAGGCCTGGATTTCAAAAGCAGCATATAGCTGTTTCTTGACTCACCCATCTGAAAACATCTCATCTACACATGGGAAACTTGCACGTTGGAGCTGTGTCAAAGCCTCTGTTTATGAGAACCCTTTAGGGCCCCAGTGCCACCGCTTCATTCCAAGGTCTCCATAGACACAAAAGCACGTTAGGACCCATCCCCAGGGGTGTCCATTTCAACTCAGCGTCCTCGGTTGCTCCCCACAGATCCAGGAGATCTAACCTGTCTTGTTGCTAGGAGACAATTGGAATGCGAGGTGGGCTACCCAGCCATCCATCCTTAGAGCCCTGCTCAGAATCATTGGCCTGGAGCCAAGCAACTGGTCTCAATTGTCCGGCAGAAGACTCTCTGCAGTTTGGAGCTTCTCACAACTCCCATCGTGGGAAAACACCCATGGCCTCGTGATGCCCCCCCCCCATTCATGAAGGAGCCATCAGGGACAGAAACTCCAACCTGAGCGATCGTCTGATCCTCACGCTGACTTCAGATGCACGAGACCTCGATTCAGGTCTGTAGATTGTGCGTGCCATGGCCTCACCCAGAAACCTAAGCTTAGCTTGTGTTCTCAGACTTTTGTCGTCAGACAACTGGCCCACAAGCCCTCCAGTTTGGCAATCCAGAACTGCAATGCAGCGCTCTGCCGGCTCTGCAGAATAAAAACATTGTCTTCTGGGGCTACCCAGTAACCCCAAATGAGGATCAACCTGCACCGACCTTGGCTGTACCCCAAATACATAGGCTGACCAGGGCACTAATGCCCTTTCTGACACAGCCTGAGCCTGGACCCCCTGGCCCCTCCCAGACAGCTGGCCGCACACTGAGCACATCGAGCCGCCATGGCCTTAGGTCGTCATTTCTTCCCCACCTCGGTTTTCAGGTTTCAGAACCTAGACCTTATCTCCAATCACTGCCCAGGGTTGATGGTGATGCAGAAATCAGAACTCCTTCCCCATGGCAAGAAACCTTGTGGTTGGCATGTTGTCCAACGTTCAGTGTAGTTGAAACCATGCTTGCGGGCCACATTGGTCACAAACACACATTGTGACGCTCAGGCTGAGCCCAGTCCTCAAGTAAGGCCACTCAGTGCCTGGATGAAGAGATAGCATATTGGGCTTGCCATGCCCGTAGGCCCCAATTTTTAACCATAGTTCAAGTTGTCCCTTCAGTCTTCCCCACGGCTTTGCTTTGGAATTCCTCTTTTGGTGGGACACCTGAGGTAACAAAACTGAAATGAGTCCTCCCATCCCACAGATTGACGAAAAGCAATTGCGAATCGGGCCAAATCCTCAGAGAGAAAGATTCGTCCATGGCCCATGAGGCCTCCCCGACATTCCACGGCCATCACTGATACAAAATCCAGAGACAAAAGTTTGAGCAAGCACCTCAGACTCGCACTTTCTTCATATCATGAAGAGTTCTTCTCATGGTTTGTAGATCGGGCCTGCCATACCTACGTCCCCAAACCTAAGCTGAGTTTGTGTTTTCAGACTTCTGTCCTCAAAGTCTTGGGCCACACACCCTCCAGGATGGGCCCCTGGAGCCACACATTAGGACTGTGCCTACCAATCCATGGGAATTCTGCCCATTCCATGGTCCAAAATCGTACAAATTAGGAGAAACCTCCAAATTCCCTGAGGCCATCCCAATAGTGTAGGTCGCCCGAAACAAACAAGGGCTGTCTGACACCAGCTGATAATCGACACCCACTCATAACATAGATGGATGTCCCCGGAGAAGAAGATTGAACCAGACAGGACCCTAGGCCATAAAAGGATCCATTGCTTTGTGTTACAGGCATGTGTCCTCAAAAGTCTGATTCCAATACGAGCATAGGTGTTTTCCTGTGGCACCCATCAGAACTCATCTCGTTTCCACAAGGAAACCTGTGCATGGGAGCCATGTCCAAAGCTTAGGAGAGTACTTGAGGGTCCCGGTGCCACCGCCCCATTCCAAGGCCCTCATGGACACAAAAACACATTAGGACCCATCCTCAGGAAAGTCCATTTCAACTCAGCCACCCCGGTTGCTCCCGCAGAGCCATCAGATCTAAACTGTCTTGTTGCTAGGAGACAATTGGAATGCGAGGCGGGCTTCCCAGGCATCCTTCCGCGAACGGTGCTCTGGAGTCATTCCATATGGGATGTCCTGGAGCTGTCCAACAGGTCTCAATTGTCCCGCAGAAGGAATCCATGAAGGGGGCATCCCACAACTCCCAACGTGGGAAAACCTCAATGGCCTCGAGATTCCGCTCCCTTCATGAAGCGGCCGTCATGCTCAGAAACTCCAACCTGAGCCAACGTTTGATCCTCGCCCTGACTTCAGATGCATGAGATATTGGTTCAGATCTGCAGGGGGTACCTGCCGTGCCCTCGACCTGAAACCCAAGTCTAGCTTGTCTTTTCAGACTTCCGTCCTCACACTCCTGGTCCCGATCTTTCAAGTTTGGCAATTCCGGACCCACAATGCAGCACTCTGCCTGCCCTCTAGAAAAAAAATTATCCTCATGAGCTGCCCAGGCACCTTAAATGAGGGTAAACCTACACAGCACTCGACTTTACTCAAATTATATAGTCTAACCTGGGCACTAATGCACTGTCGAACACAACCTGAGCCCGGACCTCCTGAACAATACCCATAAAGCTGACCGCACACTGAGCACATAAAACCCGCCATGGCCTTAGGTCATCATCTCTTCCCTCCCTCAGTTTTCAGGCTTCAGAACCGAGACCTTATCTCCAATCACTGCCCAGGGTGAGTGTGATGCAGAAATCAGAACTCCTCCTTACCCATGGCAAGAACCCTTGTGGTTGGCACATTGTCCAACGTTCAGTGATAGGAGAAACCAGCATTCACCCTGAGGCCCCGCCCATTTTTCAGTGCGACGAGGACATACACACGCATTGTGACCATGAGCACAAGTCCTGTCCTCTAGTAAGTCCTCTCATTGGCTGGACCATTAGATGTCATAATGGGCTTGACATGTCCCTAGGCCCCAATTTTTAACCAGATTTCTGATAGTCCAGTCGCCCCTCCCCAGGGCTCTACTCTGGAATCCCTCATTTGGTGGGACACCTGAGGTTAAAAAAGAAAAAAAACAACAACAACAACAAAAAAATGAACTTCTTGCAGCCCACAGAATGACCCCAAACTCTTTAGACGGGGCCAAACCACCAGAGAGTAAGACTCGTCCATTTCCCATGAAGTCACCCAGAAATTCCACGACCATGAGTGACACGATATCCAGAGACAAAAACTTGAGCAGGAGCCTCACACTCGCCCTTCTTTCAAATCCCGAAGAGTTCTCCTCATGGCCTGTAGATCAGTCCTGCCATACCTATGACCCGAAACATAAGCCGAGTTTGTGTTTTCAGACAACTGTCCAAACAGCCCTGGCCTACACAACCTACAGGCTAAGGCCCCTGGAGCCAAACCTGAGGACTGTACTTGCCCTCTCCAAGGGAATTGTGTGTGCCCATTCCAATGGCCACAACCCTTCTAATAGGATAAACCACCAATGTCCCTGATCCATCTCAATAGTGGTGGCTTCCCAGGAAAAACAGGGGCAATCTGAGCCCAACTGAGCACCTACCTGCACTCAGACCCATAGACAGATGTCCCCAGAGGTAAAAAGGAAAGAACAGGCCCCTAGGCACTAATCAGATCCATTGCTTTGGTTTCCAGGCATCTCTCCTCAGAGGCCTGGATTTCAAAAACAGCATATAGCTGTTTCTTGACTCACCCATCAGAAAACATCTCAGCTACACATGGGAAACTTGCACGTTGGAGCTGTGTCAAAGCCTCTGTTTAGGAGAACCCTTTAGGGCCCCAGTGCCACCGCTTCATTTCAAGGTCTCCATAGACACAAAAGCACGTTAGGACCCATCCCCAGGGGTGTCCATTTCAACTCAGCGTCCTCGGTTGCTCCCCACAGATCCAGGAGATCTAACCTGTCTGGTTGCTAGGAGACAATTGGAATGCGAGGTGTGCTACCCAGCCATCCATCCTTAGAACCCTGCTCAGAATCATTGGCCTGGAGCCAAACAACAAGTCTCAATTGTCCTGCAGAAGACTCTCTGCAGTTTGGAGCTTCTCACAACTCCCATCGTGGGAAAACACCCATGGCCTCGTGATGCCCCCCCCCATTCATGAAGGGGCCATCAGGGACAGAAACTCCAACCTGAGCGATCGTCTGATCCTCGCCCTGACTTCAGATGCACGAGATCTCGATTCAGGTCTGTAGATTGTGCCTGCCATGGCCTCACCCAGAAACCTAAGCCTAGCTTGTGTTCTCAGACTTTTGTCGTCAGACTACTGGCCCAAAAGCCCTCCAGTTTGGCAATCCAGAACTACAATGCAGCACTCTGCCGACCCTCCAGAAGAAAAACATTGTCCTCTGGGGCTACCCAGTAACCCCAAATGAGGATCAACCTGCACCGACCATGGCTGTACCCCAAATACATAGGCTGACCAGGGCACTAATGCCCTTTCTGACACAGCCTGAGCCTGGACCCCCTGGACCCTCCCAGACAGCTGGCCGCAGACTGAGCACATCGAGCCGCCATGGCCTTAGGTCGTCATCTCTTCCCAACCTCGGTTTTCAGGTTTCAGAACCTAGACCTTATCTCCAATCACTGCCCAGGGTTGAAGGTGATGCAGAAATCAGAAATCCTTCCCCATGGCAAGAAACCTTGTGGTTGGCATGTTGTCCAACGTTCAGTGTAGTTGAAACCAGTGTGGCCCATGAGGCCCCGCCCATGCTCGCGGGCCACATTGTTCACAAACACACATTGTGACCCTCAGAATGAGCCCAGTCCTCAATTAAGGCCACTCAGTGGCTGGATGAAGAGATAGCATATTGGGCTTGCCATGCCCGTAGGCCCCAATTTTTAACCATAGTTAGAGTTGTCCCTTCAGTCTTCCCCACGGCTTTGCTTTGGAATTCCTCTTTTGGTGGGACACCTGAGGTAACAAACCTGAATTGAGACCTCCCATCCCACAGATTGACGAAAAGCAATTGGGAATCGGGCCAAATCCTCAGAGAGGAAGATTCGTCCATGGCCCATGAGGCCTCCCTGACATTCCACGGCAGTTGCTGATACAAAATCCAGAGACAAAAGCCTGAGCAAACGCCTCAGACTCGCACTTTCTTCATATCCTGAAGAGTTCTTCTCATGGTTTGTAGATCGGGCCTGCCATACCTACGTGCCCAAACCTAAGGTGAGTTTGTGTTTTCAGACTTCTGTCCTCAAAGTCTTGGGCCACACACCCTCCAGGCTGGGCGCCTGGAGCCACACATTAGGACTGTGCCTACCAATCCATGGGAATTCTGCCCATTCCATGGTCCAAAATCGTACAAATTAGGAGAAACCTCCAAATTCCCTGAGGCCATCCCAATAGTGTAGGTCGCCCGGAAGAAACAAGGGCTGTCTGACACCAGCTGATAATCGACCTCCACTCATACCATAGATGGGTGTTCCCAGAGAAGAAGATTGAACCAGACAGGACCCTAGGCCATAATAGGATCCATTGCTTTGGTTTACAGGCATGTCTCCTCAAAAGCCTGATTCCAATACGAGGATAGGGGTTTTCCTGAGGCACCCATCAGAACTCATCTCGTCTCCACAAGGAAACCTGTGCATGGGAGCTATGTCAAAAGCTTAGGAGAGTACTTCAGGGTCCCGGTGCCACCGCCCCATTCCAAGGCCCTCATGGACATAAAAACCCCTAGGACACATCCTCAGGAAAGTCCATTTCAACTCAGCCACCCCGGTTGCTCCCGCAGAGCCATCCGATCTAAACTGTCTTGTTGCTAGGAGACAATTGGAATGCGAGGCGGGCTTCCCAGGCTTCCATCCTCGAAGGGTGCTCTGGAGTCATTCCGTATGGGATGTCCTGGAGCTGTCCAACAGGTCTCAATTGTTCCGCAGAAGGAATCCTTGAAGGGGGCATCCCACAACTCCCAACGTGGGAAAACCTCAATGGCCTCGAGATTCCGCTCCCTTCATGAAGCGGCCGTCATGCACAGAAACTTCAACCTGAGCCAACGTCTGATCCTCGCCTGACTTCAGATGCATGAGATATTGGTTCAGATCTGCAGGGGGTACCTGCCGTGCCCTCGCCCTGAAACCCAAGTCTAGCTTGTCTTCTCAGACTTCCGTCCTCACACCCCAGGCCCCGAAGCCCTCAAGTTTGGCAATTCCGGACCCAAAGTGCAGCACTCTGCCTGCCCTGTAGAAAAAATTATTGCTTCATGAGCTGCCCAGGCATCTTAAATGAGAATAAACCTACACAGCACTCGACTCTACCCAAATTATATAGTTTAACGTGGGCACTAAACCACTGTCGGACACAACCTGAGCCCGGACCTCAGACCAACCCCCAGAAAGCTGACAGCACACTGAGCACATAAGACCCGCCATGGCCTTAGGTCATCATCTCTTCCCTACTTCAGTTTTCAGGCTTCAGAACCGAGACCTTATCGCCAATCACTGCCCAGGTTTGAGTGTGATGCAGAAATCAGAACTCCTCCTTACCCATGGCAAGAAACTTTGTGGTTGGCACATTGTCAATGGTCAGAGTAGAAGAAACCAGCATTCACCCCGAGTCCCCGCCCATTCTTGAGTGCGACGGGGTCATAAACACGCATTGTGACCCTCAGCATGAGTCTTCTCCTCTAGTAAGTCCTCTCAGTGGCTGGACCATTAGATGTCATAATGGGCTTGACATGTCCCTAGGCCCTAATTTTTAACCAGATTTCTGATTGTCCAGTCGCCCCTCCCCAGGGCTCTACTCTGGAATCCCTCATTTTGTGGGACACCTGAGGTTAAAAAAGAAAACAACAACAACAACAAAACGGACGTCTTCCATCCCACAGAATGACCCCAAACTCTTTGGACGGGGCCAAACAACCAGAGAGTAAGACTCATCCATTTCCCATGAAGTCACCCAGAAATTTCACCACCGTGAGTTGCACGATATCCAGAGACAAAAACTTGAGCAAGAGCCTCACACTCGCTCTTTTTTCAAATCCCGAAGAGTTCTCCTCATGGTCTGTAGATCAGTCCTGCCATAACTATGACCTGAAACATAAGCCGAGGTTGTGTTTTCAGACAACTGTCCAAACATCCCTGGCCTACACAACCTACAGGATCAGGCCCCTGGAGCCAAGCCTGAGGACTGTACTTGCCCTCTGTAAGGGAAATGTGTTTGCCATTTCCAATGGCCACAGCCCTTCTAATAGAATAAACACCCAATACCTGATCCATCTCACTAGGGCTGGCTTCCCAGGAAAAACAGGGGCAATCTGAGCCCATCTGTGCACCTACCTGCACTCAGACCCATAGACAGATGTCCCCAGAGGTAAAGAGGAAAGAACAGGCCCCTAGGCACTAATCAGATCCATTGCTTTGGTTTCCAGGATCTCTCCTCAGACGCCTGGATTTCAAAACCAGCAATGGCTTTTTCTTGATGCACCCATCAGAAAAAAATCTCATATACACATGGGAAACTAGCACGTTGGAGCTCTGTCAAAGCCTCAATTTGGAGAACCCGTCAGGGCCCCAGTGCCACTGCTTCATTCCAAGGTCTCGATACACACAAAAGCACGCTAGGACCCAACCCCAGGAGAGTCCATTTCAACTCAGCCTCCTCGGTTGCTCCCCCAGATCCAGCAGATCTAACCTGTCTTGTTGCTAGGAGACAATTGGAATGCGAGGTGGGCTAACCAGCGATCCATCCTTAGAACCCTGCTCAGAATCATTGGCCTGGATCCAAACAACAGGTCTCAATTGTCCTGCAGAAGACACTTTGCAGTTTGGAGCTTCTCACAAATCCCATCGTGGGACAACCCCCATGGCCTTGTGATGCTCCCCCTTCATGAAGGGGCCATAAGGGACAGAAACTCCAACCTGAGCGATCGTCTGATCCTCGCCCTGACTTCAGATGCACGAGATCTCGATTCCGGTCTGTAGATTCTGCCTGCCATGTCCTCCACCAGAAACCTAAGCCGAGCTTGTGTTCTCAGACTTCTGTCCTCAGACTACTGGCCCACAAGCCCTCCAGTTTGGCAATCCAGAACTACAATGCAGCACTCTGCCTGCCCTCCAGAAGAAAAACATTGCCCTCTGGCGCTACCCAGTAACCCCAAGTGAGGATCAACCTGCACCTACCTTGGCTGTACCCTGAACATATAGGCTGACCAGGGCACTAATGCCCTTTCTGACACAGCCTGAGCCTGGACTTCCTGGCCCCAATCAGACAGCTTGCCGCACACTGAGCACATCGAGCCGCCATGGCCTTAGGTTGTCATCTCTTCCCAACCTCGGTTTTCAGGCTTAGAATCTAGACCTTATCTCCAATCACTGCCCAGGGTTGAAGGTGATGCAGAAATCAGAACTCCTTCCCCATGTCAAGAAACCTTGTGGTTGGCATGTTGTCCAACTTTCAGTGTAGTTGAATCCAGTGTTGCCCATGAGGCCCCTCCATGCTCGCAGGCAACATTGGTCACAAACACACATTGTGACCCTCAGCCTTACCAAAGTCTTCAAGTAAGGCCTCTCAGTGGCTGGATGAAGAGATAGCATATTGGTATTGCCATGCCACTAGGCCCCAATTTTTAACCATAGTTCAGGTGGTCCCTTCAGTCTCCCCCACGGCTTTGCTTTGGAATTCCTCTTTTCGTGGGACACCTGAGGTAACATAACTGAAAGGATGCTTCCCATCCCATAGATTGACGAAAAATAATTGGGAATCGGGCGAAATCATTATAGAGGTAGATTCGTCCATGGCCCAAGAGGCATCCCCGACATTCCACATGGGAAGCTTCCTTGTTGGAGCTGTGTCAAAGACCTCAGTTTGGAAAACCCTGCAGAGTCCCTGAGCCACCTCCACATTCCAAGGTCTCCCAGGCCACAAAGCCACAGTAGAACTCATCTTCAGGAGAGTCCATTTCAACTCTCCCCTCTAAATAGCTCACCCAGGAGCCTGCAGATTGAGCCTGATTTGTCCTGACTAAACAGTGGGAATATGAGGTGGCGTTCCCAGGCATCCATGCTTAGACACCTGCTCTCGAGTCTTTCCATATGGGGCCTCTTGGAACCATCCAATAGGACTCGACTGTCGTGCAGAAGGTAATCTTCAGTTTTGGAGCAGTTCACAAATCCCATCATAGGCAAAATTTTCTGGCCTCATGAAGCCCCCACACCCTTCAGGAAGAGGCCATGCTGGACAAAAACTCTAGCCTGAGGCACGTCTCATAGTTGACATGACCTCAGTGCAGGAGATCTCGATTCAGCCTCTGCAGTGTGGGCCTGCCGTGCCCTGGGTCACAAACCTCACGCTAGCTTGTGTTTTCAGACTTCCTTCCTCACACTCCTGGCAAAAAAGCCCTCCGGACTAGGAACTCTGGAACCAAAACCCAGCCCAGAGTCTGCCCAACGGAAGAAAAACGTTTCCCTGTGGGGCTCTCCATAAAACCCAGATGAGGATCAACCTGCTCGGGTCGACGGTACCTGAACTGGATAGGCTGCTCTGGGCACTCATGCTCTGCCTGACACAGCCTGAAGCCAGACGTCCAGACAGACAAGGAGACAGCTGGCCGAACACCCAGCACTTCGGACACGCCATGGTCTTATGCCGTCACCTCATCCTAACCTTGGTTTTCAGATATTTGAACCTAGACATTATATCAATTCTCCACACAGCTGGGTATAGCAAGCACAAAACAGAACTCCTCCTTCCCCATGGCTGTCAAGCTTGCTCTTGGCATGGAGTCACACCTTCAGGGTGGGAGAAACCTTCATGGCCCCTGATGCCACACCCAAACTTGAGTGCTGCTTGGGCACAAATTCACACTGTGACCCTCAGCATGAGCCCCATGTCAAAGAAAGGCCTGTCAGGGCCTGGACCAAGAGCCCACATATGGGGCTTGCCAAGCCCCTATGCACCCAATCCTCACCACGGTTTGAATTTTCCAGTCGCCCCGCCCGTACCTGGAGCTCTGCTCTGGAATCCCTTTCTTGGAGAGACCCATGAGCCAGACAACACGACTCCACCCTTCCCACAAAATGACCCCAAACTCTTGGGAGCTGGGACAAATCCCCAGAGAGGGATACTCGTCCACAGTACCTGAGGCCACCGCTCCAATCCACGGCTATCCCGGACACAACATCCAGAGACAAAAGCCTGAAGGAACGCCTCCCACTCGCCCTTGTTTCAGAGGCCCAGGAGCTCCCTCTCGGGCTGTACATCCGGCCTGCCATACCCTAAACGCCACTCATAAACTGAGTTTTTGTATTCAGACTTCTGTGCCCACAGCCTGGACCCACACAACTTCCAGGCTAGGGCCTCTGGACCAAACAGCGAAAGATTGTGCCTGCCCTCTCCAAGGAAAGTGTGCCCAATCCATTGACCACAACCCTACAGGTTAGGGAAAAGCTCCAAGGTCCCTGAGTCCATCAATAGTATAGGCCACCCTGGACCAAGAGGGGCTCTCTGACACCAGCGGAGCAACTATCTCCACTTAGACTCTCAGACAGTGTCCCCAGAGACAGAAGGTTGAAATGGACAGGCCCCCAGGCCCTAATCTGAACCTTAGCTTTGGTTTCCATGTTTCCTTTCTCAGAGGACTGTTTTCGTAGACCAGCACATGGGGTTTTTCTGAGGCACCAAACCAAACCTCTCTCATCTCCACATGGGCAGCTTTCTTACTGGGATGTATCAAACACTTCAGGTAGGAGAGTTCCGCAGGGCCACTGAACAACCAGCACATTCCAAGGTCTCCATGGACCCAAACGCACATTATGACGCATCCTCAGGAGAGGCCATTTCAACTCAGCCCCCTGGGTCGCGTGTTCCAGAGGCAGCAGATCAAACATATCTTGTCGCTAATAGCCAATGGGAATGCGAGGCATGCTGTACAGGGATCCATCCTTCGAACCCTGCTCTCCAGTCCTTCCATATGGTATGTCCTGGAGCCATGCAACAGGACTCGAATGTCCCGCAGAAGGAAACCTTGGGGTTTGGGGCAACCTCCAAACAGCGTGGGAAAACTTCCTTGGCCTCATGAGGCCCCCACTTCATGAAGGTGCCATCATGGACACATACTCCAGCCTCAGCCAACGTCTGATCCTCAGCCTGACTTCAGATGCAGGAGATTTTGATTCAGCCTCTGCAGAGTGGGCCTGCTCTGCCCTTGGCTCCAATCCTCACACTAGCTTGTGTTTTCAGACTTCCGTCCTCACACTCCTGGCCCACAAACCCTCCCTACTGGGAATTCTGGGGCCACAATGAAGCACTGTGCCTGCCTCCCAGGAGAAAAATATTGTCTATGGCGCTGCCCAGAAACCCCAAATGAGGATCAAACTGCTTGGCCCTCGGCAACACCCCAATTGCATAGGCTACCTTAAACAGTGATGCTCTGTCGCAAATAGCCTGAGCCCAGACCTTCCAACAGACACGGACACAGCTGGCTGCACACCCAGCACATTGGACCCGCCACTGCCTTAGGCCACCATCCATTCCCAACCTGGGTTTTCAGTCATCGGAACCTAGACCTTATCTCCAATCCCTGCACAGGGGGGAACCTGATGCACAAGTGAGAACCCCTCCTTCCCCATGGCAAGAAACCTTGCTGCTGGCAGTGAGTCAAACCTTCAGTGTAGGAGAAAACGGCATGGCCCATGAGGCCACGCCCAAGCGTGAGGGCCGCCTTGGGCACAAACACACATTGTGACCCTCAGCGTGAGTACCTTATTCAAGTAACGCCTCTCAGTGACTGGACCAAGAGCCCGCATATGTGGCTTGCCATGCCCATAGGCACCCAGGACTAACTAGATGGTGTGTATTCCAGTTGAGGGAACCCACTGCTGTGCTCTAGAGTCCCTCTCCTGGGGGGTCCCCTGTGGCAGAAAACAGTACTCTTCATTCCCACAGAATGAACACAAACACTTGGGAGCTTGGACAATCCCCAGAAAGGAAGGCTCTTCCTCGGCCTCAAAGACAACCCCTACCCTGACCGGACACTGTAAACGCAACACCCAGAGACAAAATCCTGAGTGACTGCCTCCCACTTGCCCTACTTTGATTTCCAGAGGATCTCCCCTCACGGACTAGAGATCAGGCCAGCCATTACATTGGCCCCTAGCTGAGCCAAGTTTGCTTTTTCAGACATCTGTCCCCACAGCCCTGGCAAACACAGCCTCTAGGCTGGGTCCTTTGGAGCCATACCACAGGACCGTGCCTGCTCTCTCCTGGGAAACTGTGTCCATTCCTTTGGCCACACACCTCCACAATATGAGAAACCTCAAGGCCTCCGAGGACATCCCACTACTGGGAGCCTCACTGGACTCACAGGGGCATTCGGACACAAGCTGAGCAGCTACATCCATGAATGCATGCACACAGATGTCAACAGAGATAGAAGGTTGAGCCGGACAGGCCTTTAGGCCGTAGTCTCAACTCTTGCTTTGGTTTCCAGGTGTCACTCCTCAGAGGCTTTGGTTCGAAGACCAGGGTATGGGCCTTTCCTGAGGCACGGAACAGAACTCCTCTCGTCTCCACATGGGAAGTTTCCTTGTTGGAGCCGTGTCAAACACCTCATGTTGGAGAATCCTGCAGAGTCCCTGAGCCACCTCCACATTCCAAGGTCTCCAGGCCACCAAGCCACAGTAGGACTCATCTTCAGGAGAGACCATTTCAACTCTCCCCTCCGGGTAGCTCACCCAGGAGCCCGCAGATTGAGCCTGCCTTGTCCTGACTAAAGAGTGGGAATATGAGGTGGCGTTCCCAGGCATCCATGCTTAGACACCTGCTCTCGAGTCTTTCCATATGGGGCCTCTTGGAACCATCCAATAGGACTCGACTGTCGTGAAGAAGGTAACCTTCAGTTTTGGAGCAGTTCACAAATCCCATCGTAGGCAAAACTTTCTGGCCTCATGAAGCCCCCACACCCTTCAGGAAGAGGCCATGCTGGACAAGACCTCTAGCCTGAGGCACGTCTCATAGTTGACATGACCTCAGTGCAGGAGATCTCGATTCAGCCTCTGCAGAGTGGGCCTGCCGTGCCCTCGGTCCCAAACCTCACGCTAGCTTGTGTTTTCAGACTACCTTCCTCACACTCCTGGCAAACAAGCCCTCCGGACTAGGAACTCCGGAACCAAAACCCAGCCCAGTGTCTGCCCAACGGAAGAAAAACGTTTCCCTGTGGGGCTCTCCATAAAACCCAGATGAGGATCAACCTGCTCGGGTCGACGGTACCCGAACTGGATAGGCTGCTCTGGGCACTCATGCTCTGCCTGACACAGCCTGAAGCCAGACGTCCAGACAGACAAGGAGACAGCTGGCCGCACACCCAGCACGTCGGACACGCCATGGTCTTATGCCGTCACCTCATCCTAACCTTGGTTTTCAGATATTTGAACCTAGACATTATATCAATTCTCCACACAGCTGGGTATAGCAAGCACAAAACAGAACTCCTCCTTCCCCATGGCTGTCAAGCTTGCTCTTGGCATGGAGTCACACCTTCAGGGTGGGAGAAATCTTCATGGCCCCTGATGCCACGCCCAAACTTGAGTGCTGCTTGGGCACAAATTCACACTGTGACCCTCAGCATGAGCCCCATGTCAAAGAAAGGCCTGTCAGGGCCTGGACCAAGAGCCCACATATGGGGCTTGCCAAGCCCCTATGCACCCAATCCTCACCACGGTTTGAATTTTCCAGTCGCCCCGCCCGTACCTGGAGCTCTGCTCTGGAATCCCTTTCTTGGAGAGACCTATGAGCCAGACAACACGACTCCACCCTTCCCACAAAATGACCCCAAACTCTTGGGAGCTGGGACAAATCCCCAGAGAGGGATACTCGTCCACAGTACCTGAGGCCACCGCTCCAATCCACGGCTATCCCGGACACAACATCCAGAGACAAAAGCCTGAAGGAACGCCTCCCACTCGCCCTTGTTTCAGAGGCCCAGGAGCTCCCTCTCGGGCTGTACATCCGGCCTGCCATACCCTAAACGCCACTCATAAACTGAGTTTTTGTATTCAGACTTCTGTGCCCACAGCCTGGACCCACACAACTTCCAGGCTAGGGCCTCTGGACCAAACAGCGAAAGATTGTGCCTGCCCTCTCCAAGGAAAGTGTGCCCAATCCATTGACCACAACCCTACAGGTTAGGGAAAAGCTCCAAGGTCCCTGAGGCCATCAATAGTATAGGCCACCCTGGACCAAGAGGGGCTCTCTGACACCAGCGGAGCAACTATCTCCACTTAGACTCTCACACAGTGTCCCCAGAGACAGAAGGTTGAAATGGACAGGCCCCCAGGCCCTAATCTGAACCTTAGCTTTGGTTTCCATGTTTCCTTTCTCAGAGGACTGTTTTCGTAGACCAGCACATGGGGTTTTTCTGAGGCACCAAACCAAACCTCTCTCATCTCCACATGGGCAGCTTTCTTACTGGGATGTATCAAACACTTCAGGTAGGAGAGTTCCGCAGGGCCACTGAACAACCAGCACATTCCAAGGTCTCCATGGACCCAAACGCACATTATGACGCATCCTCAGGAGAGGCCATTTCAACTCAGCCCCCTGGGTCGCGTGTTCCAGAGGCAGCAGATCAAACATATCTTGTCGCTAATAGCCAATGGGAATGTGAGGCATGCTGTACAGGGATCCATTCTTCGAACCCTGCTCTCCAGTCCTTCCATATGGTATGTCCTGGAGCCATGCAACAGGACTCGAATGTCCCGCAGAAGGAAACCTTGTGGTTTGGGGCAACCTCCAAACTCAGCGTGGGAAAACTTCCTTGGCCTCATGAGGCCCCCACTTCATGAAGGTGCCATCATGGACACATACTCCAGCCTCAGCCAACGTCTGATCCTCAGCCTGACTTCAGATGCAGGAGATTTTGATTCAGCCTCTGCAGAGTGGGCCTGCTCTGCCCTTGGCTCCAATCCTCACACTAGCTTGTGTTTTCAGACTTCCGTCCTCACACTCCTGGCCCACAAACCCTCCCTACTGGGAATTCTGGGGCCACAATGAAGCACTGTGCCTGCCTCCCAGGAGAAAAATATTGTCTATGGCGCTGCCCAGAAACCCCAAATGAGGATCAAACTGCTTGGCCCTCGGCAACACCCCAATTGCATAGGCTACCTTAAACAGTGATGCTCTGTCGCAAATAGCCTGAGCCCAGACCTTCCAACAGACACGGACACAGCTGGCTGCACACCCAGCACATTGGACCCGCCACTGCCTTAGGCCACCATCCATTCCCAACCTGGGTTTTCAGTCATCGGAACCTAGACCTTATCTCCAATCCCTGCACAGGGGGGAACCTGATGCACAAGTCAGAACCCCTCCTTCCCCATGGCAAGAAACCTTGCTGCTGGCAGTGAGTCAAACCTTCAGTGTAGGAGAAAACGGCATGGCCCATGAGGCCACGCCCAAGCGTGAGGGCCGCCTTGGGCACAAACACACATTGTGACCCTCAGCGTGAGTACCTTATTCAAGTAACGCCTCTCAGTGACTGGACCAAGAGCCCGCATATGTGGCTTGCCATGCCCATAGGCACCCAGGACTAACTAGATGGTGTGTATTCCAGTTGAGGGAACCCACTGCTGTGCTCTAGAGTCCCTCTCCTGGGGGGTCCCCTGTGGCAGAAAACAGTACTCTTCATTCCCACAGAATGAACACAAACACTTGGGAGCTTGGACAATCCCCAGAAAGGAAGGCTCTTCCTCGGCCTCAAAGACAACCCCTACCCTGACCGGACACTGTAAACGCAACACCCAGAGACAAAATCCTGAGTGACTGCCTCCCACTTGCCCTACTTTGATTTCCAGAGGATCTCCCCTCACGGACTAGAGATCAGGCCAGCCATTACATTGGCCCCTAGCTGAGCCAAGTTTGCTTTTTCAGACATCTGTCCCCACAGCCCTGGCAAACACAGCCTCTAGGCTGGGTCCTTTGGAGCCATACCACAGGACCGTGCCTGCTCTCTCCTGGGAAACTGTCTCCATTTTTTTGGCCACACACCTCCAGAATATGAGAAACCTCAAGGCCTCCGAGGACATCCCACTACTGGGAGCCTCACTGGACTCACAGGGGCATTCGGACACAAGCTGAGCAGCTACATCCATGAATGCATGCACACAGATGTCAACAGAGATAGAAGGTTGAGCCGGACAGGCCTTTAGGCCGTAGTCTCAACTCTTGCTTTGGTTTCCAGGTGTCACTCCTCAGAGGCTTTGGTTCGAAGAACAGGGTATGGGGCTTTCCTGAGGCACGGAACAGAACTCCTCTCGTCTCCACATGGGATGTTTCCTTGTTGGAGCCGTGTCAAACACCTCATGTTTGAGAATCCTGCAGAGTCCCTGAGCCACCTCCACATTCCAAGGTCTCCAGGCCACCAAGCCACAGTAGGACTCATCTTCAGGAGAGACCATTTCAACTCTCCCCCCGGGTAGCTCACCCAGGAGCCCGCAGATTGAGCCTGCCTTGTCCTGACTAAAGAGTGGGAATATGAGGTGGCGTTCCCATGCATCCATGCTTAGACACCTGCTCTCGAGTCTTTCCATATGGGGCCTCTTGGAACCATCCAATAGGACTCGACTGTCGTGCAGAAGGTAAACTTCAGTTTTGGAGCAGTTCACAAATCCCATCGTAGGCAAAACTTTCTGGCCTCATGAAGCCCCCACACCCTTCAGGAAGAGGCCATGCTGGACAAAAACTCTAGCCTGAGGCACGTCTCATAGTTGACATGACCTCAGTGCAGGAGATCTCGATTCAGCCTCTGCAGAGTGGGCCTGCCGTGCCCTCGGTCCCAAACCTCACGCTAGCTTGTGTTTTCAGACTTCCTTCCTCACACTCCTGGCAAACAAGCCCTCCGGACTAGGAAATCCGGAACCAAAACCCAGCCCAGTGTCTGCCCAACGGAAGAAAAATGTTTCCCTGTGGGGCTCTCCATAAAACCCAGATGAGGATCAACCTGCTCGGGTCGACGGTACCCGAACTGGATAGGCTGCTCTGGGCACTCATGCTCTGCCTGACACAGCCTGAAGCCAGACGTCCAGACAGACAAGGAGACAGATGGCCGCACCCCCAGCACTTCGGACACGCCATGGTCTTATGCCGTCACCTCATCCTAACCTTGGTTTTCAGATATCTGAACCTAGACATTATATCAATTCTCCACACAGCTGGGTATAACAAGCACAAAACAGAACTCCTCCTTCCCCATGGCTGTCAAGCTTGCTCTTGGCATGGAGTCACACCTTCAGGGTGGGTGAAATCTTCATGGCCCCTGATGCCACGCCCAAACTTGAGTGCTGCTTGGGCACAAATTCACACTGTGACCCTCAGGATGAGCCCCATGTCAAAGAAAGGCCTGTCAGGGCCTGGACCAAGAGCCCACATATGGGGCTTGCCAAGCCCCTATGCACCCAATCCTCACCACGGTTTGAATTTTCCAGTCGCCCCGCCCTTACCTGGAGCTCTGCTCCTGAATCCCTTTCTTGGAGAGACCTATGAGCCAGACAACACGACTCCACCCTTCCCACAAAATGACCCCAAACTCTTGGGAGCTGGGACAAATCCCCAGAGAGGGATACTCGTCCACAGTACCTGAGGCCACCGCTCCAATCCACGGCTATCCCGGACACAACATCCAGAGACAAAAGCCTGAAGGAACGCCTCCCATTCGCCCTTGTTTCAGAGGCCCAGGAGCTCCCTCTCGGGCTGTACATCCGGCCTGCCATACCCTAAACGCCACTCATAAGCTGAGTTTTTGTATTCAGACTTCTGTGCCCACAGCCTGGACCCACACAACTCCCAGGCTAGGGCCTCTGGACCAAACAGCGAAAGATTGTGCCTGCCCTCTCTAAGGAAAGTGTGCCCAATCCATTGACCACAACCCTACAGGTTAGGGAAAAGCTCCAAGGTCCCTGAGGCCATCAATAGTATAGGCCACCCTGGACCAAGAGGGGCTCTCTGACACCAGCGGAGCAACTATCTCCACTTAGACTCTCACACAGTGTCCCCAGAGACAGAAGGTTGAAATGGACAGGCCCCCAGGCCCTAATCTGAACCTTAGCTTTGGTTTCCATGTTTCCTTTCTCAGAGGACTGTTTTCGTAGACCAGCACATGGGGTTTTTCTGAGGCACCAAACCAAACCTCTCTCATCTCCACATGGGCAGCTTTCTTACTGGGATGTATCAAACACTTCAGGTAGGAGAGTTCCGCAGGGCCACTGAACAACCAGCACATTCCAAGGTCTCCATGGACCCAAACGCACATTATGACGCATCCTCAGGAGAGGCCATTTCAACTCAGCCCCCTGGGTCGCGTGTTCCAGAGGCAGCAGATCAAACATATCTTGTCGCTAATAGCCAATGGGAATGCGAGGCATGCTGTACAGGGATCCATCCTTCGAACCCTGCTCTCCAGTCCTTCCATGTGGTATGTCCTGGAGCCATGCAACAGGACTCGAATGTCCCGCAGAAGGAAACCTTGTGGTTTGGGGCAACCTCCAAACTCAGCGTGGGAAAACTTCCTTGGCCTCATGAGGCCCCCACTTCATGAAGGTGCCATCATGGACACATACTCCAGCCTCAGCCCACGTCTGATCCTCAGCCTGACTTCAGATGCAGGAGATTTTGATTCAGCCTCTGCAGAGTGGGCCTGCTCTGCCCTTGGCTCCAATCCTCACACTAGCTTGTGTTTTCAGACTTCCGTCCTCACACTCCTGGCCCACAAACCCTCCCTACTGGGAATTCTGGGGCCACAATGAAGCACTGTGCCTGCCTCCCAGGAGAAAAATATTGTCTATGGCGCTGCCCAGAAACCCCAAATGAGGATCAAACTGCTTGGCCCTCGGCAACACCCCAATTGCATAGGCTACCTTAAACAGTGATGCTCTGTCGCAAATAGCCTGAGCCCAGACCTTCCAACAGACACCGACACAGCTGGCTGCACACCCAGCACATTGGACCCGCCACTGCCTTAGGCCACCATCCATTCCCAACCTGGGTTTTCAGTCATCGGAACCTAGACCTTATCTCCAATCCCTGCACAGGGGGGAACCTGATGCACAAGTCAGAACCCCTCCTTCCCCATGGCAAGAAACCTTGCTGCTGGCAGTGAGTCAAACCTTCAGTGTAGGAGAAAACGGCATGGCCCATGAGGCCACGCCCAAGCGTGAGGGCCGCCTTGGGCACAAACACACATTGTGACCCTAGGGTGAGTACTTTATTCAAGTAACGCCTCTCAGTGACTGGACCAAGAGCCCGCATATGTGGCTTGCCATGTCCATAGGCACCCAGGACTAACTAGATGGTGTGTATTCCAGTTGAGGGAACCCACTGCTGTGCTCTAGAGTCCCTCTCCTGGGGGGTCCCCTGTGGCAGAAAACAGTACTCTTCATTCCCACAGAATGAACACAAACACTTGGGAGCTTGGACAATCCCCAGAAAGGAAGGCTCTTCCTCGGCCTCAAAGACAACCCCTACCCTGACCGGACAGTGTAAACGCAACACCCAGAGACAAAATCCTGAGTGACTGCCTCCCACTTGCCCTACTTTGATTTCCAGAGGATCTCCCCTCACGGACTGGAGATCAGGTCAGCCATTACATTGGCCCCTAGCTGAGCCAAGTTTGCTTTTTCAGACATCTGTCCCCACAGCCCTGGCAAACACAGCCTCTAGGCTGGGTCCTTTGGAGCCATACCACAGGACCGTGCCTGCTCTCTCCTGGGAGACTGTGTCCATTTTTTTGGCCACACACCTCCAGAATATGAGAAACCTCAAGGCCTCCGAGGACATCCCACTACTGGGAGCCTCACTGGACTCACAGGGGCATTCGGACACAAGCTGAGCAGCTACATCCATGAAGGCATGCACACAGATGTCAACAGAGATACAAGGTTGAGCCGGACAGGCCTTTAGGCCGTAGTCTCAACTCTTGCTTTGGTTTCCAGGTGTCACTCCTCAGAGGCTTTGGTTCGAAGAACAGGGTATGGGGCTTTCCTGAGGCACGGAACAGAACTCCTCTCGTCTCCACATGGGAAGTTTCCTTGTTGGAGCCGTGTCAAACACCTCATGTTTGAGAATCCTGCAGAGTCCCTGAGCCACCTCCACATTCCAAGGTCTCCAGGCCACCAAGCCACAGTAGGACTCATCTTCAGGAGAGACCATTTCAACTCTCCCCCCGGGTAGCTCACCCAGGAGCCCGCAGATTGAGCCTGCCTTGTCCTGACTAAAGAGTGGGAATATGAGGTGGCTTTCCCAGGCATCCATGCTTAGACACCTGCTCTCGAGTCTTTCCATATGGGGCCTCTTGGAACCATCCAATAGGACTCGACTGTCGTGCAGAAGGTAACCTTCAGTTTTGGAGCAGTTCACAAATCCCATCGTAGCCAAAGCTTTCTGGCCTCATGAAGCCCCCACACCCTTCAGGAAGAGGCCATGCTGGACAAAAACTCTAGCCTGAGGCACGTCTCATAGTTGACATGACCTCAGTGCAGGAGATCTCGATTCAGCCTCTGCAGAGTGGGCCTGCCGTGCCCTCGGTCCCAAACCTCACGCTAGCTTGTGTTTTCAGACTTCCTTCCTCACACTCCTGGCAAACAAGCCCTCCGGACTAGGAACTCCGGAACCAAAACCCAGCCCAGTGTCAGCCCAACGGAAAAAAAACGTTTCCCTGTGGGGCTCTCCAGATAACCCAGATGAGGATCAACCTGCTCGGGCCTCGACGGTACCCGAACTGGATAGGCTGCTCTGGGCAGTCATGCTCTGCCTGACACAGCCTGAACCCAGACGTCCAGACAGACAAGGAGACAGCTGGCCGCACACCCATCACTTCGGACACGCCATGGTCTTATGCCGTCACCTCATCCTAACCTTGGTTTTCAGATATCTGAACCTAGACATTATATCAATTCTCCACACAGCTGGGTATAGCAAGCACAAAACAGAACTCCTCCTTCCCCATGGCTGTCAAGCTTGCTCTTGGCATGGAGTCACACCTTCAGGGTGGGAGAAACCTTCATGGCTTCTGATGCCACGCCCAAACTTGAGTGCTGCTTGGGCACAAATTCACACTGTGACCCTCAGCATGAGCCCCATGTCAAAGAAAGGCCTGTCAGGGCCTGGACCAAGAGCCCACATATGGGGCTTGCCAAACCCCTATGCACCCAATCCTCACCACGGTTTGAATTTTCCAGTCGCCCCGCCCATACCTGGAGCTCTGCTCTGGAATTCCTTTCTTGGAGAGACCCATGAGCCAGACAACACGACTCCACCCTTCCCACAAAATGACCCCAAACTCTTGGCAGCTGGGACAAATCCCCAGAGAGTGATACTCGTCCACAGTACCTGAGGCCACCGCTCCAATCCACGGCTATCCCTGACACAACATCCAGAGACAAAAGCCTGAAGGAACGCCTCCCACTCGCCCTTGTTTCAGAGGCCCAGGAGCTCCCTCTCAGTCTGTACATCCGGCCTGCCATACCCTAGGCGCCACTCATAAGCTGAGTTTGTGTATTCAGACTTCTGTGCCCACAGCCTGGACCCACACAACATCCAGGCTAGGGCCTCTGGACCAAACAGCGAAAGATTGTGTCTGCCCTCTCCAAGGAAAGTGTCCAATCCATTGACCACAACCCCACAGGTTAGGGAAAAGCTCCAAGGTCCCTGAGTCCATCAATAGTATAGGCCACCCTGGACTAAGAGGGGCTCTCTGACACCAGCGGAGCAACTATCTCCACTTAGACTCTCAGACAGTGTCCCCAGAGACAGAAGGTTGAAATGGACAGGCCCCCAGGCTCTAATCTGAACCTTAGCTTTGGTTTCCATGTTTCCGTTCTCAGAGGACTGTTTTCGTAGACCAGCACATGGGGTTTTTCTGAGGCACCAAACCAAACCTCTCTCATCTCCACATGGGCAGCTTTCTTACTGGGATGTATCAAACACTTCAGGTAGGAGAGTTCCGCAGGGCCACTGAACAACCAGCACATTCCAAGGTCTCCATGGACCCAAACGCACATTATGACGCATCCTCAGGAGAGGCCATTTCAACTCAGCCCCCTGGGTCGCGTGTTCCAGAGGCAGCAGATCAAACATATCTTGTCGCTAATAGCCAATGGGAATGCGAGGCATGCTGTACAGGGATCCATCCTTCGAACCCTGCTCTCCAGTCCTTCCATATGGTATGTCCTGGAGCCATGCAACAGGACTCGAATGTCCCGCAGAAGGAAACCTTGTGGTTTGGGGCAACCTCCAAACTCAGCGTGGGAAAACTTCCTTGGCCTCATGAGGCCCCCACTTCATGAAGGTGCCATCATGGACACATACTCCAGCCTCAGCCAACGTCTGATCCTCAGCCTGACTTCAGATGCAGGAGATTTTGATTCAGCCTCTGCAGAGTGGGCCTGCTCTGCCCTTGGCTCCAATCCTCACACTAGCTTGTGTTTTCAGACTTCCGTCCTCACACTCCTGGCCCACAAACCCTCCCTACTGGGAATTCTGGGGCCACAATGAAGCACTGTGCCTGCCTCCCAGGAGAAAAATATTGTCTATGGCGCTGCCCAGAAACCCCAAATGAGGATCCAACTGCTTGGCCCTCGGCAACACCCCAATTGCATAGGCTACCTTAAACAGTGATGCTCTGTCGCAAATAGCCTGAGCCCAGACCTTCCAACAGACACGGACACAGCTGGCTGCACACCCAGCACATTGGACCCGCCACTGCCTTAGGCCACCATCCATTCCCAACCTGGGTTTTCAGTCATCGGAACCTAGACCTTATCTCCAATCCCTGCACAGGGGGGAACCTGATGCACAAGTCAGAACCCCTCCTTCCCCATGGCAAGAAACCTTGCTGCTGGCAGTGAGTCAAACCTTCAGTGTAGGAGAAAACAGCATGGCCCATGAGGCCACGCCCAAGCGTGAGGGCCGCCTTGGGCACAAACACACATTGTGACCCTAGCGTGAGTACTTTATTCAAGTAACGCCTCTCAGTGACTGGACCAAGAGCCCGCATATGTGGCTTGCCATGCCCATAGGCACCCAGGACTAACTAGATGGTGTGTATTCCAGTTGAGGGAACCCACTGCTGTGCTCTAGAGTCCCTCTCCTGGGGGGTCCCCTGTGGCAGAAAACAGTACTCTTCATTCCCACAGAATGAACACAAACACTTGGGAGCTTGGACAATCCCCAGAAAGGAAGGCTCTTCCTCGGCCTCAAAGACAACCCCTACCCTGACCGGACACTGTAAACGCAACACCCAGAGACAAAATCCTGAGTGACTGCCTCCCACTTGCCCTACTTTGATTTCCAGAGGATCTCCCCTCACGGACTAGAGATCAGGCCAGCCATTACATTGGCCCCTAGCTGAGCCAAGTTTGCTTTTTCAGACATCTGTCCCCACAGCCCTGGCAAACACAGCCTCTAGGCTGGGTCCTTTGGAGCCATACTACAGGACCGTGCCTGCTCTCTCCTGGGAGACTGTGTCCATTTTTTTGGCCACACACCTCCAGAATATGAGAAACCTCAAGGCCTCCGAGGACATCCCACTACTGGGAGCCTCACTGGACTCACAGGGGCATTCGGACACAAGCTGAGCAGCTACATCCATGAATGCATGCACACAGATGTCAACAGAGATAGAAGGTTGAGCCGGACAGGCCTTTAGGCCGTAGTCTCAACTCTTGCTTTGGTTTCCAGGTGTCACTCCTCAGAGGCTTTGGTTCGAAGAACAGGGTATGGGGCTTTCCTGAGGCACGGAACAGAACTCCTCTCGTCTCCACATGGGAAGTTTCCTTGTTGGAGCCGTGTCAAACTCCTCATGTTGGAGAATCCTGCAGAGTCCCTGAGCCACCTCCACATTCCAAGGTCTCCAGGCCACCAAGCCACAGTAGGACTCATCTTCAGGAGAGACCATTTCAACTCTCCCCTCCAGGTAGCTCACCCAGGAGCCCGCAGATTGAGCCTGCCTTGTCCTGACTAAAGAGTGGGAATATGAGGTGGCGTTCCCAGGCATCCATGCTTAGACACCTGCTCTCGAGTCTTTCCATAGGGGGCCTCTTGGAACCATCCAATAGGACTCGACTGTCGTGCAGAAGGTAACCTTCAGTTTTGGAGCAGTTCACAAATCCCATCGTAGGCAAAACGTTCTGGCCTCATGAAGCCCCCACACCCTTCAGGAAGAGGCCATGCTGGACAAAAAGTCTAGCCTGAGGCACGTCTCATAGTTGACATGACCTCAGTGCAGGAGATCTCGATTCAGCCTCTGCAGAGTGGGCCTGCCGTGCCCTCGGTCCCAAACCACACGCTAGCTTGTGTTTTCAGACTTCCTTCCTCACACTCCTGGCAAACAAGCCCTCCGGACTAGGAACTCCGGAACCAAAACCCAGCCCCGTGTCTGCCCAACGGAAGAAAAACGTTTCCCTGTGGGGCTCTCCACAAAACCCAGATGAGGATCAACCTGCTCGGGCCTCGACGGTACCCGAACTGGATAGGCTGCTCTGGGCACTCATGCTCTGCCTGACACAGCCTGAACCCAGACGTCCAGACAGACAAGGAGACAGCTGGCCGCACACCCAGCACTTCGGACACGCCATGGTCTTATGCCGTCACCTCATCCTAACCTTGGTTTTCAGATATCTGAACCTAGACATTATATCAATTCTCCACACAGCTGGGTATAGCAAGCACAAAACAGAACTCCTCCTTCCCCATGGCTGTCAAGCTTGCTCTTGGCATGGAGTCACACCTTCAGGGTGGGAGAAACCTTCATGGCTTCTGATGCCACGCCCAAACTTGAGTGCTGCTTGGGCACAAATTCACACTGTGACCCTCAGCATGAGCCCCATGTCAAAGAAAGGCCTGTCAGGGCCTGGACAAAGAGCCCACATATGGGGCTTGCCAAGCCCCTATGCACCCAATCCTCACCACGGTTTGAATTTTCCAGTCGCCCCGCCCATACCTGGAGCTCTGCTCTGGAATTCCTTTCTTGGAGAGACCCATGAGCCAGACAACACGACTCCACCCTTCCCACAAAATGACCCCAAACTCTTGGGAGCTGGGACAAATCCCCAGAGAGGGATACTCGTCCACAGTACCTGAGGCCACCGCTCCAATCCACGGCTATCCCGGACACAACATCCAGAGACAAAAGCCTGAAAAAACGCCTCCCACTCTTCCTTGTATCAGAGGCCCAGGAGCTCCCTCTCGGGCTCTACATCCGGCCTGCCATACCCTAGACGCCACTCATAAGCTGAGTTTGTGTATTCAGACTTCTGTGCCCACAGCCTGGACCCACACCACATCCAGGCTAGGGCCTCTGGACCAAACAGCGAAAGATTGTGCCTGCCCTCTCCAAGGAAAGTGTGCCCAATCCATTGACCACATCCCTACAGGTTAGGGAAAAGCTCCAAGGTCCCCGAGGCCATCAATAGTATAGGCCACCCTGGACTAAGAGGGGCTCTCTGACACCAGCGGAGCAACTATCTCCACCTAGACTCTCAGACAGTGTCCCCAGAGACAGAAGGTTGAAATGGACAGGCCCCCAGGCCCTAATCTGAACCTTAGCTTTGGTTTCCATGTTTCCTTTCTCAGAGGACTGTTTTCGTAGACCAGCACATGGGGCTTTTCTGAGGCACCAAACCAAACATCTCTCATCTCCACATGGGCAGCTTTCTTACTGGGATGTATCAAACACTTCAGGTAGGAGAGTTCCGCAGGGCCACTGAACAACCAGCACATTCCAAGGTCTCCATGGACCCAAACGCACATTATGACGCATCCTCAGGAGAGGCCATTTCAACTCAGCCCCCTGGGTCGCGTGTTCCAGAGGCAGCAGATCAAACATATCTTGTCGCTAATAGCCAATGGGAATGCGAGGCATGCTGTACAGGGATCCATCCTTCGAACCCTGCTCTCCAGTCCTTCCATATGGTATGTCCTGGAGCCATGCAACAGGGCTCGAATGTCCCGCAGAAGGAAACCTTGTGGTTTGGGGCAACCTCCAAACTCAGCGTGGGAAAACTTCCTTGGCCTCATGAGGCCCCCACTTCATGAAGGTGCCATCATCGACACATACTCCAGCCTCAGCCAACGTCTGATACTCAGCCTGACTTCAGATGCAGGAGATTTTGATTCAGCCTCTGCAGAGTGGGCCTGCTCTGCCCTTGGCTCCATCCTCACACTAGCTTGTGTTTTCAGACTTCCGTCCTCACACTCCTGGCCCACAAACCCTCCCTACTGGGAATCTGGGGCCACAGTGAAGCACTGTGCCTGCCTCCCAGGAGAAAAACATTGTCTATGGCGCTGCCCAGAAACCCCAAATGAGGATCAAACTGCTTGGCCCTCGGCAACACCCCAATTGCATAGGCTACCTTAAACAGTGATGCTCTGTCACAAATAGCCTGAGTCCAGACCTTCCAACAGACACCGACACAGCTGGCTGCACACCCAGCACATTGGACCCGCCACTGCCTTAGGCCACCATCCATTCCGAACCTGGTTTTTCAGTCATCGGAACCTACACCTTATCTCCAATCCCTGCACAGGGGGGAACCTGATGCACAAGTCAGAACCCTTCCTTCCCCATGGCAAGAAACCTTGCTGCTGGCAGTGAGTCAAACCTTCAGTGTAGGAGAAAACGGCATGGCCCATGAGGCCACGCCCAAGCGTGAGGGCCACCTTGGGCACAAACACCCATTGTGACCCTCAGCGTGAGTACCTTATTCAAGTAACGCCTCTCAGTGACTGGACCAAGAGCCCGCATATGTGGCTTGCCATGCCCATAGGCACCCAGGACTAACTAGATGGTGTGTATTCCAGTTGAGGGAACCCACTGCTGTGCTCTAGAGTCCCTCCCCTGGGGGGTCCCCTGTGGCAGAATACAGTACTCTTCATTCCCACAGAATGAACACAAACACTTGGGAGCTTGGACAATCCCCCGAGAGGAAGGCTCTTCCTCGGCCTCTGAGACAACCCCTACCCTGACCGGACACTGTAAACGCAACACCCAGAGACAAAATCCTGAGTGACTGCCTCCCACTTGCCCTACTTTGATTTCCAGAGGATCTCCCCTCACGGACTAGAGATCAGGCCTGCCATTACATTGGCCCCTAGCTGAGCCAAGTTTGCTTTTTCAGACATCTGTACCCACAGCCCTGGCAAACACAGCCTCTAGGCTGGGTCCTCTGGAGCCATACCACAGGACCGTGCCTGCTCTCTCCTGGGAAACTGTGTCCATTCCTTTGGCCACACACCTCCAGAATATGAGAAACCTCAAGGCCTCCGAGGACATCCCACTACTGGGAGCCTCACTGGACTCACAGGGGCATTCGGACACAAGCTGAGCAGCTACATCCATGAATGCATGCACACAGATGTCAACAGAGATAGAAGATTGAGCCGGACAGGCCATTAGGCCGTAGTCTCAACTCTTGCTTTGGTTTCCAGGTGTCACTCCTCAGAAGCTTTGGTTCGAAGAACAGGGTATGGGGCTTTCATGAGGCACGGAACAGAACTCCTCTCGCCTCCACATGGGAAGTTTCCTTGTTGGAGCCGTGTCAAACACCTCATGTTGGAGAATCCTGCAGAGTCCCTGAGCCACCTCCACATTCCAAGGTCTCCCAGGCCACCAAGCCACAGTAGGACTCATCTTCAGGAGAGACCATTTCAACTCTCCCCTCCGGGTACCTCACCCAGGAGCCCGCAGATTGAGCCTGCCTTGTCCTGACTAAAGAGTGGGAATATGAGGTGGCGTTCCCAGGCATCCATGCTTAGACACCTGCTCTCGAGTCTTTCCATATGGGGCCTCTTGGAACCATCCAAGAGGACTCGACTGTCGTGCAGAAGGTAACCTTCAGTTTTGGAGCAGTTCACAAATCCCATCGTAGGCAAAACTTTCTGGCCTCATGAAGCCCCCACACCCTTCAGGAAGAGGCCATGCTGGACAAGAACTCTAGCCTGAGGCACGTCTCATAGTTGACATGACCTCAGTGCAGGAGATCTCGATTCAGCCTCTGCAGAGTGGGCCTGCCGTGCCCTCGGTCCCAAACCTCACGCTAGCTTGTGTTTTCAGACGTCCTTCCTCACACTCCTGGCAAACAAGCACTCCGGACTAGGAACTCCGGAACCAAAACCCAGCCCAGTGTCTGCCCAACGGACAAAAAACGTTTCCCTGTGGGGCTCTCCAGAAAACCCAGATGAGGATCAACCTGCTCGGGCCTCGACGGTACCCGAACTGGATAGGCTGCTCTGGGCACTCATGCTCTGCCTGACACAGCCTGAAGCCAGACGTCCAGACAGACAAGGAGACAGCTGGCCGCACACCCAGCACTTCGGACACGCCATGGTCTTATGCCGTCACCTCATCCTAACCTTGGTTTTCAGATATCTGAACCTAGACATTATATCAATTCTCCACACAGCTGGGTATAGCAAGCACAAAACAGAACTCCTCCTTCCCCATGGCTGTCAAGCTTGCTCTTGGCATGGAGTCACACCTTCAGGGTGGGAGAATCCTTCATGGCTTCTGATGCCACGCCCAAACTTGAGTGCTGCTTGGGCACAAATTCACACTGTGGCCCTCAGCATGAGCCCCATGTCAAAGAAAGGCCTGTCAGGGCCTGGACCAAGAGCCCACATATGGGGCTTGCCAAAACCCTATGCACCCAATCCTCACCACGGGTTGAATTTTCCAGTCGCCCTGCCCATACCTGGAGCTCTGCTCTGGAATCCCTTTCTTGGAGAGACCCATGAGCCAGACAACACGACTCCACCCTTCCCACAAAATGACCCCAAACTCTTGGCAGCTGGGACAAATCCCCAGAGAGGGATACTCGTCCACAGTACCTGAGGCCACCGCTCCAATCCAGGGATATCCCGGACACAACATCCAGAGACAAAAGCCTGAAGGAACGCCTCCCACTCGCCCTTGTTTCAGAGGCCCAGGAGCTCCCTCTCGGGCTGTACATCCGGCCTGCCATACCCTAGGCGCCACTCATAAGCTGAGTTTGTGTATTCAGACTTCTGTGCCCACAGCCTGGACCCACACAACATCCAGGCTAGGGCCTCTGGACCAAACAGCGAAAGATTGTGCCTGCCCTCTCCAAGGAAAGTGTGCCCAATCCATTGACCACAACCCTACAGGTTAGGGAAAAGCTCCAAGGTCCCTGAGGCCATCAATAGTATAGGCCACCCTGGACTAAGAGGGGCTCTCTGACACCAGCGGAGCAACAATCTCCACTTAGACTCTCAGACAGTGTCCCCAGAGACAGAAGGTTGAAATGGACAGGCCCCCAGGCCCTAATCTGAACCTTAGCTTTGGTTTCCATGTTTCCTTTCTCAGAGGACTGTTTTCGTAGACCAGCACATGGGGCTTTTCTGAGGCACCAAACCAAACATCTCTCATCTCCACATGGGCAGCTTTCTTACTGGGATGTATCAAACACTTCAGGTAGGAGAGTTCCGAAGGGCCACTGAACAACCAGCACATTCCAAGGTCTCCATGGACCCAAACGAACATTATGACGCATCCTCAGGAGAGGCCATTTCAACTCAGCCCCCTGGGTCGCGTGTACCAGAGGCAGCAGATCAAACATATCTTGTCGCTAATAGCCAATGGGAATGCGAGGCATGCTGTACAGGGATCCATCCTTCGAACCCTGCTCTCCAGTCCTTCCATATGGTATGTCCTGGAGCCATGCAACAGGGCTCAAATGTCCCGCAGAAGGAAACCTTGTGGTTTGGGGCAACCTCCAAACTCAGCGTGGGAAAACTTCCTTGGCCTCATGAGGCCCCCACTTCATGAAGGTGCCATCATGGACACATACTCCAGCCTCAGCCAACGTCTGATCCTCAGCCTGACTTCAGATGCAGGAGATTTTGATTCAGCCTCTGCAGAGTGGGCCTGCTCTGCCCTTGGCTCCAATCCTCACACTAGCTTGTGTTTTCAGACTTCCGTCCTCACACTCCTGGCCCACAAACCCTCCCTACTGGGAATTCTGGGGCCACAATGAAGCACTGTGCCTGCCTCCCAGGAGAAAAACATTGTCTATGGCGCTGCCCAGAAACCCCAAATGAGGATCCAACTGCTTGGCCCTCGGCAACACCCCAATTGCATAGGCTACCTTAAACAGTGATGCTCTGTCGCAAATAGCCTGAGCCCAGACCTTCCAACAGACACCGACACAGCTGGCTGCACACCCTGCACATTGGACCCGCCACTGCCTTAGGCCACCATCCATTCCCAACCTGGGTTTTCAGTCATCGGCACCTAGACCTTATCTCCAATCCCTGCACAGGGGGGAACCTGATGCACAAGTCAGAACCCCTCCTTCCCCATGGCAAGAAACCTTGCTGCTGGCAGTGAGTCAAACCTTCAGTGTAGGAGAAAACGGCATGGCCCATGAGGCCACGCCCAAGCGTGAGGGCCGCCTTGGGCACCAACACACATTGTGAACCTCAGCGTCAGTACCTTATTCAAGTAACGCCTCTCAGTGACTGGACCAAGAGCCCGCATATGTGGCTTGCCATGCCCATAGGCACCCAGGACTAACTAGATGGTGTGTATTCCAGTTGAGGGAACCCACTGCTGTGCTCTAGAGTCCCTCTCCTTGGGGGTCCCCTGTGGCAGAAAACAGTACTCTTCATTTCCACAGAATGAACACAAACACTTGGGAGGTTGGACAATCCCCCGAGAGGAAGGCACTTCCTCGGCCTCTGAGACAACCTCTACCCTGACCGGACACTGTAAACGCAACACCCAGAGACAAAATCCTGAGTGACTGCCTCCCACTTCCCTACTTTGATTTCCAGAGGATCTCCCCTCACGGACTAGAGATCAGGCCTGCCATTACATTGGCCCCTAGCTGAGCCAAGTTTGCTTTTTCAGACATCCGTTCCCACAGCACTGGCAAACACAGCCTCTAGGCTGGGTCCTCTGGAGCCATACCACAGGACCGTGCCTGCTCTCTCCTGGGAAACTGTGTCCATTCCTTTGGCCACACACCTCCAGAATATGAGAAACCTCAAGGCCTCCGAGGACATCCCACTACTGGGAGCCTCACTGGACTCACAGGGGCATTCGGACACAAGCTGAGCAGCTACATCCATGAATGCATGCACACAGATGTCAACAGAGATAGAAGGTTGAGCCGGACAGGCCTTTGGGCCGTAGTCTCAACTGTTGCTTTGGTTTCCAGGTGTCACTCCTCAGAGGCTTTGGTTCGAAGAACACGGTATGGGGCTTTCCTGAGGCACGGAACAGAACTCCTCTCGTCTCCACATGGGAAGTTTCCTTGTTGGAGCGGTGTCAAACAACTCATGTTGGAGAATCCTGCAGAGTCCCTGAGCCACCTCCACATTCCAAGGTCTCCCAGGCCACCAAGCCACAGTAGGACTCATCTTCAGGAGAGACCATTTCAACTCTCCCCTCTGGGTTGCTCACCCAGGAGCCCGCAGATTGAGCCTGCCTTGTCCTGACTAAAGAGTGGGAATATGAGGTGGAGTTCCCAGGCATCCATGCTTAGACACCTGCTCTCCAGTCTTTCCATATGGGGCCTCTTGGAACCATCCAATAGGACTCGACTGTCGTGCAGAAAGTAACCTTCAGTTTTGGAGCAGTTCACAAATCCCATCGTAGGCAAAACTTTCTGGCATCATGAAGCCCCCATACCCTTCAGGAAGAGGCCATGCTGGACAAGAACTCTAGCCTGAGGCACGTCTCATAGTTGACATGACCTCAGTGCAGGAGATCTCGATTCAGCCTCTGCAGAGTGGGCCTGCCGTGCCCTCGGTCCCAAACCTCACGCTAGCTTGTGTTTTCAGACTTCCTTCCTCACACTCCTGGCAAACAAGCCCTCCGGACTAGGAACTCCGGCCCAAAACCCAGCCCAGTGTCTGCCCAACGGAAAAAAAACGTTTCCTGTGGGGCTCTCCAGAAAACCCAGATGAGGATCAACCTGCTCGGGCCTCGACGGTACCTGAACTTGATAGGCTGCTCTGGGCACTCATGCTCTGCCTGACACAGCCTGAAGCCAGACGTCCAGACAGACAAGGAGACAGCTGGCCGCACACCCAGCACTTCGGACACGCCATGGTCTTATGCCGTCACCTCATCCTAACCTTGGTTTTCAGATATCTGAACCTAGACATTATATCAATTCTCCACACAGCTGGGTATAGCAAGCACAAAACAGAACTCCTCCTTCCCCATGGCTGTCAAGCTTGCTCTTGGCATGGAGTCACACCTTCAGGGTGGGAGAAACCTTCATGGCTTCTGATGCCACGCCCAAACTTGAGTGCTGCTTGGGCACAAATTCACACTGTGACCCTCAGCATGAGCCCCATGTCAAAGAAAGGCCTGTCAGGGCCTGGACCAAGAGCCCACATATGGGGCTTGCCAAAACCCTATGCACCCAATCCTCACCACGGGTTGAATTTTCCAGTCGCCCTGCCCATACCTGGAGCTCTGCTCTGGAATCCCTTTCTTGGAGAGACCCATGAGCCAGACAACACGACTCCACCCTTCCCACAAAATGACCCCAAACTCTTGGCAGCTGGGACAAATCCCCAGAGAGGGATACTCGTCCACAGTACCTGAGGCCACCGCTCCAATCCAGGGATATCCCGGACACAACATCCAGAGACAAAAGCCTGAAGGAACGCCTCCCACTCGCCCTTGTTTCAGAGGCCCAGGAGCTCCCTCTCGGGCTGTACATCCGGCCTGCCATACCCTAGGCGCCACTCATAAGCTGAGTTTGTGTATTCAGACTTCTGTGCCCACAGCCTGGACCCACACAACATCCAGGCTAGGGCCTCTGGACCAAACAGCGAAAGATTGTGCCTGCCCTCTCCAAGGAAAGTGTGCCCAATCCATTGACCACAACCCTACAGGTTAGGGAAAAGCTCCAAGGTCCCTGAGGCCATCAATAGTATAGGCCACCCTGGACTAAGAGGGGCTCTCTGACACCAGCGGAGCAACAATCTCCACTTAGACTCTCAGACAGTGTCCCCAGAGACAGAAGGTTGAAATGGACAGGCCCCCAGGCCCTAATCTGAACCTTAGCTTTGGTTTCCATGTTTCCTTTCTCAGAGGACTGTTTTCGTAGACCAGCACATGGGGCTTTTCTGAGGCACCAAACCAAACATCTCTCATCTCCACATGGGCAGCTTTCTTACTGGGATGTATCAAACACTTCAGGTAGGAGAGTTCCGAAGGGCCACTGAACAACCAGCACATTCCAAGGTCTCCATGGACCCAAACGAACATTATGACGCATCCTCAGGAGAGGCCATTTCAACTCAGCCCCCTGGGTCGCGTGTACCAGAGGCAGCAGATCAAACATATCTTGTCGCTAATAGCCAATGGGAATGCGAGGCATGCTGTACAGGGATCCATCCTTCGAACCCTGCTCTCCAGTCCTTCCATATGGTATGTCCTGGAGCCATGCAACAGGGCTCAAATGTCCCGCAGAAGGAAACCTTGTGGTTTGGGGCAACCTCCAAACTCAGCGTGGGAAAACTTCCTTGGCCTCATGAGGCCCCCACTTCATGAAGGTGCCATCATGGACACATACTCCAGCCTCAGCCAACGTCTGATCCTCAGCCTGACTTCAGATGCAGGAGATTTTGATTCAGCCTCTGCAGAGTGGGCCTGCTCTGCCCTTGGCTCCAATCCTCACACTAGCTTGTGTTTTCAGACTTCCGTCCTCACACTCCTGGCCCACAAACCCTCCCTACTGGGAATTCTGGGGCCACAATGAAGCACTGTGCCTGCCTCCCAGGAGAAAAACATTGTCTATGGCGCTGCCCAGAAACCCCAAATGAGGATCAAACTGCTTGGCCCTCGGCAACACCCCAATTGCATAGGCTACCTTAAACAGTGATGCTCTGTCGCAAATAGCCTGAGCCCAGACCTTCCAACAGACACCGACACAGCTGGCTGCACACCCTGCACATTGGACCCGCCACTGCCTTAGGCCACCATCCATTCCCAACCTGGGTTTTCAGTCATCGGCACCTAGACCTTATCTCCAATCCCTGCACAGGGGGGAACCTGATGCACAAGTCAGAACCCCTCCTTCCCCATGGCAAGAAACCTTGCTGCTGGCAGTGAGTCAAACCTTCAGTGTAGGAGAAAACGGCATGGCCCATGAGGCCACGCCCAAGCGTGAGGGCCGCCTTGGGCACCAACACACATTGTGAACCTCAGCGTCAGTACCTTATTCAAGTAACGCCTCTCAGTGACTGGACCAAGAGCCCGCATATGTGGCTTGCCATGCCCATAGGCACCCAGGACTAACTAGATGGTGTGTATTCCAGTTGAGGGAACCCACTGCTGTGCTCTAGAGTCCCTCTCCTTGGGGGTCCCCTGTGGCAGAAAACAGTACTCTTCATTTCCACAGAATGAACACAAACACTTGGGAGGTTGGACAATCCCCCGAGAGGAAGGCACTTCCTCGGCCTCTGAGACAACCTCTACCCTGACCGGACACTGTAAACGCAACACCCAGAGACAAAATCCTGAGTGACTGCCTCCCACTTCCCTACTTTGATTTCCAGAGGATCTCCCCTCACGGACTAGAGATCAGGCCTGCCATTACATTGGCCCCTAGCTGAGCCAAGTTTGCTTTTTCAGACATCCGTTCCCACAGCACTGGCAAACACAGCCTCTAGGCTGGGTCCTCTGGAGCCATACCACAGGACCGTGCCTGCTCTCTCCTGGGAAACTGTGTCCATTCCTTTGGCCACACACCTCCAGAATATGAGAAACCTCAAGGCCTCCGAGGACATCCCACTACTGGGAGCCTCACTGGACTCACAGGGGCATTCGGACACAAGCTGAGCAGCTACATCCATGAATGCATGCACACAGATGTCAACAGAGATAGAAGGTTGAGCCGGACAGGCCTTTGGGCCGTAGTCTCAACTGTTGCTTTGGTTTCCAGGTGTCACTCCTCAGAGGCTTTGGTTCGAAGAACAGGGTATGGGGCTTTCCTGAGGCACGGAACAGAACTCCTCTCGTCTCCACATGGGAAGTTTCCTTGTTGGAGCGGTGTCAAACAACTCATGTTGGAGAATCCTGCAGAGTCCCTGAGCCACCTCCACATTCCAAGGTCTCCCAGGCCACCAAGCCACAGTAGGACTCATCTTCAGGAGAGACCATTTCAACTCTCCCCTCTGGGTTGCTCACCCAGGAGCCCGCAGATTGAGCCTGCCTTGTCCTGACTAAAGAGTGGGAATATGAGGTGGAGTTCCCAGGCATCCATGCTTAGACACCTGCTCTCCAGTCTTTCCATATGGGGCCTCTTGGAACCATCCAATAGGACTCGACTGTCGTGCAGAAAGTAACCTTCAGTTTTGGAGCAGTTCACAAATCCCATCGTAGGCAAAACTTTCTGGCATCATGAAGCCCCCATACCCTTCAGGAAGAGGCCATGCTGGACAAGAACTCTAGCCTGAGGCACGTCTCATAGTTGACATGACCTCAGTGCAGGAGATCTCGATTCAGCCTCTGCAGAGTGGGCCTGCCGTGCCCTCGGTCCCAAACCTCACGCTAGCTTGTGTTTTCAGACTTCCTTCCTCACACTCCTGGCAAACAAGCCCTCCGGACTAGGAACTCCGGCCCAAAACCCAGCCCAGTGTCTGCCCAACGGAAAAAAAACGTTTCCTGTGGGGCTCTCCAGAAAACCCAGATGAGGATCAACCTGCTCGGGCCTCGACGGTACCTGAACTTGATAGGCTGCTCTGGGCACTCATGCTCTGCCTGACACAGCCTGAAGCCAGACGTCCAGACAGACAAGGAGACAGCTGGCCGCACACCCAGCACTTCGGACACGCCATGGTCTTATGCCGTCACCTCATCCTAACCTTGGTTTTCAGATATCTGAACCTAGACATTATATCAATTCTCCACACAGCTGGGTATAGCAAGCACAAAACAGAACTCCTCCTTCCCCATGGCTGTCAAGCTTGCTCTTGGCATGGAGTCACACCTTCAGGGTGGGAGAAACCTTCATGGCTTCTGATGCCACGCCCAAACTTGAGTGCTGCTTGGGCACAAATTCACACTGTGACCCTCAGCATGAGCCCCATGTCAAAGAAAGGCCTGTCAGGGCCTGGACCAAGAGCCCACATATGGGGCTTGCCAAAACCCTATGCACCCAATCCTCACCACGGGTTGAATTTTCCAGTCGCCCTGCCCATACCTGGAGCTCTGCTCTGGAATCCCTTTCTTGGAGAGACCCATGAGCCAGACAACACGACTCCACCCTTCCCACAAAATGACCCCAAACTCTTGGCAGCTGGGACAAATCCCCAGAGAGGGATACTCGTCCACAGTACCTGAGGCCACCGCTCCAATCCAGGGATATCCCGGACACAACATCCAGAGACAAAAGCCTGAAGGAACGCCTCCCACTCGCCCTTGTTTCAGAGGCCCAGGAGCTCCCTCTCGGGCTGTACATCCGGCCTGCCATACCCTAGGCGCCACTCATAAGCTGAGTTTGTGTATTCAGACTTCTGTGCCCACAGCCTGGACCCACACAACATCCAGGCTAGGGCCTCTGGACCAAACAGCGAAAGATTGTGCCTGCCCTCTCCAAGGAAAGTGTGCCCAATCCATTGACCACAACCCTACAGGTTAGGGAAAAGCTCCAAGGTCCCTGAGGCCATCAATAGTATAGGCCACCCTGGACTAAGAGGGGCTCTCTGACACCAGCGGAGCAACAATCTCCACTTAGACTCTCAGACAGTGTCCCCAGAGACAGAAGGTTGAAATGGACAGGCCCCCAGGCCCTAATCTGAACCTTAGCTTTGGTTTCCATGTTTCCTTTCTCAGAGGACTGTTTTCGTAGACCAGCACATGGGGCTTTTCTGAGGCACCAAACCAAACATCTCTCATCTCCACATGGGCAGCTTTCTTACTGGGATGTATCAAACACTTCAGGTAGGAGAGTTCCGAAGGGCCACTGAACAACCAGCACATTCCAAGGTCTCCATGGACCCAAACGAACATTATGACGCATCCTCAGGAGAGGCCATTTCAACTCAGCCCCCTGGGTCGCGTGTACCAGAGGCAGCAGATCAAACATATCTTGTCGCTAATAGCCAATGGGAATGCGAGGCATGCTGTACAGGGATCCATCCTTCGAACCCTGCTCTCCAGTCCTTCCATATGGTATGTCCTGGAGCCATGCAACAGGACTCGAATGTCCCGCAGAAGGAAACCTTGTGGTTTGGGGCAACCTCCAAACTCAGCGTGGGAAAACTTCCTTGGCCTCATGAGGCCCCCACTTCATGAAGGTGCCATCATGGACACATACTCCAGCCTCAGCCAACGTCTGATCCTCAGCCTGACTTCAGATGCAGGAGATTTTGATTCAGCCTCTGCAGAGTGGGCCTGCTCTGCCCTTGGCTCCAATCCTCACACTAGCTTGTGTTTTCAGACTTCCGTCCTCACACTCCTGGCCCACAAACCCTCCCTACTGGGAATTCTGGGGCCACAATGAAGCACTGTGCCTGCCTCCCAGGAGAAAAACATTGTCTATGGCGCTGCCCAGAAACCCCAAATGAGGATCAAACTGCTTGGCCCTCGGCAACACCCCAATTGCATAGGCTACCTTAAACAGTGATGCTCTGTCGCAAATAGCCTGAGCCCAGACCTTCCAACAGACACCGACACAGCTGGCTGCACACCCTGCACATTGGACCCGCCACTGCCTTAGGCCACCATCCATTCCCAACCTGGGTTTTCAGTCATCGGCACCTAGACCTTATCTCCAATCCCTGCACAGGGGGGAACCTGATGCACAAGTCAGAACCCCTCCTTCCCCATGGCAAGAAACCTTGCTGCTGGCAGTGAGTCAAACCTTCAGTGTAGGAGAAAACGGCATGGCCCATGAGGCCACGCCCAAGCGTGAGGGCCGCCTTGGGCACCAACACACATTGTGAACCTCAGCGTCAGTACCTTATTCAAGTAACGCCTCTCAGTGACTGGACCAAGAGCCCGCATATGTGGCTTGCCATGCCCATAGGCACCCAGGACTAACTAGATGGTGTGTATTCCAGTTGAGGGAACCCACTGCTGTGCTCTAGAGTCCCTCTCCTTGGGGGTCCCCTGTGGCAGAAAACAGTACTCTTCATTTCCACAGAATGAACACAAACACTTGGGAGGTTGGACAATCCCCCGAGAGGAAGGCACTTCCTCGGCCTCTGAGACAACCTCTACCCTGACCGGACACTGTAAACGCAACACCCAGAGACAAAATCCTGAGTGACTGCCTCCCACTTCCCTACTTTGATTTCCAGAGGATCTCCCCTCACGGACTAGAGATCAGGCCTGCCATTACATTGGCCCCTAGCTGAGCCAAGTTTGCTTTTTCAGACATCCGTTCCCACAGCACTGGCAAACACAGCCTCTAGGCTGGGTCCTCTGGAGCCATACCACAGGACCGTGCCTGCTCTCTCCTGGGAAACTGTGTCCATTCCTTTGGCCACACACCTCCAGAATATGAGAAACCTCAAGGCCTCCGAGGACATCCCACTACTGGGAGCCTCACTGGACTCACAGGGGCATTCGGACACAAGCTGAGCAGCTACATCCATGAATGCATGCACACAGATGTCAACAGAGATAGAAGGTTGAGCCGGACAGGCCTTTGGGCCGTAGTCTCAACTGTTGCTTTGGTTTCCAGGTGTCACTCCTCAGAGGCTTTGGTTCGAAGAACAGGGTATGGGGCTTTCCTGAGGCACGGAACAGAACTCCTCTCGTCTCCACATGGGAAGTTTCCTTGTTGGAGCGGTGTCAAACAACTCATGTTGGAGAATCCTGCAGAGTCCCTGAGCCACCTCCACATTCCAAGGTCTCCCAGGCCACCAAGCCACAGTAGGACTCATCTTCAGGAGAGACCATTTCAACTCTCCCCTCTGGGTTGCTCACCCAGGAGCCCGCAGATTGAGCCTGCCTTGTCCTGACTAAAGAGTGGGAATATGAGGTGGAGTTCCCAGGCATCCATGCTTAGACACCTGCTCTCCAGTCTTTCCATATGGGGCCTCTTGGAACCATCCAATAGGACTCGACTGTCGTGCAGAAAGTAACCTTCAGTTTTGGAGCAGTTCACAAATCCCATCGTAGGCAAAGCTTTCTGGCATCATGAAGCCCCCATACCCTTCAGGAAGAGGCCATGCTGGACAAGAACTCTAGCCTGAGGCACGTCTCATAGTTGACATGACCTCAGTGCAGGAGATCTCGATTCAGCCTCTGCAGAGTGGGCCTGCCGTGCCCTCGGTCCCAAACCTCACGCTAGCTTGTGTTTTCAGACTTCCTTCCTCACACTCCTGGCAAACAAGCCCTCCGGACTAGGAACTCCGGCCCAAAACCCAGCCCAGTGTCTGCCCAACGGAAAAAAAACGTTTCCTGTGGGGCTCTCCAGAAAACCCAGATGAGGATCAACCTGCTCGGGCCTCGACGGTACCTGAACTTGATAGGCTGCTCTGGGCACTCATGCTCTGCCTGACACAGCCTGAAGCCAGACGTCCAGACAGACAAGGAGACAGCTGGCCGCACACCCAGCACTTCGGACACGCCATGGTCTTATGCCGTCACCTCATCCTAACCTTGGTTTTCAGATATCTGAACCTAGACATTATATCAATTCTCCACACAGCTGGGTATAGCAAGCACAAAACAGAACTCCTCCTTCCCCATGGCTGTCAAGCTTGCTCTTGGCATGGAGTCACACCTTCAGGGTGGGAGAAACCTTCATGGCTTCTGATGCCACGCCCAAACTTGAGTGCTGCTTGGGCACAAATTCACACTGTGACCCTCAGCATGAGCCCCATGTCAAAGAAAGGCCTGTCAGGGCCTGGACCAAGAGCCCACATATGGGGCTTGCCAAACCCCTATGCACCCAATCCTCACCACGGTTTGAATTTTCCAGTTGCCCCGCCCATACCTGGAGCTCTGCTCTGGAATCCCTTTCTTGGAGAGACCCATGAGCCAGACAACACGACTCCACCCTTCCCACAAAATGACCCCAAACTCTTGGGAGCTGGGACAAATCCCCAGAGAGGGATATTCGTCCACAGTACCTGAGGCCACCGCTCCAATCCACGGCTATCCCGGACACAACATCCAGAGACAAAAGCCTGAAGGATCGCCTCCCACTCGCCCTTGTTTCAGAGGCCCAGGAGCTCCCTCTCGGGCTGTACATCGGCCGGCCATACCCTAGGCGCCACTCATAAGCTGAGTTTGTGTATTCAGACTTCTGTGCCCACAGCCTGGACCCACACAACATCCAGGCTAGGGCCTCTGGACCAAACAGCGAAAGATTGTGCCTGCCCTCTCCAAGGAAAGTGTGCCCAATCCATTGACCACAACCCTACAGGTTAGGGAAAAGCTCCAAGGTCCCTGAGGCCATCAATAGTATAGGCCACCCTGGACTAAGAGGGGCTCTCTGACACCAGCGGAGCAACTATCTCCACTTAGACTCTCAGACAGTGTCCCCAGAGACAGAAGGTTGAAATGGACAGGCCCCCAGGCCCTAATCTGAACCTTAGCTTTGGTTTCCATGTTTCCTTTCTCAGAGGACTGTTTTCGTAGACCAGCACATGGGGCTTTTCTGAGGCACCAAACCAAACATCTCTCATCTCCACATGGGCAGCTTTCTTACTGGGATGTATCAAACACTTCAGGTAGGAGAGTTCCGCAGGGCCACTGAACAACCAGCACATTCCAAGGTCTCCATGGACCCAAACGCACATTATGACGCATCCTCAGGAGAGGCCATTTCAACTCAGCCCCCTGGGTCGCGTGTTCCAGAGGCAGCAGATCAAACATATCTTGTCGCTAATAGCCAATGGGAATGCGAGGCATGCTGTACAGGGATCCATCCTTCGAACCCTGCTCTCCAGTCCTTCCATATGGTATGTCCTGGAGCCATGCAACAGGGCTCGAATGTCCCGCAGAAGGAAACCTTGTGGTTTGGGGCAACCTCCAAACACAGCGTGGGAAAACTTCCTTGGCCTCATGAGGCCCCCACTTCATGAAGGTGCCATCATGGACACATACTCCAGCCTCAGCCAACGTCTGATCCTCAGCTTGACTTCAGATGCAGGAGATTTTGATTCAGCCTCTGCAGAGTGGGCCTGCTCGGCCCTTGGCTCCAATCCTCACACTAGCTTGTGTTTTCAGACTTCCGTCCTCACACTCCTGCCCCACAAACCCTCCCTACTGGGAATTCTGGGGCCACAATGAAGCACTGTGCCTGCCTCCCAGGAGAAAAACATTGTCTATGGCGCTGCCCAGAGACCCCAAATGAGGATCAATCTGCTTGGCCCTCGGCAACACCCCAATTGCATAGGCTACCTTAAACAGTGATGCTCTGTCGCAAATAGCCTGAGCCCAGACCTTCCAACAGACACCGACACAGCTGGCTGCACACCCAGCACATTGGACCCGCCACTGCCTTAGGCCACCATCCATTCCCAACCTGGGTTTTCAGTCATCGGAAGCTAGACCTTATCTCCAATCCCTGCACAGGGGGGAACCTGATGCACAAGTCAGAACCCCTCCTTCCCCATGGCAAGAAACCTTGCTGCTGGCAGTGAGTCAAACCTTCAGTGTAGGAGAAAACGGCATGGCCCATGAGGCCACGCCCAAGCGTGAGGGCCGCCTTGGGCACAAACACACATTGTGACCCTCAGCGTGAGTACCTTATTCAAGTAACGCCTCTCAGTGACTGGACCAAGAGCCTGCATATGTGGCTTGCCATGCCCATAGGCACCCAGGACTAACTAGATGGTGTGTATTCCAGTTGAGGGAACCCACTGCTGTGCTCTAGAGTCCCTCTCCTGGGGGGTCCCCTGTGGCAGAAAACAGTACTCTTCATTCCCACAGAATGAACACAAACACTTGGGAGCTTGGACAATCCCCCGAGAAGAAGGCTCTTCCTCGGCCTCTGAGACAACCCCTACCCTGACCGGACACTGTAAACGCAACACCCAGAGACAAAATCCTGAGTGACTGCCTCCCACTTGCCCTACTTTGATTTCCAGAGGATCTCCCCTCACGGACTAGAGATCAGGCCTGCCATTACATTGGCCCCTAGCTGAGCCAAGTTTGCTTTTTCAGACATCTGTCCCCACAGCCCTGGCAAACACAGCCTCTAGGCTGGGTCCTCTGGAGCCATAACACAGGACCGTGCCTGCTCTCTCCTGGGAAACTGTGACCATTCCTTTGGCCACACACCTCCAGAATATGAGAAACCTCAAGGCCTCCGAGGACATCCCACTACTGGGAGCCTCACTGGACTCACAGGGGCATTCGGACACAAGCTGAGCAGCTACATCCATGAATGCATGCACACAGATGTCAACAGAGATAGAAGGTTGAGCCGGACAGGCCTTTAGGCCGTTGTCTCAACTCTTGCTTTGGTTTCCAGGTGTCACTCCTCAGAGGCTTTGGTTCGAAGAACAGGGTATGGGGCTTTCCTGAGGCACGGAACAGAACTCCTCTCGTCTCCACATGGGAAGTTTCCTTGTTGGAGCCGTGTCAAACACCTCATGTTGGAGAATCCTGCAGAGTCCCTGAGCCACCTCCACATTCCAAGGTCTCCCAGGCCACCAAGCCACAGTAGGACTCATCTTCAGGAGAGACCATTTCAACTCTCCCCTCTGGGTAGCTCACCCAGGAGCCCGCAGATTGAGCCTGCCTTGTCCTGACTAAAGAGTGGGAATATGAGGTGGCGTTCCCAGGCATCCATGCTTAGACACCTGCTCTCGAGTCTTTCCATATGGGGCCTCTTGGAACCATCCAATAGGACTCGACTGTCGTGCAGAAAGTAACCTTCAGTTTTGGAGCAGTTCACAAATCCCATCGTAGGCAAAACTTTCTGGCATCATGAAGCCCCCACACCCTTCAGGAAGAGGCCATGCTGGACAAGAACTCTAGCCTGAGGCACGTCTCATAGTTGACATGACCTCAGTGCAGGAGATCTCGATTCAGCCTCTGCAGAGTGGGCCTGCCGTGCCCTCGGTCCCAAACCTCACGCTAGCTTGTGTTTTCAGACTTCCTTCCTCACACTCCTGGCAAACAAGCCCTCCGGACTAGGAACTCCGGAACCAAAACCCAGCCCAGTGTCTGCACAACGGAAGAAAAACGTTTCCTGTGGGGCTCTCCAGAAAACCCAGATGAGGATCAACCTGCTCGGGCCTCGACGGTACCCGAACTGGATAGGCTGCTCTGGGCACTCATGCTCTGCCTGACACAGCCTGAAGCCAGACGTCCAGACAGACAAGGAGACAGCTGGCCGCACACCCAGCACTTCGGACACACCATGGTCTTATGCCGTCACCTCATCCTAACCTTGGTTTTCAGATATCTGAACCTAGACATTATATCAATACTCCACACAGCTGGGTATAGCAAGCACAAAACAGAACTCCTCTTCCCCATGGCTGTCAAGCTTGCTCTTGGCATGGAGTCACACCTTCAGGGTGGGAGAAACCTTCATGGCTTCTGATGCCACGCCCAAACTTGAGTGCTGCTTGGGCACAAATTCACACTGTGACCCTCAGCATGAGCCCCATGTCAAAGAAAGGCCTGTCAGGGCCTGGACCAAGAGCCCACATATGGGGCTTGCCAAACCCCTATGCACCCAATCCTCACCACGGTTTGAATTTTCCAGTCGCCCCGCCCATACCTGGAGCTCTGCTCTGGAATCCCTTTCTTGGAGAGGCCCATGAGCCAGACAACACGACTCCACCCTTCCCACAAAATGACCCCAAACTCTTGGGAGCTGGGACAGATCCCCAGAGAGGGATACTCGTCCACAGTACCTGAGGCCACCGCTCCAATCCACGGCTATGCCGGACACAACATCCAGAGACAAAAGCCTGAAGGAACGCCTCCCACTCGCCCTTGTTTCAGAGGCCCAGGAGCTCCCTCTCGTGCTGTACATCGGCCGGCCATACCCTAGGCGCCACTCATAAGCTGAGTTTGTGTATTCAGACTTCTTTGCCCACAGCCTGGACCCACACAACATCCAGGCTAGGGCCTCTGGACCAAACAGCGAAAGATTGTGCCTGCCCTCTCCAAGGAAAGTGTGCCCAATCCATTGACCACAACCCTACAGGTTAGGGAAAAGCTCCAAGGTCCCTGAGGCCATCAATAGTATAGGCCACCCTGGACTAATAGGGGCTCTCTGACACCAGCGGAGCAACTATCTCCACTTAGAATCTCAGACAGTGTCCCCAGGGACAGAAGGTTGAAATGGACAGGCCCCCAGGCCCTAATGTGAACCTTAGCTTTGGTTTCCATGTTTCCATTCTCAGAGGACTGTTTTCGTAGACCAGCACATGGGGCTTTTCTGAGGCACCAAACCAAACATCTCTCATCTCCACATGGGCAGCTTTCTTACTGGGATGTATCAAACACTTCAGGTAGGAGAGTTCCGCAGGGCCACTGAACAACCAGCACATTCCAAGGTCTCCATGGACCCAAACGAACATTATGACGCATCCTCAGGAGAGGCCATTTCTTTTAATCTTTTTTTTTTTAATTTTATTTATTTATTTGACAGAGAGAGATCACAAGTAGATGGAGAGGCAGGCAGAGAGAGAGAGAGGAGGAAGAAGGCTCCCTGCTGAGCAGAGAGCCCGATGCGGGACTCGATCCCAGGACCCTGAGATCATGATCTGAGCCGAAGGCAGTGGCCCAACCCACTGAGCCACCCAGGCGCCCAGGAGAGGCCATTTCAACTCAGCTTCCTGGGTCGCGTGTTCCAGAGGCAGCAGATCAAACATATCTTGTCGCTAATAGCCAATGGGAATGCGAGGCATGCTGTACAGGGATCCATCCTTCGAACCCTGCTCTCCAGTCATTCCATATGGTATGTCCTGGAGCCATGCAACAGGGCTCGAATGTCCCGCAGAAGGAAACCTTGTGGTTTGGGGCAACCTCCAACCTCAGCGTGGGAAAACTTCCTTGGCCTCATGAGGCCCCCACTTCATGAAGGTGCCATCATGGACACATACTCCAGCCTCAGCCAACGTCTGATCCTCAGCCTGACTTCAGATGCAGGAGATTTTGATTCAGCCTCTGCAGAGTGGGCCTGCTCTGCCCTTGGCTCCAATCCTCACACTAGCTTGTGTTTTCAGACTTCCGTCCTCACACTCCTGGCCCACAAACCCTCCCTACTGGGAATTCTGGGGCCACAATGAAGCACTGTGCCTGCCTCCCAGGAGAAAAACATTGTCTATGGCGCTGCCCAGAAACCCCAATTGAGGATCAAACTGCTTGGCCCTCGGCAACACCCCAATTGCATAGGCTACCTTAAACAGTGATGCTCTGTCGAAAATAGCCTGAGCCCAGAACTTCCAACAGACACCGACACAGCTGGCTACACCCAGCACATTGGACCCGCCACTGCCTTAGGCCACCATCCATTCCCAACCTGGGTTTTCAGTCATCGGAACCTAGACCTTATCTCCAATCCCTGCACAGGGGGGAACCTGATGCACAAGTCAGAACCCCTCCTTCCCCCTGGCAAGAAACCTTGCTGCTGGCAGTGAGTCAAACCTTCAGTGTAGGAGAAAACGGCATGGCCCATGAGGCCACGCCCAAGCGTGAGGGCCGCCTTGGGCACAAACACACATTGTGACCCTCAGCGTGAGTACCTTATTCAAGTAACTCCTCTCAGTGACTGGACCAAGAGCCTGCATATGTGGCTTGCCATGCCCATAGGCACCCAGGACTAACTAGATGGTGTGTATTCCAGTTGAGGGAACCCACTGCTGTGGTCTAGAGTCCCTCTCCAGAGGGGTCCCCTGTGGCAGAAAACAGTACTCTTCATTCCCACAGAATGAACACAAACACTTGGGAGCTTGGACAATCCCCCGAGAGGAAGGCTCTTCCTCGGCCTCTGAGACAACCCCTACCCTGACCGGACACTGTAAACGCAACACCCAGAGACAAAATCCTGAGTGACTGCCTCCCACTTGCCCTACTTTGATTTCCAGAGGATCTACCCTCACGGACTAGAGATCAGGCCTGCCATTACATTGGCCCCTAGCTGAGCCAAGTTTGCTTTTTCAGACATCTGTCCCCACAGCCCTGGCAAACACAGCCTCTAGGCTGGGTCCTCTGGAGCCATACCACAGGACCGTGCCTGCTCTCTCCTGGTAAACTGTGTCCATTCCTTTGGCCACACACCTCCAGAATATGAGAAACCTCAAGGCCTCCGAGGACATCCCACTACTGGGAGCCTCACTGGACTCACAGGGGCATTCGGACACAAGCTGAGCAGCTACATCCATGAATGCATGCACACAGATGTCAACAGAGATAGAAGGTTGAGCCGGACAGGCCTTTAGGCCGTAGTCTCAACTCTTGCTTTGGTTTCCAGGTGTCACTCCTCAGAGGCTTTGGTTCGAAGAACAGGGTATGGGGCTTTCCTGAGGCACGGAACAGAACTCCTCTTGTCTCCACATGGGAAGTTGCCTTGTTGGAGTGGTGTCAAACACCTCATGTTGGAGAATCCTGCAGAGTCCCTGAGCCACCTCCACATTCCAAGGTCTCCCAGGCCACCAAGCCACAGTAGGACTCATTTCAGGAGAGACCATTTCAACTCTCTTCTCTGGGTAGCTCACCCAGGAGCCCGCAGATTGCGCCTGCCTTGTCCTGACTAAAGAGTGGGAATATGAGGTGGCGTTCCCAGGCATCCATGCTTAGACACCTGCTCTCGAGTCTTTCCATATGGGGCCTCTTGGAACCATCCAATAGGACTCGACTGTCGTGCAGAAGGTAACCTTCAGTTTTGGAGCAGTTCACAAATCCCATCGTAGGCAAAACTTTCTGGCATCATGAAGCCCCCACACCCTTCAGGAAGAGGCCATGCTGGACAAGAACTCTAGCCTGAGGCACGTCTCATAGTTGACATGACCTCAGTGCAGGAGATCTCGATTCAGCCTCTGCAGAGTGGGCCTGCCGTGCCCTCGGTCCCAAACCTCACGCTAGCTTGTGTTTTCAGACTTCCTTCCTCACACTCCTGGCAAACAAGCCCTCCGGACTAGGAACTCCGGAACCAAAACCCAGCCCAGTGTCTGCACAACGGAAGAAAAACGTTTCCCTGTGGGGCTCTCCCAGATGAGGATCAACCTGCTCGGGCCTCGACGGTACCCGAACTGGATAGGCTGCTCTGGGCACTCATGCTCTGCCTGACACAGCCTGAAGCCAGACGTCCAGACAGACAAGGAGACAGCTGGCCGCACACCCAGCACTTCGGACACGCCATGGTCTTATGCCGTCACCTCATCCTAACCTTGGTTTTCAGATATCTGAACCTAGACATTATATCAATTCTCCACACAGCTGGGTATAGCAAGCACAAAACAGAACTCCTCCTTCCCCATGGCTGTCAAGCTTGCTCTTGGCATGGAGTCACACCTTCAGGGTGGGAGAAACCTTCATGGCTTAAGATGCCACGCCCAAACTTGAGTTCTGCTTGGGCACAAATTCACACTGTGACCCTCAGCATGAGCCCCATGTCAAAGAAAGGCCTGTCAGGGCCTGGACCAAGAGTCCACATATGGGGCTTGCCAAACCCCTATGCACCCAATCCTCACCACGGTTTGAATTTTCCAGTCGCCCCACCCATACCTGGAGCTCTGCTCTGGAATCCCTTTCTTGGAGAGACCCATGAGCCAGACAACACGACACCACCCTTCTCAAAAAATGACCCCAAACTCTGGGGAGCTGGGATAGATCCCCAGAGAGGGATACTCGTCCACAGTACCTGAGGCCACCGCTCCAATCCACGGCTATGCCGGACACAACATCCAGAGACAAAAGCCTGAGGAACGTCTCCCACTCGCCCTTGTTTCAGAGGCCCAGGAGCTCCCTCTCGGGCTGTACATCCGGCCTGCCATACCCTAGGCGGCACTCATAAGCTGAGTTTGTGTATTCAGAATTCTGTGCCCACAGCCTGGACCCACACATCATCCAGGCTAGGGCCTCTGGACCAAACAGCGAAAGATTGTGCCTGCCCTCTCCAAGGAAAGTGTGCCCAATCCATTGACCACAACCCTACAGGTTAGGGAAAAGCTCCAAGGTCCCTGAGGCCATCAATAGTATAGGCCACACTGGACTAAGAGGGGCTCTCTGACACCAGCGGAGCAACTGTCTCCACTTAGACTCTCAGACAGTGTCCCCAGAGACAGAAGGTTGAAATGGACAGGCCCCCAGGCCCTAATCTGAACCTTAGCTTTGGTTTCCATGTTTCCTTTCTCAGAGGACTGTTTTCGTAGACCAGCACATGGGGCTTTTCTGAGGCACCAAACCAAACCTCTCTCATCTCCACATGGGCAGCTTTCTTACTGGGATGTATCAAACACTTCAGGTAGGAGAGTTCCGCAGGGCCACTGAACAACCAGCACATTCCAAGGTCTCCATGGACCCAAACGCACATTATGACGCATCCTCAGGAGAGGCCATTTCAACTCAGCGCCCTGGGTCGCGTGTTCCAGAGGCAGCAGATCAAACATATCTTGTCGCTAATAGCCAATGGGAATGCGAGGCATGCTGTACAGGGATCCATCCTTCGAACCCTGCTCTCCAGTCCTTCCATATGGTATGTCCTGGAGCCATGCAACAGGGCTCAAATGTCCCGCAGAAGGAAACCTTGTGGTTTGGAGCAACCTCCAAACTCAGCGTGCGAAAACTTCCTTGGCCTCATGAGGCCCCCACTTCATGAAGGTGCCATTATGGACACATACTCCAGCCTCAGCCAACGTCTGATCCTCAGCCTGACTTCAAATGCAGGAGATTTTGATTCAGACTCTGCAGAGTGGGCCTGCTCTGCCCTTGGCTCCAATCCTCACACTAGCTTGTGTTTTCAGACTTCCCTCCTCACACTCCTGGCCCACAAACCCTCCCTACTGGGAATTATGGGGCCACAATGAAGCACTGTGCCTGCCTCCCAGGAGAAAAACATTGTCTATGGCGCTGCCCAGAAACCCCAAATGAGGATCAAACTGCTTGGCCCTCGGCAACACCCCAATTGCATAGGCTACCTTAAACAGTGATGCTCTGTCGAAAATAGCCTGAGCCCAGAACTTCCAACAGACACCGACACAGCTGGCTACACACCCAGCACATTGGACCCGCCACTGCCTTAGGCCACCATCCATTCCCAACCTGGGTTTTCAGTCATCGGAACCTAGACCTTATCTCCAATCCCTGCACAGGGGGGAACCTGATGCACAAGTCAGAACCCCTCCTTCCCCCTGGCAAGAAACCTTGCTGCTGGCAGTGAGTCAAACCTTCAGTGTAGGAGAAAACGGCATGGCCCATGAGGCCACGCCCAAGCGTGAGGGCCGCCTTGGGCACAAACACACATTGTGACCCTCAGCGTGAGTACCTTATTCAAGTAACGCCTCTCAGTGACTGGACCAAGAGCCTGCATATGTGGCTTGCCATGCCCATAGGCACCCAGGACTAACTAGATGGTGTGTATTCCAGTTGAGGGAACCCACTGCTGTGCTCTAGAGTCCCTCTCCTGGGGGGTCCCCTGTGGCAGAAAACAGTACTCTTCACTCCCACAGAATGAACACAAACACTTGGGAGCTTGGACAATCCCCCGAGAGGAAGGCTCTTCCTCGGCCTCTGAGACAACCCCTACCCTGACCGGACACTGTAAACGCAACACCCAGAGACAAAATCCTGAGTGACTGCCTCCCACTTGCCCTACTTTGATTTCCAGAGGATCTCCCCTCACGGACTAGAGATCAGGCCTGCCAATACATTGGCCCCTAGCTGAGCCAAGTTTGCTTTTTCAGACATCTGTCCCCACAGCCCTGGCAAACAGAGCCTCTAGGCTGGGTCCTCTGGAGCCATACCACAGGACCGTGCCTGCTCTCTCCTGGGAAACTGTGTCCATTCCTTTGGCCACACACCTCCAGAATATGAGAAACCTCAAGGCCTCCGAGGGCATCCCACTACTCGGAGCCTCACTGGACTCACAGGGGCATTCGGACACAAGCTGAGCAGCTACATCCATGAATGCATGCACACAGATGTCAACAGAGATAGAAGATTGAGCCGGACAGGCCTTTAGGCCGTAGTCTCAACTCTTGCTTTGGTTTCCAGGTGTCACTCCTCAGAGGCTTTGGTTCGAAGAACAGGGTATGGGGCTTTCCTGAGGCACGGAACAGAACTCCTCTCGTCTCCACATGGGAAGTTGCCTTGTTGGAGCGGTGTCAAACACCTCATGTTGGAGAATCCTGCAGAGTCCCTGAGCCACCTCCACATTCCAAGGTCTCCCAGGCCACCAAGCCACAGTAGGACTCATTTCAGGAGAGACCATTTCAACTCTCCCCTCTGGGTAGCTCACCCAGGAGCCCGCAGATTGAGCCAGCCTTGTCCTGACTAAAGAGTGGGAATATGAGGTGGCGTTCCCAGGCATCCATGCTTAGACACCTGCTCTCGAGTCTTTCCATATGGGGCCTCTTGGAACCATCCAATAGGACTCGACTGTCGTGCAGAAGGTAACCTTCAGTTTTGGAGCAGTTCACAAATCCCATCGTAGGCAAAACTTTCTGGCATCATGAAGCCCCCACACCCTTCAGGAAGAGGCCATGCTGGACAAGAACTCTAGCCTGAGGCACGTCTCATAGTTGACATGACCTCAGTGCAGGAGATCTCGATTCAGCCTCTGCAGAGTGGGCCTGCCGTTCCCTCGGTCCCAAAACTCACGCTAGCTTGTGTTTTCAGACTTCCTTCCTCACACTCCTGGCAAACAATCCCTCCGGACTAGGAACTCCGGAACCAAAACCTAGCCCAGTGTCTGCCCAACGGAAAAAAAAACGTTTCCCTGTGGGGCTCTCCATAAAACCCAAATGAGGATCAACCTGCTCGGACCTCGACGGTACCCGAACTGGATAGGCTGCACTGGGCACTCATGCTCTGCCTGACACAGCCTGAAGCCAGACGTCCAGACAGACAAGGAGACAGCTGGCCGCACACCCAGCACTTCGGACACGCCATGGTCTTATGCCGTCACCTCATCCTAACCTTGGTTTTCAGATATCTGAACCTAGACATTATATCAATTCTCCACACAGCTGGGTATAGCAAGCACAAAACAGAACTCCTCCTTCCCCATGGCTGTCAAGCTTGCTCTTGGCATGGAGTCACACCTTCAGGGTGGGAGAAACCTTCATGGCTTCTGATGCCACGCCCAAACTTGAGTGCTGCTTGGGCACAAATTCACACTGTGACCCTCAGCATGAGCCCCATGTCAAAGAAAGCCCTGTCAGGGCCTGGACCAAGAGCCCACATATGGGGCTTGCCAAACCCCTATGCACCCAATCCTCACCACGGTTTGAATTTTCCAGTCGCCCCGCCCATACCTGGAGCTCTGCTCTGGAATCCCTTTCTTGGAGAGACCCATGAGCCAGACAAAACGACTCCACCCTTCCCAAAAAATGACCCCAAACTCTTGGGAGCTGGGACAAATCCCCAGAGAGGGATACTCGTCCACAGTACCTGAGGCCACCGCTCCAATCCACGGCTATCCCGGACACAACATCCAGAAACAAAAGCCTGAAGGAACGCCTCACACTCGCCCTTGTTTCAGAGGCCCAAGAGCTCCCTCTCGGGCTGTACATACGGCCTGCCATACCCTAGGCGCCACTCATAAGCTGAGTTTGTGTATTCAGACTTCTGTGCCCACAGCCTGGACCCACACAACATCCAGGCTAGTGCCTCTGGACCAAACAGCGAAAGATTGTGCCTGCCCTCTCCAAGGAAAGTGTGCCCAATCCATTGACCACAACCCTACAGGTTAGGGAAAAGCTCCAAGGTCCCTGAGGCCAGCAATAGTATAGGCCACACTGGACTAAGAGGGGCTCTCTGACACCAGCGGAGCAACTATCTCCACTTTGACTCTCAGACAGTGTCCCCAGAGACAGAAGGTTGAAATGGACAGGCCCCCAGGCCCTAATCTGAGCCTTAGCTTTGGTTTCCATGTTTCCGTTCTCAGAGGACTGTTTTCGTAGACCAGCACATGGGGCTTTTCTGAGGCACCAAACCAAACATCTCTCATCTCCACATGGGCAGCTTTCTTACTGGGATGTATCAAACACTTCAGGTAGGAGAGTTCCGCAGGGCCACTGAACAACCAGCACATTCCAAGGTCTCCATGGACCCAAACGCACATTATGACGCATCCTCAGGAGAGGCCATTTCAACTCAGCCCCCTGGGTCGCGTGTTCCAGAGGCAGCAGATCAAACATATCTTGTCGCTAATAGCCAATGGGAATGCGAGGCATGCTGTACAGGGATCCATCCTTCGAACCCTGCTCTCCAGTCCTTCCATATGGTATGTCCTGGAGCCATGCAACAGGGCTCGAATGTCCCGCAGAAGGAAACCTTGTGGTTTGGGGCAACCTCCAAACTCAGCGTGGGAAAACTTCCTTGGCCTCATGAGGCCCCCACTTCATGAAGGTGCCATCATGGACACATACTCCAGCCTCAGCCAACGTCTGATCCTCAGCCTGACTTCAGATGCAGGAGATTTTGATTCAGCCTCTGCAGAGTGGGCCTGCTCTGCCCTTGGCTCCAATCCTCACACTAGCTTGTGTTTTCAGACTTCCGTCCTCACACTCCTGGCCCACAAACCCTCCCTACTGGGAATTCTGGGGCCACAATGAAGCACTGTGCCTGCCTCCCGGGAGAAAAACATTGTCTATGGCGCTGCCCAGTAACCCCAAATGAGGATCAAACTGCTTGGCCCTCGGCAAGACCCCAATTGCATAGGCTACCTTAAACAGTGATGCTCTGTCGCAAATAGCCTGAGCCCAGACCTTCCAACGGACACCGACACAGCTGGCTGCACACCCAGCACATTGGACCCGCCACTGCCTTAGGCCACCATCCATTCCCAACCTGGGTTTTCAGTCATCGGAACCTAGACCTTATCTCCAATCCCTGCACAGGGGGGAACCTGATGCACAAGTCAGAACCCCTCCTTCCCCATGGCAAGAAACCTTGCTGCTGGCAGTGAGTCAAACCTTCAGTGTAGGAGAAAACGGCATGGCCCATGAGGCCACGCCCAAGCGTGAGGGCCGCCTTGGGCACAAACACACATTGTGACCCTCAGCGTGAGTACCTTATTCAAGTAACGCCTCTCAGTGACTGGACCAAGAGCCCGCATATGTGGCTTGCCATGCCCATAGGCACCCAGGACTAACTAGATGGTGTGTATTCCAGTTGAGGGAACCCACTGCTGTGCTCTAGAGTCCCTCTCCTGGGGGGTCCCCTGTGGCAGAAAACAGTACTCTTCATTCCCACAGAATGAACACAAACACTTGGGAGCTTGGACAATCCCCCGAGAGAAAGGGTCTTCCTCGGCCTCTGAGACAACCCCTACCCTGACCGGACACTGTAAACGCAACATCCAGAGACAAAATCCTGAGTGACTGCCTCCCACTTGCCCTACCTTGATTTCCAGAGGATCTCCCCTCACGGACTAGAGATCAGGCCTGCCATTACATTGGCCCCTAGCTGAGCCAAGTTTGCTTTTTCAGACATCTGTCCCCACAGCCCTGGCAAACACAGCCTCTAGGCTGGGTCCTCTGGAGCCATACCACAGGACCGTGCCTGCTCTCTCCTGGGAAACTGTGTCCATTCCTTTGGCCACACACCTCCAGAATATGAGAAACCTCAAGGCCTCCGAGGACATCCCACTACTGGGAGCCTCACTGGACTCACAGGGGCATTCGGACACAAGCTGAGCAGCTACATCCATGAAGGCATGCACACAGATGTCAACAGAGATAGAAGGTTGAGCCGGACAGGCCTTTAGGCCGTAGTCTCAACTCTTGCTTTGGTTTCCAGGTGTCACTCCTCAGAGGCTTTGGTTCGAAGAACAGGGTATGGGGCTTTCCTGAGGCACGGAACAGAACTCCTCTCGTCTCCACATGGGAAGATTCCTTGTTGGAGCCGTGTCAAACACCTCATGTTGGAGAATCCTGCAGAGTCCCTGAGCCACCTCCACATTCCAAGGTCTCCCAGGCCACCAAGCCACAGTAGGACTCATCTTCAGGAGAGTCCATTTCAACTCTCCCCTCTGGGTAGCTCACCCAGGAGCCCGCAGATTGAGCCTGCCTTGTCCTGACTAAAGAGTGGGAATATGAGGTGGCGTTCCCAGGCATCCATGCTTAGACACCTGCTCTCGAGTCTTTCCATATGGGGCCTCTTGGAACCATCCAATAGGACTCGACTGTCGTGCAGAAGGTAACCTTCAGTTTTGGAGCATTCACAAATCCCATCGTAGGCAAAACTTTCTGGCATCATGAAGCCCCCATACCCTTCAGGAAGAGGCCATGCTGGACAAGAACTCTGGCCTGAGGCACGTCTCATAGTTGACATGACCTCAGTGCAGGAGATCTCGATTCAGCCTCTGCAGAGTGGGCCTGCCGTGCCCTCGGTCCCAAACCTCACGCTAGCTTGTGTTTTCAGACTTCCTTCCTCACACTCCTGGCAAACAATCCCTCCGGACTAGGAACTCCGGAACCAAAACCTAGCCCAGTGTCTGCCCAACGGAAAAAAAAACGTTTCCCTGTGGCGCTCTCCATAAAACCCAAATGAGGATCAACCTGCTCGGGCCTCGACGGTACCCGAATTGGATAGGCTGCTCTGGGCACTCATGCTCTGCCTGACACAGCCTGAAGCCAGACGTCCAGACAGACAAGGAGACAGCTGGCCGCACACCCAGCACTTCGGACACGCCATGGTCTTATGCCGTCACCTCATCCTAACCTTGGTTTTCAGATATCTGAACCTAGACATTATATCAATTCTACACACAGCTGGGTATAGCAAGCACAAAACAGAACTCCTCCTTCCCCATGGCTGTCAAGCTTGCTCTTGGCATGGAGTCACACCTTCAGGGTGGGAGAAACCTTCATGGCTTCTGATGCCACGCCCAAACTTGAGTGCTGCTTGGGCACAAATTCACACTGTGACCCTCAGCATGAGCCCCATGTCAAAGAAAGGCCTGTCAGGGCCTGGACCAAGAGCCCACATATGGGGCTTGCCAAGCCCCTATGCACCCAATCCTCACCACGGTTTGAATTTTCCAGTCGCCCCGCCCGTACCTGGAGCTCTGCTCTGGAATCCCTTTCTTGGAGAGACCCATGAGCCAGACAACACGACTCCACCCTTCCCACAAAATGACCCCAAACTCTGGGGAGTTGGGACAGACCCCAGAGAGGGATACTCGTCCACAGTACCTGAGGCCACCGCTCCAATCCACGGCTATCCGGGACACAACAATCAGAGACAAAAGCCTGAAGGAATGCCTCCCACTCGCCCTTGTTTCAGAGGCCCAGGAGCTCCCTCTCGGGCTGTACATCCGGCCTGCCATACCCTAGGCGCCACTCATAAGCCTAGTTTGTGTATTCAGAATTCTGTGCCCACATCCTGGACCCACACAACATCCAGGCTAGGGCCTCTGGACCAAACAGCGAAAGATTGTGCCTGCCCTCTCCAAGGAAAGTGTGCCCAATCCATTGACCACAACACTACTGGTTAGGGAAAAGCTCCAAGGCCCCTGAGGCCATCAATAGTGTAGGCCCCCCTGGACTAAGAGGGGCTCTCTGACACCAGCGGAGCAACTATCTCCACTTAGACTCTCAGACAGTGTCCCCAGAGACAGAAGGTTGAAATGGACAGGCCCCCAGGCCCTAATCTGAACCTTAGCTTTGGTTTCCATGTTTCCGTTCTCAGAGGACTGTTTTCGTAGACCAGCACATGGGGCTTTTCTGAGGCACCAAACCAAACATCTCTCATCTCCACATGGGCAGCTTTCTTACTGGGATGTATCAAACACTTCAGGTAGGAGAGTTCCGCAGGGCCACTGAACAACCAGCACATTCCAAGGTCTCCATGGACCCAAACGCACATTATGACGCATCCTCAGGAGAGGCCATTTCAACTCAGCCCCCTGGGTCGCGTGTTCCAGAGGCAGCAGATCAAACATATCTTGTCGCTAATAGCCAATGGGAATGCGAGGCATGCTGTACAGGGATCCATCCTTCGAACCCTGCTCTCCAGTCCTTCCATATGGTATGTCCTGGATCCATGCAACAGGGCTCGAATGTCCCGCAGAAGGAAACCTTGTGGTTTGGGGCAACCTTCAAACTCAGCGTGGGAAAACTTCCTTGGCCTCTTGAGGCCCCCACTTCATGAAGGTGCCATCATGGACACATACTCCAGCCTCAGCCAACGTCTGATCCTCAGCCTGACTTCAGATGCAGGAGATTTTGATTCAGCCTCTGCAGAGTGGGCCTGCTCTGCCCTTGGCTCCAATCCTCACACTAGCTTGTGTTTTCAGACTTCCGTCCTCACACTCCTGGCCCACAAACCCTCCCTACTGGGAATTCTGGGGCCACAATGAAGCACTGTGCCTGCCTCCCAGGAGAAAAACATTGTCTATGGCGCTGCCCAGAAACCCCAAATGAGGATCAAACTGCTTGGCCCTCGGCAACACCCCAATTGCATAGGCTACCTTAAACAGTGATGCTCTGTCGCAAATAGCCTGAGCCCAGAACTTCCAACGGACACCGACACAGCTGGCTGCACACCCAGCACATTGGACCCGCCACTGCCTTAGGCCACCATCCATTCCCAACCTGGGTTTTCAGTCATCGGAACCTAGACCTTATCTCCAATCCCTGCACAGGGGGGAACCTGATGCACAAGTCAGAACCCCTCCTTCCCCATGGCAAGAAACCTTGCTGCTGGCAGTGAGTCAAACCTTCAGTGTAGGAGAAAACGGCATGGCCCATGAGGCCACGCCCAAGCGTGAGGGCCGCCTTGGGCACAAACACACATTGTGACCCTCAGCGTGAGTACCTTATTCAAGTAACGCCTCTCAGTGACTGGACCAAGAGCCCGCATATGTGGCTTGCCATGCCCATAGGCACCCAGGACTAACTAGATGGTGTGTATTCCAGTTGAGGGAACCCACTGCTGTGCTCTAGAGTCCCTCTCCTGGGGGGTCCCCTGTGGCAGAAAAGAGTACTCTTCATTCCCACAGAATGAACACAAACACTTGGGAGCTTGGACAATCCCCCGAGAGGAAGGCTCTTCCTCGGCCTCTGAGACAACCCCTACCCTGACCGGACACTGTAAACGCAACACCCAGAGACAAAATCCTGAGTGACTGCCTCCCACTTGCCCTACTTTGATTTCCAGAGGATCTTCCCTCACGGACTAGAGATCAGGCCTGCCATTACATTGGCCCCTAGCTGAGCCAAGTTTGCTTTTTCAGACATCTGTCCCCACAGCCCTGGCAAACACAGCCTCTAGGCTGGGTCCTCTGGAGCCATACCACAGGACCGTGCCTGCTCTCTCCTGGGAAACTGTGTCCATTCCTTTGGCCACACACCTCCAGAATATGAGAAACCTCAAGGCCTCCGAGGACATCCCACTACTGGGAGCCTCACTGGACTCACAGGGGCATTCGGACACAAGCTGAGCAGCTACATCCATGAAGGCATGCACACAGATGTCAACAGAGATAGAAGGTTGAGCCGGACAGGCCTTTAGGCCGTAGTCTCAACTCTTGCTTTGGTTTCCAGGTGTCACTCCTCAGAGTCTTTGGTTCGAAGAACAGGGTATGGGGCTTTCCTGAGGCACGGAACAGAACTCCTCTCGTCTCCACATGGGAAGTTTCCTTGTTGGAGCCGTGTCAAACACCTCATGTTGGAGAATCCTGCAGAGTCCCTGAGCCACCTCCACATTCCAAGGTCTCCCAGGCCACCAAGCCACAGTAGGACTCATCTTCAGGAGAGTCCATTTCAACTCTCCCCTCTGGGTAGCTCACCCAGGAGCCCGCAGATTGAGCCTGCCTTGTCCTGACTAAAGAGTGGGAATATGAGGTGGCGTTCCCAGGCATCCATGCTTAGACACCTGCTCTCGAGTCTTTCCATATGGGGCCTCTTGGAACCATCCAATAGGACTCGACTGTCGTGCAGAAGGTAACCTTCAGTTTTGGAGCAGTTCACAAATCCCATCGTAGGCAAAACTTTCTGGCATCATGAAGCCCCCATACCCTTCAGGAAGAGGCCATGCTGGACAAGAACTCTGGCCTGAAGCACGTCTCATAGTTGACATGAACTCAGTGCAGGATATCTCGATTCAGCCTCTGCAGAGTGGGCCTGCTGTGCCCTCGGTCCCAAACCTCACGCTAGCTTGTGTTTTCAGACTTCCTTCCTCACACTCCTGGCAAACAATCCCTCCGGACTAGGAACTCCGGAACCAAAACCTAGCCCAGTGTCTGCCCAACGGAAAAAAAAACGTTTCCCTGTGGGGCTCTCCATAAAACCCAAATGAGGATCAACCTGCTCGGGCCTCGACGGTACCCGAACTGGATAGGCTGCTCTGGGCACTCATGCTCTGCCTGACACAGCCTGAAGCCAGACGTCCAGACAGACAAGGAGACAGCTGGCCGCACACCCAGCACTTCGGACACGCCATGGTCTTATGCCGTCACCTCATCCTAACCTTGGTTTTCAGATATCTGAACCTAGACATTATATCAATTCTCCACACAGCTGGGTATAGCAAGCACAAAAAAGAACTCCTCCTTCCCCATGGCTGTCAAGCTTGCTCTTGGCATGGAGTCACACCTTCAGGGTGGGAGAAACCTTCATGGCTTCTGATGCCACGCCCAAACTTGAGTGCTGCTTGGGCACAAATTCACACTGTGACCCTCAGCATGAGCCCCATGTCAAAGAAAGGCCTGTCAGGGCCTGGACCAAGAGCCCACATATGGGGCTTGCCAAGCCCCTATGCACCCAATCCTCACCACGGTTTGAATTTTCCAGTCGCCCCGCCCGTACCTGGAGCTCTGCTCTGGAATCCCTTTCTTGGAGAGACCCATGAGCCAGACAACACGACTCCACCATTCCCAAAAAATGACCCCAAACTCTGGGGAGCTGGGACAGACCCCAGAGAGGGATACTCGTCCACAGTACCTGAGGCCACCGCTCCAATCCACGGCTATCCCGGACACAACATCCAGAGACAAAAGCCTGAAGGAACGCCTCCCACTCGCCCTTGTTTCAGAGGCCCAGGAGCTCCCTCTCGGGCTGTACATCCGGCCTGCCATACCCTAGGCGCCACTCATAAGCCTAGTTTGTGTATTCAGAATTCTGTGCCCACATCCTGGACCCACACAACATCCAGGCTAGGGCCTCTGGACCAAACAGCGAAAGATTGTGCCTGCCCTCTCCAAGGAAAGTGTGCCCAATCCATTGACCACAACACTACAGGTTAGGGAAAAGCTCCAAGGCCCCTGAGGCCATCAATAGTGTAGGCCCCCCTGGACTAAGAGGGGCTCTCTGACACCAGCGGAGCAACTATCTCCACTTAGACTCTCAGACAGTGTCCCCAGAGACAGAAGGTTGAAATGGACAGGCCCCCAGGCCCTAATCTGAACCTTAGCTTTGGTTTCCATGTTTCCGTTCTCAGAGGACTGTTTTCGTAGACCAGCACATGGGGCTTTTCTGAGGCACCAAACCAAACATCTCTCATCTCCACATGGGCAGCTTTCTTACTGGGATGTATCAAACACTTCAGGTAGGAGAGTTCCGCAGGGCCACTGAACAACCAGCACATTCCAAGGTCTCCATGGACCCAAACGCACATTATGACGCATCCTCAGGAGAGGCCATTTCAACTCAGCCCCCTGGGTCGCGTGTTCCAGAGGCAGCAGATCAAACATATCTTGTCGCTAATAGCCAATGGGAATGCGAGGCATGCTGTACAGGGATCCATCCTTCGAACCCTGCTCTCCAGTCCTTCCATATGGTATGTCCTGGAGCCATGCAACAGGGCTCGAATGTCCCGCAGAAGGAAACCTTGTGGTTTGGGGCAACCTTCAAACTCAGCGTGGGAAAACTTCCTTGGCCTCTTGAGGCCCCCACTTCATGAAGGTGCCATCATGGACACATACTCCTGCCTCAGCCAACGTCTGATCCTCAGCCTGACTTCAGATGCAGGAGATTTTGATTCAGCCTCTGCAGAGTGGGCCTGCTCTGCCCTTGGCTCCAATCCTCACACTAGCTTGTGTTTTCAGACTTCCGTCCTCACACTCCTGGCCCACAAACCCTCCCTACTGGGAATTCTGGGGCCACAATGAAGCACTGTGCCTGCCTCCCGTGAGAAAAACATTGTCTATGGCGCTGCCCAGAAACCCCAAATGAGGATCAAACTGCTTGGCCCTCGGCAACACCCCAATTGCATAGGCTACCTTAAACAGTGATGCTCTGTCGCAAATAGCCTGAGCCCAGAACTTCCAACGGACACCGACACAGCTGGCTGCACACCCAGCACATTGGACCCGCCACTGCCTTAGGCCACCATCCATTCCCAACCTGGGTTTTCAGTCATCGGAACCTAGACCTTATCTCCAATCCCTGCACAGGGGGGAACCTGATGCACAAGTCAGAACCCCTCCTTCCCCATGGCAAGAAACCTTGCTGCTGGCAGTGAGTCAAACCTTCAGTGTAGGAGAAAACGGCATGGCCCATGAGGCCACGCCCAAGCCTGAGGGCCGCCTTGGGCACAAACACACATTGTGACCCTCAGCGTGAGTACCTTATTCAAGTAACGCCTCTCAGTGACTGGACCAAGAGCCCGCATATGTGGCTTGCCATGCCCATAGGCACCCAGGACTAACTAGATGGTGTGTATTCCAGTTGAGGGAACCCACTGCTGTGCTCTAGAGTCCCTCTCCTGGGGGGTCCCCTGTGGCAGAAAACAGTACTCTTCATTCCCACAGAATGAACACAAACACTTGGGAGCTTGGACAATCCCCCGAGAGGAAGGCTCTTCCTCGGCCTCTGAGACAACCCCTACCCTGACCGGACACTGTAAACGCAACACCCAGAGACAAAATCCTGAGTGACTGCCTCCCACTTGCCCTACTTTGATTTCCAGAGGATCTTCCCTCACGGACTAGAGATCAGGCCTGCCATTACATTGGCCCCTAGCTGAGCCAAGTTTGCTTTTTCAGACATCTGTCCCCACAGCCATGGCAAACACAGCCTCTAGGCTGGGTCCTCTGGAGCCATACCACAGGACCGTGCCTGCTCTCTCCTGGGAAACTGTGTCCATTCCTTTGGCCACACACCTCCAGAATATGAGAAACCTCAAGGCCTCCGAGGACATCCCACTACTGGGAGCCTCACTGGACTCACAGGGGCATTCGGACACAAGCTGAGCAGCTACATCCATGAAGGCATGCACACAGATGTCAACAGAGATAGAAGGTTGAGCCGGACAGGCCTTTAGGCCGTAGTCTCAACTCTTGCTTTGGTTTCCAGGTGTCACTCCTCAGAGGCTTTGGTTCGAAGAACAGGGTATGGGGCTTTCCTGAGGCACGGAACAGAACTCCTCTCGTCTCCACATGGGAAGATTCCTTGTTGGAGCCGTGTCAAACACCTCATGTTGGAGAATCCTGCAGAGTCCCTGAGCCACCTCCACATTCCAAGGTCTCCCAGGCCACCAAGCCACAGTAGGACTCATCTTCAGGAGAGATCATTTCAACTCTCCCCTCTGGGTAGCTCACCCAGGAGCCCGCAGATTGAGCCTGCCTTGTCCTGAATAAAGAGTGGGAATATGAGGTGGCGTTCCCAGGCATCCATGCTTAGACACCTGCTCTCGAGTCTTTCCATATGGGGCCTCTTGGAACCATCCAATAGGACTCGACTGTCGTGCAGAAGGTAACCTTCAGTTTTGGAGTAGTTCACAAATCCCATCGTAGGCAAAACTTTCTGGCATCATGAAGCCCCCATACCCTTCAGGAAGAGGCCATGCTGGACAAGAACTCTAGCCTGAGGCACGTCTCATTGTTGACATGACCTCAGTGCAGGAGATCTCGATTCAGCCTCTGCAGAGTGGGCCTGCTGTGCCCTCGGTCCCAAACCTCACGCTAGCTTGTGTTTTCAGACTTCCTTCCTCACACTCCTGGCAAACAAGCCCTCCGGACTAGGAACTCCGGAACCAAAACCTAGCCCAGTGTCTGCCCAACGGAAAAAAAAAAAACGTTTCCCTGTGGGGCTCTCCATAAAACCCAAATGTGGATCAACCTGCTCGGGCCTCGACGGTACCCGAACTGGATAGGCTGCTCTGGGCACTCATGCTCTGCCTGACACAGCCTGAAGCCAGACGTCCAGACAGACAAGGAGACAGCTGGCCGCACACCCAGCACTTCGGACACGCCATGGTCTTATGCCGTCACCTCATCCTAACCTTGGTTTTCAGATATCTGAACCTAGACATTATATCAATTCTACACACAGCTGGGTATAGCAAGCACAAAACAGAACTCCTCCTTCCCCATGGCTGTCAAGCTTGCTCTTGGCATGGAGTCACACCTTCAGGGTGGGAGAAACCTTCATGGCTTCTGATGCCACGCCCAAACTTGAGTGCTGCTTGGGCACAAATTCACACTGTGACCCTCAGCATGAGCCCCATGTCAAAGAAAGGCCTGTCAGGGCCTGGACCAAGAGCCCACATATGGGGCTTGCCAAGCCCCTATGCACCCAATCCTCACCACGGTTTGAATTTTCCAGTCGCCCCGCCCGTACCTGGAGCTCTGCTCTGGAATCCCTTTCTTGGAGAGACCCATGAGCCAGACAACACGACTCCACCCTTCCCACAAAATGACCCCAAACTCTGGGGAGCTGGGACAGACCCCAGAGAGGGATTCTCGTCCACAGTACCTGAGGCCACCGCTCCAATCCACGGCTATCCGGGACACAACAATCAGAGACAAAAGCCTGAAGGAATGCCTCCCACTCGCCCTTGTTTCAGAGGCCCAGGAGCTCCCTCTCGGGCTGTACATCCGGCCTGCCATACCCTAGTCGCCACTCATAAGCCTAGTTTGTGTATTCAGAATTCTGTGCCCACAGCCTGGACCCACACAACATCCATGCTAGGGCCTCTGGACCAAACAGCGAAAGATTGTGCCTGCCCTCTCCAAGGAAAGTGTGCCCAATCCATTGACCACAACACTACAGGTTAGGGAAAAGCTCCAAGGCCCCTGAGGCCATCAATAGTGTAGGCCCCCCTGGACTAAGAGGGGCTCTCTGACACCAGCGGAGCAACTATCTCCACTTAGACTCTCAGACAGTGTCCCCAGAGACAGAAGGTTGAAATGGACAGGCCCCCAGGCCCTTATCTGAACCTTAGCTTTGGTTTCCATGTTTCCGTTCTCAGAGGACTGTTTTCGTAGACCAGCACATGGGGCTTTTCTGAGGCACCAAACCAAACATCTCTCATCTCCACATGGGCAGCTTTCTTACTGGGATGTATCAAACACTTCAGGTAGGAGAGTTCCGCAGGGCCACTGAACAACCAGCACATTCCAAGGTCTCCATGGACCCAAACGCACATTATGACGCATCCTCAGGAGAGGCCATTTCAACTCAGCCCCCTGGGTCGCGTGTTCCAGAGGCAGCAGATCAAACATATCTTGTCGCTAATAGCCAATGGGAATGCGAGGCATGCTGTACAGGGATCCATCCTTCGAACCCTGCTCTCCAGTCCTTCCATATGGTATGTCCTGGAGCCATGCAACAGGGCTCGAATGTCCCGCAGAAGGAAACCTTGTGGTTTGGGGCAACCTTCAAACTCAGCGTGGGAAAACTTCCTTGGCCTCTTGAGGCCCCCACTTCATGAAGGTGCCATCATGGACACATACTCCAGCCTCAGCCAACGTCTGATCCTCAGCCTGACTTCAGATGCAGGAGATTTTGATTCAGCCTCTGCAGAGTGGGTCTGCTCTGCCCTTGGCTCCAATCCTCACACTAGCTTGTGTTTTCAGACTTCCGTCCTCACACTCCTGGCCCACAAACCCTCCCTACTGGGAATTCTGGGGCCACAATGAAGCACTGTGCCTGCCTCCCAGGAGATAAACATTGTCTATGGCGCTGCCCAGAAACCCCAAATGAGGATCCAACTGCTTGGCCCTCGGCAACACCCCAATTGCATAGGCTACCTTAAACAGTGATGCTCTGTCGCAAATAGCCTGAGCCCAGACCTTCCAACGGACACCGACACAGCTGGCTGCACACCCAGCACATTGGACCCGCCACTGCCTTAGGCCACCATCCATTCCCAACCTGGGTTTTCAGTCATCGGAACCTAGACCTTATCTCCAATCCCTGCACAGGGGGGAACCTGATGCACAAGTCAGAACCCCTCCTTCCCCATGGCAAGAAACCTTGCTGCTGGCAGTGAGTCAAACCTTCAGTGTAGGAGAAAACGGCATGGCCCATGAGGCCACGCCCAAGCGTGAGGGCCGCCTTGGGCACAAACACACATTGTGACCCTCAGCGTGAGTACCTTATTCAAGTAACGCCTCTCAGTGACTGGACCAAGAGCCCGCATATGTGGCTTGCCATGCCCATAGGCACCCAGGACTAACTAGATGGTGTGTATTCCAGTTGAGGGAACCCACTGCTGTGCTCTAGAGTCCCTCTCCTGGGGGGTCCCCTGTGGCAGAAAACAGTACTCTTCATTCCCACAGAATGAACACAAACACTTGGGAGCTTGGACAATCCCCCGAGAGGAAGGCTCTTCCTCGGCCTCTGAGACAACCCCTACCCTGACCGGACACTGTAAACGCAACACCCAGAGACAAAATCCTGAGTGACTGCCTCCCACTTGCCCTACTTTGATTTCCAGAGGATCTCCCCTCACGGACTAGAGATCAGGCCTGCCATTACATTGGCCCCTAGCTGAGCCAAGTTTGCTTTTTCAGACATCTGTCCCCACAGCCCTGGCAAACACAGCCTCTAGGCTGGGTCCTCTGGAGCCATACCACAGGACCGTGCCTGCTCTCTCCTGGGAAACTGTGTCCATTCCTTTGGCCACACACCTCCAGAATATGAGAAACCTCAAGGCTTCCGAGGACATCCCACTACTGGGAGCCTCACTGGACTCACAGGGGCATTCGGACACAAGCTGAGCAGCTACATCGATGAATGCATGCACACAGATGTCAACAGAGATAGAAGGTTGAGCCGGACAGGCCTTTAGGCCGTAGTCTCAACTCTTGCTTTGGTTTCCAGGTGTCACTCCTCAGAGGCTTTGGTTCGAAGAACAGGGTATGGGGCTTTCCTGAGGCACGGAACAGAACTCCTCTCGTCTCCACATGGGAAGTTTCCTTGTTGGAGCCGTGTCAAACACCTCATGTTGGAGAATCCTGCAGAGTCCCTGAGCCACCTCCACATTCCAAAGTCTCCCAGGCCACCAAGCCACAGTAGGACTCATCTTCAGGAGAGACCATTTCAACTCTCCCCTCTGGGTAGCTCACCCAGGAGCCCGCAGATTGAGCCTGCCTTGTCCTGAATAAAGAGTGGGAATATGAGGTGGCGTTCCCAGGCATCCATGCTTAGACACCTGCTCTCGAGTCTTTCCATATGGGGCCTCTTGGAACCATCCAATAGGACTCGACTGTCGTGCAGAAGGTAACCTTCAGTTTTGGAGTAGTTCACAAATCCCATCGTAGGCAAAACTTTCTGGCATCATGAAGCCCCCATACCCTTCAGGAAGAGGCCATGCTGGACAAGAACTCTAGCCTGAGGCACGTCTCATAGTTGACATGACCTCAGTGCAGGAGATCTCGATTCAGCCTCTGCAGAGTGGGCCTGCCGTGCCCTCGGTCCCAAACCTCACGCTAGCTTGTGTTTTCAGACTTCCTTCCTCACACTCCTGGCAAACAAGCCCTCCGGACTAGGAACTCCGGAACCAAAACCTAGCCCAGTGTCTGCCCAACGGAAAAAAAAAAAACGTTTCCCTGTGGGGCTCTCCATAAAACCCAAATGTGGATCAACCTGCTCGGGCCTCGACGGTACCTGAACTGGATAGGCTGCTCTGGGCACTCATGCTCTGCCTGACACAGCCTGAAGCCAGCCGTCCAGACAGACAAGGAGACAGCTGGCCGCACACCCAGCACTTCGGACACGCCATGGTCTTATGCCGTCACCTCATCCTAACCTTGGTTTTCAGATATCTGAACCTAGACATTATATCAATTCTACACACAGCTGGGTATAGCAAGCACAAAACAGAACTCCTCCTTCCCCATGGCTGTCAAGCTTGCTCTTGGCATGGAGTCACACCTTCAGGGTGGGAGAAACCTTCATGGCTTCTGATGCCACGCCCAAACTTGAGTGCTGCTTGGGCACAAATTCACACTGTGACCCTCAGCATGAGCCCCATGTCAAAGAAAGGCCTGTCAGGGCCTGGACCAAGAGCCCACATATGGGGCTTGCCAAGCCCCTATGCACCCAATCCTCACCACGGTTTGAATTTTCCAGTCGCCCCGCCCGTACCTGGAGCTCTGCTCTGGAATCCCTTTCTTGGAGAGACCCATGAGCCAGACAACACGACTCCACCCTTCCCACAAAATGACCCCAAACTCTGGGGAGCTGGGACAGACCCCAGAGAGGGATACTCGTCCACAGTACCTGAGGCCACCGCTCCAATCCACGGCTATCCCGGAACAACAATCAGAGACAAAAGCCTGAAGGAATGCCTCCCACTCGCCCTTGTTTCAGAGGCCCAGGAGCTCCCTCTCGGGCTGTACATCCGGCCTGCCATACCCTAGGCGCCACTCATAAGCCTAGTTTGTGTATTCAGAATTCTGTGCCCACAGCCTGGACCCACACAACATCCATGCTAGGGCCTCTGGACCAAACAGCGAAAGATTGTGCCTGCCCTCTCCAAGGAAAGTGTGCCCAATCCATTGACCACAACACTACAGGTTAGGGAAAAGCTCCAAGGCCCCTGAGGCCATCAATAGTGTAGGCCCCCCTGGACTAAGAGGGGCTCTCTGACACCAGCGGAGCAACTATCTCCACTTAGACTCACAGACAGTGTCCCCAGAGACAGAAGGTTGAAATGGACAGGCCCCCAGGCCCTTATCTGAACCTTAGCTTTGGTTTCCATGTTTCCGTTCTCAGAGGACTGTTTTCGTAGACCAGCACATGGGGCTTTTCTGAGGCACCAAACCAAACATCTCTCATCTCCACATGGGCAGCTTTCTTACTGGGATGTATCAAACACTTCAGGTAGGAGAGTTCCGCAGGGCCACTGAACAACCAGCACATTCCAAGGTCTCCATGGACCCAAACGCACATTATGACGCATCCTCAGGAGAGGCCATTTCAACTCAGCCCCCTGGGTCGCGTGTTCCAGAGGCAGCAGATCAAACATATCTTGTCGCTAATAGCCAATGGGAATGCGAGGCATGCTGTACAGGGATCCATCCTTCGAACCATGCTCTCCAGTCCTTCCATATGGTATGTCCTGGAGCCATGCAACAGGGCTCGAATGTCCCGCAGAAGGAAACCTTGTGGTTTGGGGCAACCTTCAAACTCAGCGTGGGAAAACTTCCTTGGCCTCTTGAGGCCCCCACTTCATGAAGGTGCCATCATGGACACATACTCCAGCCTCAGCCAACGTCTGATCCTCAGCCTGACTTCAGATGCAGGAGATTTTGATTCAGCCTCTGCAGAGTGGGCCTGCTCTGCCCTTGGCTCCAATCCTCACACTAGCTTGTGTTTTCAGACTTCCGTCCTCACACTCCTGGCCCACAAACCCTCCCTACTGGGAATTCTGGGGCCACAATGAAGCACTGTGCCTGCCTCCCAGGAGATAAACATTGTCTATGGCGCTGCCCAGAAACCCCAAATGAGGATCAAACTGCTTGGCCCTCGGCAACACCCCAATTGCATAGGCTACCTTAAACAGTGATGCTCTGTCGCAAATAGCCTGAGCCCAGACCTTCCAACGGACACTGACACAGCTGGCTGCACACCCAGCACATTGGACCCGCCACTGCCTTAGGCCACCATCCATTCCCAACCTGGGTTTTCAGTCATCGGAACCTAGACCTTATCTCCAATCCCTGCACAGGGGGGAACCTGATGCACAAGTCAGAACCCCTCCTTCCCCCTGGCAAGAAACCTTGCTGCAGGCAGTGAGTCAAACCTTCAGTGTAGGAGAAAACGGCATGGCCCATGAGGCCACGCCCAAGCGTGAGGGCCGCCTTGGGCACAAACACACATTGTGACCCTCAGCGTGAGTACCTTATTCAAGTAAAGCCTCTCAGTGACTGGACCAAGAGCCTGCACATGTGGCTTGCCATGCCCATAGGCACCCAGGACTAACTATATGGTGTGTATTCCAGTTGAGGGAACCCACTGCTGTGCTCTAGAGTCCCTCTCCTGGGGGGTCGCCTGTGGCAGAAAACAGTACTCTTCATTCCCACAGAATGAACACAAACACTTGGGAGCTTGGACAATCCCCCGAGAGGAAGGCTCTTCCTCGGCCTCTGAGACAACCCCTACCCTGACCGGACACTGTAAACGCAACACCCAGAGACAAAAGCCTGAGTGACTGCCTCCCACTTGCCCTACTTTGATTTCCAGAGGATCTCCCCTCACGGACTAGAGATCAGGCCTGCCATTACATTGGCCCCTAGCTGAGCCAAGTTTGCTTTTTCAGACATCTGTCCCCACAGCCCTGGCAAACACAGCCTCTAGGCTGGGTCCTCTGGAGCCATACCACAGGACCGTGCCTGCTCTCTCCTGGGAAACTGTGTCCATTCCTTTGGCCACACACCTCCAGAATATGAGAAACCTCAAGGCCTCCGAGGACATCCCACTACTGGGAGCCTCACTGGACTCACAGGGGCATTCAGACACAAGCTGAGCAGCTACATCCATGAAGGCATGCACACAGATATCAACAGAGATAGAAGGTTGAGCCGGACAGGCCTTTAGGCCGTAGTCTCAACTCTTGCTTTGGTTTCCAGGTGTCACTCCTCAGAGGCTTTGGTTCGAAGAACAGGGTATGGGGCTTTCCTGAGGCACGGAAGAGAACTCCCCTCGTCTCCACATGGGAAGTTTCCTTGTTGGAGCCGTGTCAAACACCTCATGTTGGAGAATCCTGCAGAGTCCCTGAGCCACCTCCACATTCCAAGGTCTCCCAGGCCACCAAGCCACAGTAGGACTCATCTTCAGGAGAGACCATTTCAACTCTCCCCTCCGGGTACCTCACCCAGGAGCCCGCAGATTGAGCCTGCCTTGTCCTGACTAAAGAGTGGGAATATGAGGTGGCGTTCCCAGGCATCCATGCTTAGACACCTGCTCTCGAGTCTTTCCATATGGGGCCTCTTGGAACCATCCAATAGGACTCGACTGTCGTGCAGAAGGTAACCTTCAGTTTTGGAGCAGTTCACAAATCCCATCATAGGCAAAACTTTCTGGCCTCATGAAGCCCCCACACCCTTCAGGAAGAGGCCATGCTGGACAAAAACTCTAGCCTGAGGCACGTCTCATAGTTGACATGACCTCAGTGCAGGAGATCTCGATTCAGCCTCTGCAGAGTGGGCCTGCCGTGCCCTCGGTCCCAAACCTCACACTAGCTTGTGTTTTCAGAATACCTTCCTCACACTCCTGGCAAACAAGCCCTCCGGACTAGGAACTCCGGAACCAAAACCCAGCCCAGTGTCTGCCCAACGGAAGAAAAACGTTTCCCTGTGGGGCTCTCCAAAAAACCCAGATGAGGATCAAACTGCTCGGGCCTCGACGGTACCCGAACTGGATAGGCTGCTCTGGGCACTCATGCTCTGCCTGACACAGCCTGAAGCCAGACGTCCAGACAGACAAGGAGACAGCTGGCCGCACACCCAGCACTTCGGACACGCCATGGTCTTATGCCGTCACCTCATCCTAACCTTGGTTTTCAGATATCTGAACCTAGACATTATATCAATTCTCCACACAGCTGGGTATAGCAAGCACAAAACAGAACTCCTCCTTCCCCATGGCTGTCAAGCTTGCTCTTGGCATGGAGTCACACATTCAGGGTGGGAGAAACCTTCATGGCTTCTGATGCCACGCCCAAACTTGAGTGCTGCTTGGGCACAAATTCACACTGTGACCCTCAGCATGAGCCCCATGTCAAAGAAAGGCCTGTCAGGGCCTGGACCAAGAGCCCACATATGGGGCTTGCCAAGCCCCTATGCACCCAATCCTCACCACGGTTTGAATTTTCCAGTCGCCCCGCCCGTACCTGGAGCTCTGATCTGGAATCCCTTTCTTGGAGAGACCCATGAGCCAGACAACACGACTCCAACCTTCCCACAAAATGACCCCAAACTCTTGGGAGCTGGGACAAATCCCCAGAGAGGGATACTCGTCCACAGTACCTGAGGCCACCGCTCCAATCCATGGCTATCCCGGACACAACATCCAGAGACAAAAGCCTGAAGGAACGCCTCCCACTCGCCCTTGTTTCAGAGGCCCAGGAGCTCCCTCTCGGGCTGTACATCCGGCCTGCCATACCCTAGGCGCCACTCATAAGCTGAGTTTGTGTATTCAGAATTCTTTGCCCACAGCCTGGACCCACACAACATCCAGGCTAGGGCCTCTGGACCAAACAGCGAAAGATTGTGCCTGCCCTCTCCAAGGAAAGTGTGCCCAATCCATTGACCACAACCGTACAGGTTACGGAAAAGCTCCAAGGTCCCTGAGGCCATCAATAGTATAGACCACCCTGGACTAAGAGGGGCTTTCTGTCACCAGCGGAGCAACTATCTCCACTTAGACTCTCAGACAGTGTCCCCAGAGACAGAAGGTTGAAATGGACAGGCCCCCAGGCCCTAATCTGAACCTTAGCTTTGGTTTCCATGTTTCCGTTCTCAGAGGACTGTTTTCGTAGACCAGCACATGGGGCTTTTCTGAGGCACCAAACCAAACCTCTCTCATCTCCACATGGGCAGCTTTCTTACTGGGATGTATCAAACACTTCAGGTAGGAGAGTTCCGCTGGGCCACTGAACAACCAGCACATTCCAAGGTCTCCATGGACCCAAACGCACATTATGACGCATCCTCAGGAGAGGCCATTTCAACTCAGCCCCCTGGGTCGCGTGTTCCAGAGGCAGCAGATCAAACATATCTTGTCGCTAATAGCCAATGGGAATGCGAGGCATGCTCTACAGGGATCCATCCTTCGAACCCTGCTCTCCAGTCCTTCCATATGGTATGTCCTGGAGCCATGCAACAGGACTCGAATGTCCCGCAGAAGGAAACCTTGTGGTTTGGGGTAACCTCCAAACTCAGCGTGGGAAAACTTCCTTGGCCTCATGAGGCCCCCACTTCATGAAGGTGCCATCATGGACACATACTCCAGCCTCAGCCAACGTCTGATCCTCAGCCTGACTTCAGATGCAGGAGATTTTGATTCAGCCTCTGCAGAGTGGGCCTGCTCTGCCCTTGGCTCCAATCCTCACACTAGCTTGTGTTTTCAGACTTCCGTCCTCACACTCCTGGCCCACAAACCCTCTCTACTGGGAATTCTGGGGCCACAATGAATCACTGTGCCTGCCTCCCAGGAGAAAAACATTGTCTATGGCGCTGCCCAGTAACCCCAAATGAGGATCAAACTGCTTGGCCCTCGGCAACACCCCAATTGCATAGGCTACCTTAAACAGTGATGCTCTGTCGCAAATAGGCTGAGCCCAGACCTTCCAACAGACACCGACACAGCTGGCTGCACACCCAGCACATTGGACCCGCCACTGCCTTAGGCCACCATCCATTCCCAACCTGGGTTTTCAGTCATCGGAACCTAGACCTTATCTCCAATCCCTGCACAGGGGGGAACCTGATGCACAAGTCAGAACCCCTCCTTCCCCTTGGCAAGAAACCTGCTGCTGGCAGTGAGTCAAACCTTCAGTGTAGGAGAAAACGGCATGGCCCATGAGGCCACGCCCAAGCGTGAGGGCCGCCTTGGGCACAAACACACATTGTGCCCCTCAGCGTGAGTACCTTTTTCAAGTAACGCCTCTCAGTGACTGGACCAAGAGCCCGCATATGTGGATTGCCATGCCCATAGGCACCCAGGACTAACTAGATTGTGTGTATTCCAGTTGAGGGAACCCACTGCTTTGCTCTAGAGTCCCTCTCCTGGGGGGGTCCCCTGTGGCAGAAAACAGTACTCTTCATTCCCACAGAATGAACACAAACACTTGGGAGCTTGGACAATCCCCCGGGAGGAAGGCTCTTCCTCGGCCTCTGAGACAACCCCTACCCTGACCGGACACTGTAAACGCAACACCCAGAGACAAAAGCCTGAGTGACTGCCTCCCACTTGCCCTACTTTGATTTCCAGAGGATCTCCCCTCACGGACTAGAGATCAGGCCTGCCATTACATTGGCCCCTAGCTGAGCCAAGTTTGCTTTTTCAGACATCTGTCCCCACAGCCCTGGCAAACACAGCCTCTAGGCTGGGTCCTCTGGAGCCATACCACAGGACCGTGCCTGCTCTCTCCTGGGAAACTGTGTCCATTCCTTTGGCCACACACCTCCAGAATATTAGAAACCTCAAGGCCTCCGAAAACATCCCACTACTGGGAGCCTCACTGGACTCACAGGGGCATTCGGACACAAGCTGAGCAGCTACATCGATGAATGCATGCACACAGATGTCAACAGAGATAGAAGGTTGAGCCGGACAGGCCTTTAGGCCGTAGTCTCAACTCTTGCTTTGGTTTCCAGGTGTCACTCCTCAGAGGCTTTGGTTCGAAGAACAGGGTATGGGGCTTTCCTGAGGCACGGAACAGAACTCCTCTCGTCTCCACATGGGAAGTTTCCTTGTTGGAGCCGTGTCAAACACCTCATGTTGGAGAATCCTGCAGAGTCCCTGAGCCACCTCCACATTCCAAAGTCTCCCAGGCCACCAAGCCACTGTAGGACTCATCTTCAGGAGAGACCATTTCAACTCTCCCCTCTGGGTAGCTCACCCAGGAGCCCGCAGATTGAGCCTGCCTTGTCCTGAATAAAGAGTGGGAATATGAGGTGGCGTTCCCAGGCATCCATGCTTAGGCACCTGCTCTCGAGTCTTTCCATATGGGGCCTCTTGGAACCATCCAATAGGACTCGACTGTCGTGCAGAAGGTAACCTTCAGTTTTGGAGCAGTTCACAAATCGCATCGTAGCCAAAACTTCCTGGCCTCATGAAGCCCCCACACCCTTCAGGAAGAGGCCATGCTGGACAAGAACTCTAGCCTGAGGCACGTCTCATAGTTGACATGACTTCAGTGCAGGAGATCTCGATTCAGCCTCTGCAGAGTGGGCCTGCCGTGCCCTCGGTCCCAAACCTCACGCTAGCTTGTGTTTTCAGACTTCCTTCCTCACACTCCTGGCAAACAAGCCCTCCGGACTAGGAACTCCGGAAACAAAACCCAGCCCAGTGTCTGCCCAACGGAAGAAAAACGTTTCCCTGTGGGGCTCTCCAGAAAACCCAGATGAGGATCAACCTGCTCGGGCCTCGATGGTACCCGAACTGGATAGGCTGCTCTGGGCACTCATGCTCTGCCTGACACAGCCTGAAGCCAGACGTCCAGACAGACAAGGAGACAGCTGGCCGCACACCCAGCACTTCGGACACGCCATGGTCTTATGCCGTCACCTCATCCTAACCTTGGTTTTCAGATATCTGAACCAAGACATTATATCAATTCTCCACACAGCTGGGTATAGCAAGCACAAAACAGAACTCCTCCTTCCCCATGGCTGTCAAGCTTGCTCTTGGCATGGAATCACACCTTCAGGGTGGGAGAAACCTTCATGGCTTCTGATGCCACGCCCAATCTTGAGTGCTGCTTGTGCACAAATTCACACTGTGACCCTCAGCATGAGCCCCATGTCAAAGAAAGGCCTGTCAGGGCCTGGACCAAGAGCCCACATATGGCGCTTGCCAAGCCCCTATGCACCCAATCCTCACCACGGTTTGAATTTTCCAGTCGCCCCGCCCGTACCTGGAGCTCTGATCTGGAATCCCTTTCTTGGAGAGACCCATGAGCCAGACAACACGACTCCACCCTTCCCACAAAATGACCCCAAACTCTTGGGAGCTGGGACAAATCCCCAGAGAGGGATACTCGTCCACAGTACCTGAGGCCACCGCTCCAATCCACGGCTATCCCGGACACAACATCCAGAGACAAAAGCCTGAAGGAACGTCTCCCACTCGCCCTTGTTTCAGAGGCCCAGGAGCTCCCTCTCGGGCTGTACATCCGGCCTGCCATACCCTAGGCGCCACTCATAAGCTGAGTTTGTGTATTCAGAATTCTTTGCCCACAGCCTGGACCCACACAACATCCAGGCTAGGGCCTCTGGACCAAACAGCGAAAGATTGTGCCTGCCCTCTCCAAGGAAAGTGTGCCCAATCCATTGACCACAACCGTACAGGTTACGGAAAAGCTCCAAGGTCCCTGAGGCCATCAATAGTATAGACCACCCTGGACTAAGAGGGGCTTTCTGTCACCAGCGGAGCAACTATCTCCACTTAGACTCTCAGACAGTGTCCCCAGAGACAGAAGGTTGAAATGGACAGGCCCCCAGGTTCTAATCTGAACCTTAGCTTTGGTTTCCATGTTTCCGTTCTCAGAGGACTGTTTTCGTAGACCAGCACATGGGGCTTTTCTGAGGCACCAAACCAAACCTCTCTCATCTCCACATGGGCAGCTTTCTTACTGGGATGTATCAAACACTTCAGGTAGGAGAGTTCCGCTGGGCCACTGAACAACCAGCACATTCCAAGGTCTCCATGGACCCAAACGCACATTATGACGCATCCTCAGGAGAGGCCATTTCAACTCAGCCCCCTGGGTCGCGTGTTCCAGAGGCAGCAGATCAAACATATCTTGTCGCTAATAGCCAATGGGAATGCGAGGCATGCTGTACAGGGATCCATCCTTTGAACCCTGCTCTCCAGTCCTTCCATATGGTATGTCCTGGAGCCATGCAACAGGACTCGAATGTCCCGCAGAAGGAAACCTTGTGGTTTGGGGCAACTTCCAAACTCAGCGTGGGAAAACTTCCTTGGCCTCATGAGGCCCCCACTTCATGAAGGTGCCATCATGGACACATACTCCAGCCTCAGCCAACGTCTGATCCTCAGCCTGACTTCAGATGCAGGAGATTTTGATTCAGCCTCTGCAGAGTGGGCCTGCTCTGCCCTTGGCTCCAATCCTCACACTAGCTTGTGTTTTCAGACTTCCGTCCTCACACTCCTGGCCCACAAACCCTCTCTACTGGGTATTCTGGGGCCACAATGAAGCACTGTGCCTGCCTCCCAGGAGAAAAACATTGTCTATGGCGCTGCCCAGTAACCCCAAATGAGGATCAAACTGCTTGGCCCTCGGCAACACCCCAATTGCATAGGCTACCTTAAACAGTGATGCTCTGTCGCAAATAGGCTGAGCCCAGACCTACCAACAGACACCGACACAGCTGGCTGCACACCAGCACATTGGACCCGCCACTGCCTTAGGCCACCATCCATTCCCAACCTGGGTTTTCAGTCATCGGAACCTAGACCTTATCTCCAATCCCTGCACAGGGGGGAACCTGCTGCACAAGTCAGAACCCCTCCTTCCCCATGGCAAGAAACCTTGCTGCTGGCAGTGAGTCAAACCTTCATTGTAGGAGAAAACGGCATGGCCCATGAGGCCACGCCCAAGCGTGAGGGCCGCCTTGGGCACAAACACACATTGTGCCCCTCAGCGTGAGTACCTTTTTCAAGTAACGCCTCTCAGTGACTGGACCAAGAGCCCGCATATGTGGCTTGCCATGCCCATAGGCACCCAGGACTAACTAGATGGTGTGTATTCCAGTTGAGGGAACCCACTGCTGTGGTCTAGAGTCCCTCTCCTGGGGGGTCCCCTGTGGCAGAAAACAGTACTCTTCATTCCCACAGAATGAACACAAACACTTGGGAGCTTGGACAATCCCCCGAGAGGAAGGCTCTTCCTCGGCCTCTGAGACAACCCCTACCCTGACCGGACACTGTAAACGCAACACCCAGAGACAAAAGCCTGAGTGACTGCCTCCCACTTGCCCTACTTTGATTTCCAGAGGATCTCCCCTCACGGACTAGAGATCAGGCCTGCCATTACATTGGCCCCTAGCTGAGCCAAGTTTGCTTTTTCAGACATCTGTCCCCACAGCCCTGGCAAACACAGCCTCTAGGCTGGGTCCTCTGGAGCCATACCACAGGACCGTGCCTGCTCTCTCCTGGGAAACTGTGTCCATTCCTTTGGCCACACACCTCCAGAATATTAGAAACCTCAAGGCCTCCGAAAACATCCCACTACTGGGAGCCTCACTGGACTCACAGGGGCATTCGGACACAAGCTGAGCAGCTACATCGATGAATGCATGCACACAGATGTCAACAGAGATAGAAGGTTGAGCCGGACAGGCCTTTAGGCCGTAGTCTCAACTCTTGCTTTGGTTTCCAGGTGTCACTCCTCAGAGGCTTTGGTTCGAAGAACAGGGTATGGGGCTTTCCTGAGGCACGGAACAGAACTCCTCTCGTCTCCACATGGGAAGTTTCCTTGTTGGAGCCGTGTCAAACACCTCATGTTGGAGAATCCTGCAGAGTCCCTGAGCCACCTCCACATTCCAAAGTCTCCCAGGCCACCAAGCCACAGTAGGACTCATCTTCAGGAGAGACCATTTCAACTCTCCCCTCTGGGTAGCTCACCCAGGAGCCCGCAGATTGAGCCTGCCTTGTCCTGAATAAAGAGTGGGAATATGAGGTGGCGTTCCCAGGCATCCATGCTTAGACACCTGCTCTCGAGTCTTTCCATATGGGGCCTCTTGGAACCATCCAATAGGACTCGACTGTCGTGCAGAAGGTAACCTTCAGTTTTGGAGCAGTTCACAAATCCCATCGTAGGCAAAACTTTCTGGCATCATGAAGCCCCCATACCCTTCAGGAAGAGGCCATGCTGGACAAGAACTCTGGCCTGAGGCACGTCTCATAGTTGACATGACCTCAGTGCAGGAGATCTCGATTCAGCCTCTGCAGATTGGGCCTGCCGTGCCCTCGGTCCCAAACCTCACGCTAGCTTGTGTTTTCAGACTTCCTTCCTCACACTCCTGGCAAACAAGCCCTCCGGACTAGGAACTCCGGAACCAAAACCTAGCCCAGTGTCTGCCCAACGGAAAAAAAAACGTTTCCCTGTGGCGCTCTCCATAAAACCCAAATGAGGATCAACCTGCTCGGGCCTCGACGGTACCCGAACTGGATAGGCTGCTCTGGGCACTCATGCTCTGCCTGACACAGCCTGAAGCCAGACGTCCAGACAGACAAGGAGACAGCTGGCCGCACACCCAGCACTTCGGACACGCCATGGTCTTATGCCGTCACCTCATCCTAACCTTGGTTTTCAGATATCTGAACCTAGACATTATATCAATTCTCCACACAGCTGGGTATAGCAAGCACAAAACAGAACTCCTCCTTCCCCATGGCTGTCAAGCTTGCTCTTGGCATGGAGTCACACCTTCAGGGTGGGAGAAACATCCATGGCTTCTGATGCCACGCCCAAACTTGAGTGCTGCTTGGGCACAAATTCACACTGTGACCCTCAGCATGAGCCCCATGTCAAAGAAAGGCCTGTCAGGGCCTGGACCAAGAGCCCAGATATGGGGCTTGCCAAGCCCCTATGCACCCAATCCTCACCACGGTTTGAATTTTCCAGTCGCCCCGCCCGTACCTGGAGCTCTGCTCTGGAATCCCTTTCTTGGAGAGACCCATGAGCCAGACAACACGACTCCACCATTCCCAAAAAATGACCCCAAACTCTGGGGAGCTGGGACAGACCCCAGAGAGGGATACTCGTCCACAGTACCTGAGGCCACCGCTCCAATCCACGGCTATCCCGGACACAACATCCAGAGACAAAAGCCTGAAGGAACGCCTCCCACTCGCCCTTGTTTCAGAGGCCCAGGAGCTCCCTCTCAGGCTGTACATCTGGCCTGCCATAGCCTAGGCGCCACTCATAAGCCTAGTTTGTGTATTCAGAATTCTGTGCCCACAGCCTGGACCCACACAACATCCAGGCTAGGGCCTCTGGACCAAACAGCGAAAGATTGTGCCTGCCCTCTCCAAGGAAAGTGTGCCCAATCCATTGACCACAACACTACAGGTTAGGGAAAAGCTCCAAGGCCCCTGAGGCCATCAATAGTGTAGGCCCCCCTGGACTAAGAGGGGCTCTCTGACACCAGCGGAGCAACTATCTCCACTTAGACTCTCAGACAGTGTCCCCAGAGACAGAAGGTTGAAATGGACAGGCCCCCAGGCCCTAATCTGAACCTTAGCTTTGGTTTCCATGTTTCCGTTCTCAGAGGACTGTTTTCGTAGACCAGCACATGGGGCTTTTCTGAGGCACCAAACCAAACATCTCTCATCTCCACATGGGCAGCTTTCTTACTGGGATGTATCAAACACTTCAGGTAGGAGAGTTCCGCAGGGCCACTGAACAACCAGCACATTCCAAGGTCTCCATGGACCCAAACGCACATTATGACGCATCCTCAGGAGAGGCCATTTCAACTCAGCCCCCTGGGTCGCGTGTTCCAGAGGCAGCAGATCAAACATATCTTGTCGCTAATAGCCAATGGGAATGCGAGGCATGCTGTACAGGGATCCATCCTTCGAACCCTGCTCTCCAGTCCTTCCATATGGTTTGTCCTGGAGCCATGCAACAGGGCTCGAATGTCCCGCAGAAGGAAACCTTGTGGTTTGGGGCAACCTTCAAACTCAGCGTGGGAAAACTTCCTTGGCCTCTTGAGGCCCCCACTTCATGAAGGTGCCATCATGGACACATACTCCAGCCTCAGCCAACGTCTGATCCTCAGCCTGACTTCAGATGCAGGAGATTTTGATTCAGCCTCTGCAGAGTGGGCCTGCTCTGCCCTTGGCTCCAATCCTCACACTAGCTTGTGTTTTCAGACTTCCGTCCTCACACACCTGGCCCACAAACCCTCCATACTGGGAATTCTGGGGCCACAATGAAGCACTGTGCCTGCCTCCCGGGAGAAAAACATTGTCTATGGCGCTGCCCAGAAACCCCAAATGAGGATCCAACTGCTTGGCCCTCGGCAACACCCCAATTGCATAGGCTACCTTAAACAGTGATGCTCTGTCGCAAATAGCCTGAGCCCAGACCTTCCAACGGACACCGACACAGCTGGCTGCACACCCAGCACATTGGACCCGCCACTGCCTTAGGCCACCATCCATTCCCAACCTGGGTTTTCAGTCATCGGAACCTAGACCTTATCTCCAATCCCTGCACAGGGGGGAACCTGATGCACAAGTCAGAACCCCTCCTTCCCCATGGCAAGAAACCTTGCTGCTGGCAGTGAGTCAAACCTTCAGTGTAGGAGAAAACGGCATGGCCCATGAGGCCACGCCCAAGCGTGAGGGCCGCCTTGGGCACAAACACACATTGTGACCCTCAGCGTGAGTACCTTATTCAAGTAACGCCTCTCAGTGACTGGACCAAGAGCCCGCATATGTGGCTTGCCATGCCCATAGGCACCCAGGACTAACTAGATGGTGTGTATTCCAGTTGAGGGAACCCACTGCTGTGCTCTAGAGTCCCTCTCCTGGGGGGTCCCCTGTGGCAGAAAACAGTACTCTTCATTCCCACAGAATGAACACAAACACTTGGGAGCTTGGACAATCCCCCGAGAGGAAGGCTCTTCCTCGGCCTCTGAGACAACCCCTACCCTGACCGGACACTGTAAACGCAACACCCAGAGACAAAATCCTGAGTGACTGCCTCCCACTTGCCCTACTTTGATTTCCAGAGGATCTCCCCTCACGGACTAGAGATCAGGCCTGCCATTACATTGGCCCCTAGCTGAGCCAAGTTTGCTTTTTCAGACATCTGTCCCCACAGCCCTGGCAAACACAGCCTCTAGGCTGGGTCCTCTGGAGCCATACCACAGGACCGTGCCTGCTCTCTCCTGGGAAACTGTGTCCATTCCTTTGGCCACACACCTCCAGAATATGAGAAACCTCAAGGCTTCCGAGGACATCCGACTACTGGGAGCCTCACTGGACTCACAGGGGCATTCGGACACAAGCTGAGCAGCTACATCCATGAATGCATGCACACAGATGTCAACAGAGATAGAAGGTTGAGCCGGACAGGCCTTTAGGCCGTAGTCTCAACTCTTGCTTTGGTTTCCAGGTGTCAGTCCTCAGAGGCTTTGGTTCGAAGAACAGGGTATGGGGCTTTCCTGAGGCACGGAACAGAACTCCTCTCGTCTCCACATGGGAAGTTTCCTTGTTGGAGCCGTGTCAAACACCTCATGTTGGAGAATCCTGCAGAGTCCCTGAGCCACCTCCACATTCCAAAGTCTTCCAGGCCACCAAGCCACAGTAGGACTCATCTTCAGGAGAGACCATTTCAACTCTCCCCTCTGGGTAGCTCACCCAGGAGCCCTCAGATTGAGCCTGCCTTGTCCTGAATAAAGAGTGGGAATATGAGGTGGCGTTCCCAGGCATTCATGCTTAGACACCTGCTCTCGAGTCTTTCCATATGGGGCCTCTTGGAACCATCCAATAGGACTCGACTGTCGTGCAGACGGTAACCTTCAGTTTTGGAGCAGTTCACAAATCCCATCGTAGGCAAAACTTTCTGGCATCATGAAGCCCCCATACCCTTCAGGAAGAGGCCATGCTGGACAAGAACTCTAGCCTGAGGCACGTCTCATAGTTGACATGACCTCAGTGCAGGAGATCTCGATTCAGCCTCTGCAGAGTGGGCCTGCCGTGCCCTCGGTCCCAAACCTCACGCTAGCTTGTGTTTTCAGACTTCCTTCCTCACACTCCTGGCAAACAAGACCTCCGGACTAGGAACTCCGGAACCAAAACCTAGCCCAGTGTCTGCCCAACGGAAAAAAAAAAAACGTTTCCCTGTGGGGCTCTCCATAAAACCCAAATGAGGATCAACCTGCTCGGGCCTCGACGGTACCCGAACTGGATAGGCTGCTCTGGGCACTCATGCTCTGCCTGACACAGCCTGAAGCCAGCCGTCCAGACAGACAAGGAGACAGCTGGCCGCACACCCAGCACTTCGGACACGCCATGGTCTTATGCCGTCACCTCATCCTAACCTTGGTTTTCAGATATCTGAACCTAGACATTATATCAATTCTACACACAGCTGGGTATAGCAAGCACAAAACAGAACTCCTCCTTCCCCATGGCTGTCAAGCTTGCTCTTGGCATGGAGTCACACCTTCAGGGTGGGAGAAACCTTCATGGCTTCTGATGCCACGCCCAAACTTGAGTGCTGCTTGGGCACAAATTCACACTGTGACCCTCAGCATGAGCCCCATGTCAAAGAAAGGCCTGTCAGGGCCTGGACCAAGAGCCCACATATGGGGCTTGCCAAGCCCCTATGCACCCAATCCTCACCACGTTTTGAATTTTCCAGTCGCCCCGCCCGTACCTGGAGCTCTGCTCTGGAATCCGTTTCTTGGAGAGACCCATGAGCCAGACAACACGACTCCACCCTTCCCACAAAATGACCCCAAACTCTGGGGAGCTGGGACAGACCCCAGAGAGGGATACTCGTCCACAGTACCTGAGGCCACCGCTCCAATCCACGGCTATCCCGGACACAACAATCAGAGACAAAAGCCTGAAGGAATGCCTCCCACTCGCCCTTGTTTCAGAGGCCCAGGAGCTCCCTCTCGGGCTGTACATCCGGCCTGGAATACCCTAGGCGCCACTCATAAGCCTAGTTTGTGTATTCAGAATTCTGTGCCCACAGCCTGGACCCACACAACATCCATGCTAGGGCCTCTGGACCAAACAGCGAAAGATTGTGCCTGCCCTCTCCAAGGAAAGTGTGCCCAATCCATTGACCACAACACTACAGGTTAGGGAAAAGCTCCAAGGCCCCTGAGGCCATCAATAGTATAGACCACCCTGGACTAAGAGGGGCTTTCTGTCACCAGCGGAGCAACTATCTCCACTTAGACTCTCAGACAGTGTCCCCAGAGACAGAAGGTTGAAATGGACAGGCCCCCAGGTTCTAATCTGAACCTTAGCTTTGGTTTCCATGTTTCCGTTCTCAGAGGACTGTTTTCGTAGACCAGCACATGGGGCTTTTCTGAGGCACCAAACCAAACATCTCTCATCTCCACATGGGCAGCTTTCTTACTGGGATGTATCAAACACTTCAGGTAGGAGAGTTCCGCAGGGCCACTGAACAACCAGCACATTCCAAGGTCTCCATGGACCCAAACGCACATTATGACGCATCCTCAGGAGAGGCCATTTCAACTCAGCCCCCTGGGTCGCGTGTTCCAGAGGCAGCAGATCAAACATATCTTGTCGCTAATAGCCAATGGGAATGCGAGGCATGCTGTACAGGGATCCATCCTTCGAACCATGCTCTCCAGTCCTTCCATATGGTATGTCCTGGAGCCATGCAACAGGGCTCGAATGTCCCGCAGAAGGAAACCTTGTGGTTTGGGGCAACCTTCAAACTCAGCGTGGGAAAACTTCCTTGGCCTCTTGAGGCCCCCACTTCATGAAGGTGCCATCATGGACACATACTCCAGCCTCAGCCAACGTCTGATCCTCAGCCTGACTTCAGATGCAGGAGATTTTGATTCAGCCTCTGCAGAGTGGGTCTGCTCTGCCCTTGGCTCCAATCCTCACACTAGCTTGTGTTTTCAGACTTCCGTCCTCACACTCCTGGCCCACAAACCCTCCCTACTGGGAATTCTGGGGCCACAATGAAGCACTGTGCCTGCCTCCCAGGAGATAAACATTGTCTATGGCGCTGCCCAGAAACCCCAAATGAGGATCCAACTGCTTGGCCCTCGGCAACACCCCAATTGCATAGGCTACCTTAAACAGTGATGCTCTGTCGCAAATAGCCTGAGCCCAGACCTTCCAACGGACACCGACACAGCTGGCTGCACACCCAGCACATTGGACCCGCCACTGCCTTAGGCCACCATCCATTCCCAACCTGGGTTTTCAGTCATCGGAACCTAGACCTTATCTCCAATCCCTGCACAGGGGGGAACCTGATGCACAAGTCAGAACCCCTCCTTCCCCATGGCAAGAAACCTTGCTGCTGGCAGTGAGTCAAACCTTCAGTGTAGGAGAAAACGGCATGGCCCATGAGGCCACGCCCAAGCGTGAGGGCCGCCTTGGGCACAAACACACATTGTGACCCTCAGCGTGAGTACCTTATTCAAGTAACGCCTCTCAGTGACTGGACCAAGAGCCCGCATATGTGGCTTGCCATGCCCATAGGCACCCAGGACTAACTAGATGGTGTGTATTCCAGTTGAGGGAACCCACTGCTGTGCTCTAGAGTCCCTCTCCTGGGGGGTCCCCTGTGGCAGAAAACAGAACTCTTCATTCCCACAGAATGAACACAAACACTTGGGAGCTTGGACAATCCCCCGAGAGGAAGGCTCTTCCTCGGCCTCTGAGACAACCCCTACCCTGACCGGACACTGTAAACGCAACACCCAGAGACAAAAGCCTGAGTGACTGCCTCCCACTTGCCCTACTTTGATTTCCAGAGGATCTCCCCTCACGGACTAGAGATCAGGCCTGCCATTACATTGGCCCCTAGCTGAGCCAAGTTTGCTTTTTCAGACATCTGTCCCCACAGCCCTGGCAAACACAGCCTCTAGGCTGGGTCCTCTGGAGCCATACCACAGGACCGTGCCTGCTCTCTCCTGGGAAACTGTGTCCATTCCTTTGGCCACACACCTCCAGAATATGAGAAACCTCAAGGCCTCCGAGGACATCCCACTACTGGGAGCCTCACTGGACTCACAGGGGCATTCGGACACAAGCTGAGCAGCTACATCCATGAATGCATGCACACAGATGTCAACAGAGATAGAAGGTTGAGCCGGACAGGCCTTTAGGCCGTAGTCTCAACTCTTGCTTTGGTTTCCAGGTGTCACTCCTCAGAGGCTTTGGTTCGAAGAACAGGGTATGGGGCTTTCCTGAGGCACGGAAGAGAACTCCCCTCGTCTCCACATGGGAAGTTTCCTTGTTGGAGCCGTGTCAAACACCTCATGTTGGAGAATCCTGCAGAGTCCCTGAGCCACCTCCACATTCCAAGGTCTCCCAGGCCACCAAGCCACAGTAGGACTCATCTTCAGGAGAGACCATTTCAACTCTCCCCTCCGGGTACCTCACCCAGGAGCCCGCAGATTGAGCCTGCCTTGTCCTGACTAAAGAGTGGGAATATGAGGTGGCGTTCCCAGGCATCCATGCTTAGACACCTGCTCTCGAGTCTTTCCATATGGGGCCTCTTGGAACCATCCAATAGGACTCGACTGTCGTGCAGAAGGTAACCTTCAGTTTTGGAGCAGTTCACAAATCCCATCGTAGGCAAAACTTTCTGGCCTCATGAAGCCCCCACACCCTTCAGGAAGAGGCCATGCTGGACAAAAACTCTAGCCTGAGGCACGTCTCATAGTTGACATGACCTCAGTGCAGGAGATCTCGATTCAGCCTCTGCAGAGTGGGCCTGCCGTGCCCTCGGTCCCAAACCTCACACTAGCTTGTGTTTTCAGAATACCTTCTTCACACTCCTGGCAAACAAGCCCTCCGGACTAGGAACTCCGGAACCAAAACCCAGCCCAGTGTCTGCCCAACGGAAGAAAAACGTTTCCCTGTGGGGCTCTCCAAAAAACCCAGATGAGGATCAAACTGCTCGGGCCTCGACGGTACCCGAACTGGATAGGCTGCTCTGGGCACTCATGCTCTGCCTGACACAGCCTGAAGCCAGACGTCCAGACAGACAAGGAGACAGCTGGCCGCACACCCAGCACTTCGGACACGCCATGGTCTTATGCCGTCACCTCATCCTAACCTTGGTTTTCAGATATCTGAACCTAGACATTATATCAATTCTCCACACAGCTGGGTATAGCAAGCACAAAACAGAACTCCTCCTTCCCCATGGCTGTCAAGCTTGCTATTGGCATGGAGTCACACATTCAGGGTGGGAGAAACCTTCATGGCTTCTGATGCCACGCCCAAACTTGAGTGCTACTTGGGCACAAATTCACACTGTGACCCTCAGCATGAGCCCCATGTCAAAGAAAGGCCTGTCAGGGCCTGGACCAAGAGCCCACTATGGGGCTTGCCAAGCCCCTATGCACCCAATCCTCACCACGGTTTGAATTTTCCAGTCGCCCCGCCCGTACCTGGAGCTCTGATCTGGAATCCCTTTCTTGGAGAGACCCATGAGCCAGACAACACGACTCCACCCTTCCCACAAAATGACCCCAAACTCTTGGGAGCTGGGACAAATCCCCAGAGAGGGATACTCGTCCACAGTACCTGAGGCCACCGCTCCAATCCATGGCTATCCCGGACACAACATCCAGAGACAAAAGCCTGAAGGAACGCCTCCCACTCGCCCTTGTTTCAGAGGCCCAGGAGCTCCCTCTCGGGCTGTACATCCGGCCTGCCATACCCTAGGCGCCACTCATAAGCTGAGTTTGTGTATTCAGAATTCTTTGCCCACAGCCTGGACCCACACAACATCCAGGCTAGGGCCTCTGGACCAAACAGCGAAAGATTGTGCCTGCCCACTCCAAGGAAAGTGTGCCCAATCCATTGACCACAACCGTACAGGTTACGGAAAAGCTCCAAGGTCCCTGAGGCCATCAATAGTATAGACCACCCTGGACTAAGAGGGGCTTTCTGTCACCAGCGGAGCAACTATCTCCACTTAGACTCTCAGACAGTGTCCCCAGAGACAGAAGGTTGAAATGGACAGGCCCCCAGGCCCTAATCTGAACCTTAGCTTTGGTTTCCATGTTTCCGTTCTCAGAGGACTGTTTTCGTAGACCAGCACATGGGGCTTTTCTGAGGCACCAAACCAAACCTCTCTCATCTCCACATGGGCAGCTTTCTTACTGGGATGTATCAAACACTTCAGGTAGGAGAGTTCCGCTGGGCCACTGAACAACCAGCACATTCCAAGGTCTCCATGGACCCAAACGCACATTATGACGCATCCTCAGGAGAGGCCATTTCAACTCAGCCCCCTGGGTCGCGTGTTCCAGAGGCAGCAGATCAAACATATCTTGTCGCTAATAGCCAATGGGAATGCGAGGCATGCTCTACAGGGATCCATCCTTCGAACCCTGCTCTCCAGTCCTTCCATATGGTATGTCCTGGAGCCATGCAACAGGACTCGAATGTCCCGCAGAAGGAAACCTTGTGGTTTGGGGTAACCTCCAAACTCAGCGTGGGAAAACTTCCTTGGCCTCATGAGGCCCCCACTTCATGAAGGTGCCATCATGGACACATACTCCAGCCTCAGCCAACGTCTGATCCTCAGCCTGACTTCAGATGCAGGAGATTTTGATTCAGCCTCTGCAGAGTGGGCCTGCTCTGCCCTTGGCTCCAATCCTCACACTAGCTTGTGTTTTCAGACTTCCGTCCTCACACTCCTGGCCCACAAACCCTCTCTACTGGGAATTCTGGGGCCACAATGAATCACTGTGCCTGCCTCCCAGGAGAAAAACATTGTCTATGGCGCTGCCCAGTAACCCCAAATGAGGATCAAACTGCTTGGCCCTCGGCAACACCCCAATTGCATAGGCTACCTTAAACAGTGATGCTCTGTCGCAAATAGGCTGAGCCCAGACCTTCCAACAGACACCGACACAGCTGGCTGCACACCCAGCACATTGGACCCGCCACTGCCTTAGGCCACCATCCATTCCCAACCTGGGTTTTCAGTCATCGGAACCTAGACCTTATCTCCAATCCCTGCACAGGGGGGAACCTGATGCACAAGTCAGAACCCCTCCTTCCCCTTGGCAAGAAACCTGCTGCTGGCAGTGAGTCAAACCTTCAGTGTAGGAGAAAACGGCATGGCCCATGAGGCCACGCCCAAGCGTGAGTGCCGCCTTGGGCACAAACACACATTGTGCCCCTCAGCGTGAGTACCTTTTTCAAGTAACGCCTCTCAGTGACTGGACCAAGAGCCCGCATATGTGGATTGCCATGCCCATAGGCACCCAGGACTAACTAGATGGTGTGTATTCCAGTTGAGGGAACCCACTGCTTTGCTCTAGAGTCCCTCTCCTGGGGGGGTCCCCTGTGGCAGAAAACAGTACTCTTCATTCCCACAGAATGAACACAAACACTTGGGAGCTTGGACAATCCCCCGGGAGGAAGGCTCTTCCTCGGCCTCTGAGACAACCCCTACCCTGACCGGACACTGTAAACGCAACACCCAGAGACAAAAGCCTGAGTGACTGCCTCCCACTTGCCCTACTTTGATTTCCAGAGGATCTCCCCTCACGGACTAGAGATCAGGCCTGCCATTACATTGGCCCCTAGCTGAGCCAAGTTTGCTTTTTCAGACATCTGTCCCCACAGCCCTGGCAAACACAGCCTCTAGGCTGGGTCCTCTGGAGCCATACCACAGGACCGTGCCTGCTCTCTCCTGGGAAACTGTGTCCATTCCTTTGGCCACACACCTCCAGAATATTAGAAACCTCAAGGCCTCCGAAAACATCCCACTACTGGGAGCCTCACTGGACTCACAGGGGCATTCGGACACAAGCTGAGCAGCTACATCGATGAATGCATGCACACAGATGTCAACAGAGATAGAAGGTTGAGCCGGACAGGCCTTTAGGCCGTAGTCTCAACTCTTGCTTTGGTTTCCAGGTGTCACTCCTCAGAGGCTTTGGTTCGAAGAACAGGGTATGGGGCTTTCCTGAGGCACGGAACAGAACTCCTCTCGTCTCCACATGGGAAGTTGCCTTGTTGGAGCCGTGTCAAACACCTCATGTTGGAGAATCCTGCAGAGTCCCTGAGCCACCTCCACATTCCAAAGTCTCCCAGGCCACCAAGCCACAGTAGGACTCATCTTCAGGAGAGACCATTTCAACTCTCCCCTCTGGGTAGCTCACCCAGGAGCCCGCAGATTGAGCCTGCCTTGTCCTGAATAAAGAGTGGGAATATGAGGTGGCGTTCCCAGGCATCCATGCTTAGGCACCTGCTCTCGAGTCTTTCCATATGGGGCCTCTTGGAACCATCCAATAGGACTCGACTGTCGTGCAGAAGGTAACCTTCAGTTTTGGAGCAGTTCACAAATCGCATCGTAGCCAAAACTTCCTGGCCTCATGAAGCCCCCACACCCTTCAGGAAGAGGCCATGCTGGACAAGAACTCTAGCCTGAGGCACGTCTCATAGTTGACATGACTTCAGTGCAGGAGATCTCGATTCAGCCTCTGCAGAGTGGGCCTGCCGTGCCCTCGGTCCCAAACCTCACGCTAGCTTGTGTTTTCAGACTTCCTTCCTCACACTCCTGGCAAACAAGCCCTCCGGACTAGGAACTCCGGAAACAAAACCCAGCCCAGTGTCTGCCCAACGGAAGAAAAACGTTTCCCTGTGGGGCTCTCCAGAAAACCCAGATGAGGATCAACCTGCTCGGGCCTCGACGGTACCCGAACTGGATAGGCTGCTCTGGGCACTCATGCTCTGCCTGACACAGCCTGAAGCCAGACGTCCAGACAGACAAGGAGACAGCTGGCCGCACACCCAGCACTTCGGACACGCCATGGTCTTATGCCGTCACCTCATCCTAACCTTGGTTTTCAGATATCTGAACCAAGACATTATATCAATTCTCCACACAGCTGGGTATAGCAAGCACAAAACAGAACTCCTCCTTCCCCATGGCTGTCAAGCTTGCTCTTGGCATGGAATCACACCTTCAGGGTGGGAGAAACCTTCATGGCTTCTGATGCCACGCCCAATCTTGAGTGCTGCTTGTGCACAAATTCACACTGTGACCCTCAGCATGAGCCCCATGTCAAAGAAAGGCCTGTCAGGGCCTGGACCAAGAGCCCACATATGGCGCTTGCCAAGCCCCTATGCACCCAATCCTCACCACGGTTTGAATTTTCCAGTCGCCCCGCCCGTACCTGGAGCTCTGATCTGGAATCCCTTTCTTGGAGAGACCCATGAGCCAGACAACACGACTCCACCCTTCCCACAAAATGACCCCAAACTCTTGGGAGCTGGGACAAATCCCCAGATAGGGATACTCGTCAACAGTACCTGAGGCCACCGCTCCAATCCACGGCTATCCCGGACACAACATCCAGAGACAAAAGCCTGAAGGAACGTCTCCCACTCGCCCTTGTTTCAGAGGCCCAGGAGCTCCCTCTCGGGCTGTACAACCGGCCTGCCATACCCTAGGCGCCACTCATAAGCTGAGTTTGTATATTCAGAATTCTTTGCCCACAGCCTGGACCCACACAACATCCAGGCTAGGGCCTCTGGACCAAACAGCGAAAGATTGTGCCTGCCCTCTCCAAGGAAAGTGTGCCCAATCCATTGACCACAACCGTACAGGTTACGGAAAAGCTCCAAGGTCCCTGAGGCCATCAATAGTATAGACCACCCTGGACTAAGAGGGGCTTTCTGTCACCAGCGGAGCAACTATCTCCACTTAGACTCTCAGACAGTGTCCCCAGAGACAGAAGGTTGAAATGGACAGGCCCCCAGGTTCTAATCTGAACCTTAGCTTTGGTTTCCATGTTTCCGTTCTCAGAGGACTGTTTTCGTAGACCAGCACATGGGGCTTTTCTGAGGCACCAAACCAAACCTCTCTCATCTCCACATGGGCAGCTTTCTTACTGGGATGTATCAAACACTTCAGGTAGGAGAGTTCCGCTGGGCCACTGAACAACCAGCACATTCCAAGGTCTCCATGGACCCAAACGCACATTATGACGCATCCTCAGGAGAGGCCATTTCAACTCAGCCCCCTGGGTCGCGTGTTCCAGAGGCAGCAGATCAAACATATCTTGTCGCTAATAGCCAATGGGAATGCGAGGCATGCTGTACAGGGATCCATCCTTCGAACCCTGCTCTCCAGTCCTTCCATATGGTATGTCCTGGAGCTATGCAACAGGGCTCAAATGTCCCGCAGAAGGAAACCTTGTGGTTTGGGGCAACCTCCAAACTCAGCGTGGGAAAACTTCCTTGGCCTCATGAGGCCCCCAGTTCATGAAGGTGCCATCATGGACACATACTCCAGCCTCAGCCAACGTTTGATCCTCAGCCTGACTTCAGATGCAGGAGATTTTGATTCAGCCTCTGCAGAGTGGGCCTGCTCTGCCCTTGGCTCCAATCCTCACACTAGCCTGTGTTTTCAGACTTCCGTCCTCACACTCCTGGCCCACAAACCCTCTCTACTGGGAATTCTGGGGCCACAATGAAGCACTGTGCCTGCCTCCCAGGAGAAAAACATTGTCTATGGCGCTGCCCAGTAACCCCAAATGAGGATCAAACTGCTTGGCCCTCGGCAACACCCCAATTGCATAGGCTACCTTAAACAGTGATGCTCTGTCGCAAATAGGCTGAGCCCAGACCTTCCAACAGACACCGACACAGCTGGTTGCACACCCAGCACATTGGACACGCCACTGCCTTAGGCCACCATCCATTCCCAACCTGGGTTTTCAGTCATCGGAACCTAGACCTTATCTCCAATCCCTGCACAGGGGGGAAACTGATGCACAAGTCAGAACCCCTCCTTCCCCTTGGCAAGAAACCTGCTGCTGGCAGTGAGTCAAACCTTCAGTGTAGGACAAAAAGGCATGGCCCATGAGGCCACGCCCAAGCGTGAGGGCCGCCTTGGGCACAAACACACATTTTGCCCCTCAGCGTGAGTACCTTTTTCAAGTAACGCCTCTCAGTGACTGGACCAAGAGCCCGCATATGTGGCTTGCCATGCCCATAGGCACCCAGGACTAACTAGATGGTGTGTATTCCAGTTGAGGGAACCCACTGCTTTGCTCTAGAGTCCCTCTCCTGGGGGGGTCCCCTGTGGCAGAAAACAGTACTCTTCATTCCCACAGAATGAACACAAACACTTGGGAGCTTGGACAATCCCCCGAGAGGAAGGCTCTTCCTCGGCCTCTGAGACAACCCCTACCCTGACCGGACACTGTAAACGCAACACCCAGAGACAAAAGCCTGAGTGACTGCCTCCCACTTGCCCTACTTTGATTTCCAGAGGATCTCCCCTCACGGACTAGAGATCAGGCCTGCCATTACATTGGCCCCTAGCTGAGCCAAGTTTGCTTTTTCAGACATCTGTCCCCACAGCCCTGGCAAACACAGCCTCTAGGCTGGGTCCTCTGGAGCCATACCACAGGACCGTGCCTGCTCTCTCCTGGGAAACTGTGTCCATTTCTTTGGCCACACACCTCCAGAATATTAGAAACCTCAAGGCCTCCGAAAACATCCCACTACTGGGAGCCTCACTGGACTCACAGGGGCATTCGGACACAAGCTGAGCAGCTACATCGATGAATGCATGCACACAGATGTCAACAGAGATAGAAGGTTGAGCCGGACAGGCCTTTAGGCCGTAGTCTCAACTCTTGCTTTGGTTTCCAGGTGTCACTCCTCAGAGGCTTTGGTTCGAAGAACAGGGTATGGGGCTTTCCTGAGGCACGGAACAGAACTCCTCTCGTCTCCACATGGGAAGTTGCCTTGTTGGAGCCGTGTCAAACACCTCATGTTGGAGAATCCTGCAGAGTCCCTGAGCCACCTCCACATTCCAAAGTCTCCCAGGCCACCAAGCAACAGTAGGACTCATCTTCAGGAGAGACCATTTCAACTCTCCCCTCTGGGTAGCTCACCCAGGAGCCCGCAGATTGAGCCTGCCTTGTCCTGAATAAAGAGTGGGAATATGAGGTGGCGTTCCCAGGCATCCATGCTTAGACACCTGCTCTCGAGTCTTTCCATATGGGGCCTCTTGGAACCATCCAATAGGACTCGACTGTCGTGCAGAAGGTAACCTTCAGTTTTGGAGCAGTTCACAAATCGCATCGTAGCCAAAACTTCCTGGCCTCATGAAGCCCCCACACCCTTCAGGAAGAGGCCATGCTGGACAAGAACTCTAGCCTGAGGCACGTCTCATAGTTGACATGACTTCAGTGCAGGAGATCTCGATTCAGCCTCTGCAGAGTGGGCCTGCCGTGCCCTCGGTCCCAAACCTCACGCTAGCTTGTGTTTTCAGACTTCCTTCCTCACACTCCTGGCAAACAAGCCCTCCGGACTAGGAACTCCGGAAACAAAACCCAGCCCAGTGTCTGCCCAACGGAAGAAAAACGTTTCCCTGTGGGGCTCTCCAGAAAACCCAGATGAGGATCAACCTGCTCGGGCCTCGACGGTACCCGAACTGGATAGGCTGCTCTGGGCACTCATGCTCTGCCTGACACAGCCTGAAGCCAGACGTCCAGACAGACAAGGAGACAGCTGGCCGCACACCCAGCACTTCGGACACGCCATGGTCTTATGCCGTCACCTCATCCTAACCTTGGTTTTCAGATATCTGAACCAAGACATTATATCAATTCTCCACACAGCTGGGTATAGCAAGCACAAAACAGAACTCCTCCTTCCCCATGGCTGTCAAGCTTGCTCTTGGCATGGAATCACACCTTCAGAGTGGGAGAAACCTTCATGGCCCCTGATGCCACGCCCAAACTTGAGTGCTGCTTGTGCACAAATTCACACTGTGACCCTCAGCATGAGCCCCATGTCAAAGAAAGGCCTGTCAGGGCCTGGACCAAGAGCCAACATATGGCGCTTGCCAAGCCCCTATGCACCCAATCCTCACCACGGTTTGAATTTTCCAGTCGCCCCGCCCGTACCTGGAGCTCTGATCTGGAATCCCTTTCTTGGAGAGACCCATGAGCCAGACAACACGACTCCACCCTTCCCACAAAATGACCCCAAACTCTTGGGAGCTGGGACAAATCCCCAGAGAGGGATACTCGTCCACAGTACCTGAGGCCACCGCTCCAATCCACGGCTATCCCGGACACAACATCCAGAGACAAAAGCCTGAAGGAACGTCTCCCACTCGCCCTTGTTTCAGAGGCCCAGGAGCTCCCTCTCGGGCTGTACATCCGGCCTGCCATACCCTAGGCGCCACTCATAAGCTGAGTTTTTGTATTCAGAATTCTTTGCCAACAGCCTGGACCCACACAACATCCAGGCTAGGGCCTCTGGGCCAAACAGCGAAAGATTGTGCCTGCCCTCTCCAAGGAAAGTGTGCCCAATCCATTGACCACAACCGTACAGGTTACGGAAAAGCTCCAAGGTCCCTGAGGCCATCAATAGTATAGACCACCCTGGACTAAGAGGGGCTTTCTGTCACCAGCGGAGCAACTATCTCCACTTAGACTCTCAGACAGTGTCCCCAGAGACAGAAGGTTGAAATGGACAGGCCCCCAGGTTCTAATCTGAACCTTAGCTTTGGTTTCCATGTTTCCGTTCTCAGAGGACTGTTTCCGTAGACCAGCACATGGGGCTTTTCTGAGGCACCAAACCAAACCTCTCTCATCTCCACATGGGCAGCTTTCTTACTGGGATGTATCAAACACTTCAGGTAGGAGAGTTCCGCTGGGCCACTGAACAACCAGCACATTCCAAGGTCTCCATGGACCCAAACGCACATTATGACGCATCCTCAGGAGAGGCCATTTCAACTCAGCCCCCTGGGTCGCGTGTTCCAGAGGCAGCAGATCAAACATATCTTGTCGTTAATAGCCAATGGGAATGCGAGGCATGCTGTACAGGGATCCATCCTTCGAACCCTGCTCTCCAGTCCTTCCATATGGTATGTCCTGGAGCCATGCAACAGGACTCGAATGTCCCGCAGAAGGAAACCTTGTGGTTTGGGGTAACCTCCAAACTCAGCGTGGGAAAACTTCCTTGGCCTCATGAGGCCCCCACTTCATGAAGGTGCCATCATGGACACATACTCCAGCCTCAGCCAACGTCTGATCCTCAGCCTGACTTCAGATGCAGGAGATTTTGATTCAGCCTCTGCAGAGTGGGCCTGCTCTGCCCTTGGCTCCAATCCTCACACTAGCTTGTGTTTTCAGACTTCCGTCCTCACACTCCTGGCCCACAAACCCTCCCTACTGGGAATTCTGGGGCCACAATGAAGCACTGTGCCTGCCTCCCAGGAGAAAAACATTGTCTATGGCGCTGCCCAGTAACCCCAAATGAGGATCAAACTGCTTGGCCCTCGGCAACACCCCAATTGCATAGGCTACCTTAAACAGTGATGCTCTGTCGCAAATAGGCTGAGCCCAGACCTTCCAACAGACACCGACACAGCTGGCTGCACACCCAGCACATTGGACCCGCCACTGCCTTAGGCCACCATCCATTCCCAACCTGGGTTTTCAGTCATCGGAACCTAGACCTTATCTCCAATCCCTGCACAGGGGGGAACCTGATGCACAAGTCAGAACCCCTCCTTCCCCCTGGCAAGAAACCTTGCTGCTGGCAGTGAGTCAAACCTTCAGTGTAGGAGAAAACGGCATGGCCCATGAGGCCACGCCGAAGCGTGAGGGCCGCCTTGGGCACAAACACACATTGTGCCCCTCAGCGTGAGTACCTTTTTCAAGTAACGCCTCTCAGTGACTGGACCAAGAGCCCGCATTTGTGGCTTGCCATGCCCATAGGCACACAGGACTAACTAGATGGTGTGTATTCCAGTTGAGGGAATCCACTGCTTTGCTCTAGAGTCCCTCTCCTGGGGGGGTCCCCTGTGGCAGAAAACAGTACTCTTCATTCCCACGGAATGAACACAAACACTTGGGAGCTTGGACAATCCCCCGAGAGGAAGGCTCTTCCTCGGCCTCTGAGACAACCCCTACCCTGACCGGACACTGTAAACGCAACACCCAGAGACAAAATCCTGAGTGACTGCCTCCCACTTGCCCTACTTTGATTTCCAGAGGATCTCCTCTCACGGACTAGAGATCAGGCCTGCCATTACATTGGCCCCTAGCTGAGCCAAGTTTGCTTTTTCAGACACCTGTCCCCACAGCCCTGGCAAACACAGCCTCTAGGCTGGGTCCTCTGGAGCCATACCACAGGACCGTGCCTGCTCTCTCCTGGGAAACTGTGTCCATTCCTTTGGCCACACACCTCCAGAATATGAGAAACCTCAAGGCCTCCGAGGACATCCCACTACTGGGAGCCTCACTGGACTCACAGGGGCATTCGGACACAAGCTGAGCAGCTACATCCATGAATGCATGCACACAGATGTCAACAGAGATAGAAGGTTGAGCCGGACAGGCCTTTAGGCCGTAGTCTCAACTCTTGCTTTGGTTTCCAGGTGTCACTCCTCAGAGGCTTTGGTTCGAAGAACAGGGTATGGGGCTTTCCTGAGGCACGGAACAGAACTCCTCTCGTCTCCACATGGGAAGTTTCCTTGTTGGAGCCGTGTCAAACACCTCATGTTGGAGAATCCTGCAGAGTCCCTGAGCCACCTCCACATTCCAAGGTCTCCCAGGCCACCAAGCCACAGTAGGACTCATCTTCAGGAGAGACCATTTCAACTCTCCCCTCTGGGTAGCTCACCCAGGAGCCCGCAGATTGAGCCTGCCTTGTCCTGACTAAAGAGTGGGAATATGAGGTGGCGTTCAGAGGCATCCATGCTTAGACACCTGCTCTCGAGTCTTTCCATATGGGGCCTCTTGGAACCATCCAATAGGACTCGACTGTCGTGCAGAAGGTAACCTTCAGTTTTGGAGCAGTTCACAAATCCCATCGTAGCCAAAACTTTCTGGCCTCATGAAGCCCCCACACTTTTCAGGAAGAGGCCATGCTGGACAAAAACTCTAGCCTGAGGCACGTCTCATAGTTGACATGACCTCAGTGCAGGAGATCTCGATTCAGCCTCTGCAGAGTGGGCCTGCCGTGCCCTCGGTCCCAAACCTCACACTAGCTTGTGTTTTCAGAATACCTTCCTCACACTCCTGGCAAACAAGCCCTCCGGACTAGGAACTCCGGAACCAAAACCCAGCCCAGTGTCTGCCCAACGGAAGAAAAACGTTTCCCTGTGGGGCTCTCCAAAAAACCCAGATGAGGATCAAACTGCTCGGGCCTCGACGGTACCCGAACTGGATAGGCTGCTCTGGGCACTCATGCTCTGCCTGACACAGCCTGAAACCAGACGTCCAGACAGACAAGGAGACAGCTGGCCGCACACCCAGCACTTCGGACACGCCATGGTCTTATGCCGTCACCTCATCCTAACCTTGGTTTTCAGATATCTGAACCTAGACATTATATCAATTCTCCACACAGCTGGGTATAGCAAGCACAAAACAGAACTCCTCCTTCCCCATGGCTGTCAAGCTTGCTCTTGGCATGGAGTCACACCTTCAGGGTGGGAGAAACCTTCATGGCTTCTGATGCCACGCCCAAACTTGAGTGCTACTTGGGCACAAATTCACACTGTGACCCTCAGCATGAGCCCCATGTCAAAGAAAGGCCTGTCAGGGCCTGGACCAAGAGCCCACATATGGGGCTTGCCAAGCCCCTATGCACCCAATCCTCACCACGGTTTGAATTTTCCAGTCGCCCCGCCCGTACCTGGAGCTCTGATCTGGAATCCCTTTCTTGGAGAGACCCATGAGCCAGACAACACGACTCCACCCTTCCCACAAAATGACCCCAAACTCTTGGGAGCTGGGACAAATCCCCAGAGAGGGATACTCGTCCACAGTACCTGAGGCCACCGCTCCAATCCACGGCTATCTTGGACACAACATCCAGAGACAAAAGCCTGAAGGAACGCCTCCCACTCGCCCTTGTTTCAGAGGCCCAGGAGCTCCCTCTCGGGCTGTACATCCGGCCTGCCATACCCTAGGCGCCACTCATAAGCTGAGTTTGTGTATTCAGAATTCTTTGCCCACAGCCTGGACCCACACAACATCCAGGCTAGGGCCTCTGGGCCAAACAGCGAAAGATTGTGCCTGCCCTCTCCAAGGAAAGTGTGCCCAATCCATTGACCACAACCGTACAGGTTACGGAAAAGCTCCAAGGTCCCTGAGGCCATCAATAGTATAGACCACCCTGGACTAAGAGGGGCTTTCTGTCACCAGCGGAGCAACTATCTCCACTTAGACTCTCAGACAGTGTCCCCAGAGACAGAAGGTTGAAATGGACAGGCCCCCAGGCCCTAATCTGAACCTTAGCTTTGGTTTCCATGTTTCCGTTCTCAGAGGACTGTTTTCGTAGACCAGCACATGGGGCTATTCTGAGGCACCAAACCAAACCTCTCTCATCTCCACATGGGCAGCTTTCTTACTGGGATGTATCAAACACTTCAGGTAGGAGAGTTCCGCTGGGCCACTGAACAACCAGCACATTCCAAGGTCTCCATGGACCCAAACGCACATTATGACGCATCCTCAGGAGAGGCCATTTCAACTCAGCCCCCTGGGTCGCGTGTTCCAGAGGCAGCAGATCAAACATATCTTGTCGCTAATAGCCAATGGGAATGCGAGGCATGCTGTACAGGGATCCATCCTTCGAACCCTGCTCTCCAGTCCTTCCATATGGTATGTCCTGGAGCCATGCAACAGGACTCGAATGTCCCGCAGAAGGAAACCTTGTGGTTTGGGGCAACCTCCAAACTCAGCGTGGGAAAACTTCCTTGGCCTCATGAGGCCCCCAGTTCATGAAGGTGCCATCATGGACACATACTCCAGCCTCAGCCAACGTCTGATCCTCAGCCTGACTTCAGATGCAGGAGATTTTGATTCAGCCTCTGCAGAGTGGGCCTGCTCTGCCCTTGGCTCCAATCCTCACACTAGCTTGTGTTTTCAGACTTCCGTCCTCACACTCCTGGCCCACAAACCCTCCCTACTGGGAATTCTGGGGCCACAATGAAGCACTGTGCCTGCCTCCCAGGAGAAAAACATTGTCTATGGCGCTGCCCAGTAACCCCAAATGAGGATCAAACTGCTTGGCCCTCGGCAACACCCCAATTGCATAGGCTACCTTAAACAGTGATGCTCTGTCGCAAATAGCCTGAGCCCAGACCTTCCAACAGACACCGACACAGCTGGCTGCACACCCAGCACATTGGACCCGCCACTGCCTTAGGCCACCATCCATTCCCAACCTGGGTTTTCAGTCATCGGAACCTAGACCTTATCTCCAATCCCTGCACAGGGGGGAACCTGATGCACAAGTCAGAACCCCTCCTTCCCCCTGGCAAGAAACCTTGCTGCTGGCAGTGAGTCAAACCTTCAGTGTAGGAGAAAACGGCATGGCCCATGAGGCCACGCCGAAGCGTGAGGGCCGCCTTGGGCACAAACACACATTGTGCCCCTCAGCGTGAGTACCTTTTTCAAGTAACGCCTCTCAGTGACTGGACCAAGAGCCCGCATATGTGGCTTGCCATGCCCATAGGCACCCAGGACTAACTAGATGGTGTGTATTCCAGTTGAGGGAATCCACTGCTTTGCTCTAGAGTCCCTCTCCTGGGGGGGTCCCCTGTGGCAGAAAACAGTACTCTTCATTCCCACAGAATGAACACAAACACTTGGGAGCTTGGACAATCCCCCGAGAGGAAGGCTCTTCCTCGGCCTCTGAGACAACCCCTACCCTGACCGGACACTGTAAACGCAACACCCAGAGACAAAATCCTGAATGACTGCCTCCCACTTGCCCTACTTTGATTTCCAGAGGATCTCCTCTCACGGACTAGAGATCAGGCCTGCCATTACATTGGCCCCTAGCTGAGCCAAGTTTGCTTTTTCAGACATCTGTCCCCACAGCCCTGGCAAACACAGCCTCTAGGCTGGGTCCTCTGGAGCCATACCACAGGACCGTGCCTGCTCTCTCCTGGGAAACTGTGTCCATTCCTTTGGCCACACACCTCCAGAATATGAGAAACCTCAAGGCCTCCGAGGACATCCCACTACTGGGAGCCTCACTGGACTCACAGGGGCATTCGGACACAAGCTGAGCAGCTACATCCATGAATGCATGCACACAGATGTCAACAGAGATAGAAGGTTGAGCCGGACAGGCCTTTAGGCCGTAGTCTCAACTCTTGCTTTGGTTTCCAGGTGTCACTCCTCAGAGGCTTTGGTTCGAAGAACAGGGTATGGGGCTTTCCTGAGGCACGGAACAGAACTCCTCTCGTCTCCACATGGGAAGTTTCCTTGTTGGAGCCGTGTCAAACACCTCATGTTGGAGAATCCTGCAGAGTCCCTGAGCCACCTCCACATTCCAAGGTCTCCCAGGCCACCAAGCCACAGTAGGACTCATCTTCAGGAGAGACCATTTCAACTCTCCCCTCTGGGTAGCTCACCCAGGAGCCCGCAGATTGAGCCTGCCTTGTCCTGACTAAAGAGTGGGAATATGAGGTGGCGTTCCCAGGCATCCATGCTTAGACACCTGCTCTCGAGTCTTTCCATATGGGGCCTCTTGGAACCATCCAATAGGACTCGACTGTCGTGCAGAAGGTAACCTTCAGTTTTGGAGCAGTTCACAAATCCCATCGTAGCCAAAACTTTCTGGCCTCATGAAGCCCCCACACTTTTCAGGAAGAGGCCATGCTGGACAAAAACTCTAGCCTGAGGCACGTCTCATAGTTGACATGACCTCAGTGCAGGAGATCTCGATTCAGCCTCTGCAGAGTGGGCCTGCCGTGCCCTCGGTCCCAAACCTCACACTAGCTTGTGTTTTCAGAATACCTTCCTCACACTCCTGGCAAACAAGCCCTCCGGACTAGGAACTCCGGAACCAAAACCCAGCCCAGTGTCTGCCCAACGGAAGAAAAACGTTTCCCTGTGGGGCTCTCCAAAAAACCCAGATGAGGATCAAACTGCTCGGGCCTCGACGGTACCCGAACTGGATAGGCTGCTCTGGGCACTCATGCTCTGCCTGACACAGCCTGAAACCAGACGTCCAGACAGACAAGGAGACAGCTGGCCGCACACCCAGCACTTCGGACACGCCATGGTCTTATGCCGTCACCTCATCCTAACCTTGGTTTTCAGATATCTGAACCTAGACATTATATCAATTCTCCACACAGCTGGGTATAGCAAGCACAAAACAGAACTCCTCCTTCCCCATGGCTGTCAAGCTTGCTCTTGGCATGGAGTCACACCTTCAGGGTGGGAGAAACCTTCATGGCTTCTGATGCCATGCCCAAACTTGAGTGCTACTTGGGCACAAATTCACACTGTGACCCTCAGCATGAGCCCCATGTCAAAGAAAGGCCTGTAAGGGCCTGGACCAAGAGCCCACATATGGGGCTTGCCAAGCCCCTATGCACCCAATCCTCACCACGGTTTGAATTTTCCAGTCGCCCCGCCCGTACCTGGAGCTCTGATCTGGAATCCCTTTCTTGGAGAGACCCATGAGCCAGACAACACGACTCCACCCTTCCCACAAAATGACCCCAAACTCTTGGGAGCTGGGACAAATCCCCAGAGAGGGATACTCGTCCACAGTACCTGAGGCCACCGCTCCAATCCACGGCTATCTTGGACACAACATCCAGAGACAAAAGCCTGAAGGAACGCCTCCCACTCGCCCTTGTTTCAGAGGCCCAGGAGCTCCCTCTCGGGCTGTACATCCGGCCTGCCATACCCTAGGCGCCACTCATAAGCTGAGTTTGTGTATTCAGAATTCTTTGCCCACAGCCTGGACCCACACAACATCCAGGCTAGGGCCTCTGGGCCAAACAGCGAAAGATTGTGCCTGCCCTCTCCAAGGAAAGTGTGCCCAATCCATTGACCACAACCGTACAGGTTACGGAAAAGCTCCAAGGTCCCTGAGGCCATCAATAGTATAGACCACCCTGGACTAAGAGGGGCTTTCTGTCACCAGCGGAGCAACTATCTCCACTTAGACTCTCAGACAGTGTCCCCAGAGACAGAAGGTTGAAATGGACAGGCCCCCAGGCCCTAATCTGAACCTTAGCTTTGGTTTCCATGTTTCCGTTCTCAGAGGACTGTTTTCGTAGACCAGCACATGGGGCTTTTCTGAGGCACCAAACCAAACCTCTCTCATCTCCACATGGGCAGCTTTCTTACTGGGATGTATCAAACACTTCAGGTAGGAGAGTTCCGCTGGGCCACTGAACAACCAGCACATTCCAAGGTCTCCATGGACCCAAACGCACATTATGACGCATCCTCAGGAGAGGCCATTTCAACTCAGCCCCCTGGGTCGCGTGTTCCAGAGGCAGCAGATCAAACATATCTTGTCGCTAATAGCCAATGGGAATGCGAGGCATGCTGTACAGGGATCCATCCTTCGAACCCTGCTCTCCAGTCCTTCCATATGGTATGTCCTGGAGCCATGCAACAGGACTCGAATGTCCCGCAGAAGGAAACCTTGTGGTTTGGGGCAACCTCCAAACTCAGCGTGGGAAAACTTCCTTGGCCTCATGAGGCCCCCAGTTCATGAAGGTGCCATCATGGACACATACTCCAGCCTCAGCCAACGTCTGATCCTCAGCCTGACTTCAGATGCAGGAGATTTTGATTCAGCCTCTGCAGAGTGGGCCTGCTCTGCCCTTGGCTCCAATCCTCACACTAGCTTGTGTTTTCAGACTTCCGTCCTCACACTCCTGGCCCACAAACCCTCCCTACTGGGAATTCTGGGGCCACAATGAAGCACTGTGCCTGCCTCCCAGGAGAAAAACATTGTCTATGGCGCTGCCCAGTAACCCCAAATGAGGATCAAACTGCTTGGCCCTCGGCAACACCCCAATTGCATAGGCTACCTTAAACAGTGATGCTCTGTCGCAAATAGCCTGAGCCCAGACCTTCCAACAGACACCGACACAGCTGGCTGCACACCCAGCACATTGGACCCGCCACTGCCTTAGGCCACCATCCATTCCCAACCTGGGTTTTCAGTCATCGGAACCTAGACCTTATCTCCAATCCCTGCACAGGGGGGAACCTGATGCACAAGTCAGAACCCCTCCTTCCCCTTGGCAAGAAACCTGCTGCTGGCAGTGAGTCAAACCTTCAGTGTAGGAGAAAACGGCATGGCCCATGAGGCCACGCCCAAGCGTGAGGGCCGCCTTGGGCACAAACACACATTGTGCCCCTCAGCGTGAGTACCTTTTTCAAGTAACGCCTCTCAGTGACTGGACCAAGAGCCCGCATATGTGGCTTGCCATGCCCATAGGCACCCAGGACTAACTAGATGGTGTGTATTCCAGTTGAGGGAACCCACTGCTTTGCTCTAGAGTCCCTCTCCTGGGGGGGTCCCCTGTGGCAGAAAACAGTACTCTTCATTCCCACAGAATGAACACAAACACTTGGGAGCTTGGACAATCCCCCGAGAGGAAGGCTCTTCCTCGGCCTCTGAGACAACCCCTACCCTGACCGGACACTGTAAACGCAACACCCAGAGACAAAAGCCTGAGTGACTGCCTCCCACTTGCCCTACTTTGATTTCCAGAGGATCTCCCCTCACGGACTAGAGATCAGGCCTGCCATTACATTGGCCCCTAGCTGAGCCAAGTTTGCTTTTTCAGACATCTGTCCCCACAGCCCTGGCAAACACAGCCTCTAGGCTGGGTCCTCTGGAGCCATACCACAGGACCGTGCCTGCTCTCTCCTGGGAAACTGTGTCCATTCCTTTGGCCACACACCTCCAGAATATGAGAAACCTCAAGGCCTCCGAAAACATCCCACTACTGGGAGCCTCACTGGACTCACAGGGGCATTCGGACACAAGCTGAGCAGCTACATCGATGAATGCATGCACACAGATGTCAACAGAGATAGAAGGTTGAGCCGGACAGGCCTTTAGGCCGTAGTCTCAACTCTTGCTTTGGTTTCCAGGTGTCACTCCTCAGAGGCTTTGGTTCGAAGAACAGGGTATGGGGCTTTCCTGAGGCACGGAACAGAACTCCTCTCGTCTCCACATGGGAAGTTGCCTTGTTGGAGCCGTGTCAAACACCTCATGTTGGAGAATCCTGCAGAGTCCCTGAGCCACCTCCACATTCCAAAGTCTCCCAGGCCACCAAGCAACCGTAGGACTCATCTTCAGGAGAGACCATTTCAACTCTCCCCTCTGGGTAGCTCACCCAGGAGCCCGCAGATTGAGCCTGCCTTGTCCTGACTAAAGAGTGGGAATATGAGGTGGCGTTCCCAGGCATCCATGCTTAGACACCTGCTCTCGAGTCTTTCCATATGGGGCCTCTTGGAACCATCCAATAGGACTCGACTGTCGTGCAGAAGGTAACCTTCAGTTTTGGAGCAGTTCAAAAATCCCATCGTAGCCAAAACTTCCTGGCCTCATGAAGCCCCCACACCCTTCAGGAAGAGGCCATGCTGGACAAGAACTCTAGCCTGAGGCACGTCTCATAGTTGACATGACTTCAGTGCAGGAGATCTCGATTCAGCCTCTGCAGAGTGGGCCTGCCGTGCCCTCGGTCCCAAACCTCACGCTAGCTTGTGTTTTCAGACTTCCTTCCTCACACTCCTGGCAAACAAGCCCTCCGGACTAGGAACTCCGGAAACAAAACCCAGCCCAGTGTCTGCCCAACGGAAGAAAAACGTTTCCCTGTGGGGCTCTCCAGAAAACCCAGATGAGGATCAACCTGCTCGGGCCTCGACGGTACCCGAACTGGATAGGCTGCTCTGGGCACTCATGCTCTGCCTGACACAGCCTGAAGCCAGACGTCCAGACAGACAAGGAGACAGCTGGCCGCACACCCAGCACTTCGGACACGCCATGGTCTTATGCCGTCACCTCATCCTAACCTTGGTTTTCAGATATCTGAACCAAGACATTATATCAATTCTCCACACAGCTGGGTATAGCAAGCACAAAACAGAACTCCTCCTTCCCCATGGCTGTCAAGCTTGCTCTTGGCATGGAATCACACCTTCAGGGTGGGAGAAACCTTCATGGCCCCTGATGCCACGCCCAAACTTGAGTGCTGCTTGTGCACAAATTCACACTGTGACCCTCAGCATGAGCCCCATGTCAAAGAAAGGCCTGTCAGGGCCTGGACCCAGAGCCCACATATGGCGCTTGCCAAGCCCCTATGCACCCAATCCTCACCACGGTTTGAATTTTCCAGTCGCCCCGCCCGTACCTGGAGCTCTGATCTGGAATCCCTTTCTTGGAGAGACCCATGAGCCAGACAACACGACTCCACCCTTCCCACAAAATGACCCCAAACTCTTGGGAGCTGGGACAAATCCCCAGAGAGGGATACTCGTCCACAGTACCTGAGGCCACCGCTCCAATCCACGGCTATCTTGGACACAACATCCAGAGACAAAAGCCTGAAGGAACGCCTCCCACTCGCCCTTGTTTCAGAGGCCCAGGAGCTCCCTCTCGGGCTGTACATCCGGCCTGCCATACCCTAGGCGCCACTCATAAGCTGAGTTTGTGTATTCAGAATTCTTTGCCCACAGCCTGGACCCACACAACATCCAGGCTAGGGCCTCTGGGCCAAACAGCGAAAGATTGTGCCTGCCCTCTCCAAGGAAAGTGTGCCCAATCCATTGACCACAACCGTACAGGTTACGGAAAAGCTCCAAGGTCCCTGAGGCCATCAATAGTATAGACCACCCTGGACTAAGAGGGGCTTTCTGTCACCAGCGGAGCAACTATCTCCACTTAGACTCTCAGACAGTGTCCCCAGAGACAGAAGGTTGAAATGGACAGGCCCCCAGGCCCTAATCTGAACCTTAGCTTTGGTTTCCATGTTTCCGTTCTCAGAGGACTGTTTTCGTAGACCAGCACATGGGGCTTTTCTGAGGCACCAAACCAAACCTCTCTCATCTCCACATGGGCAGCTTTCTTACTGGGATGTATCAAACACTTCAGGTAGGAGAGTTCCGCTGGGCCACTGAACAACCAGCACATTCCAAGGTCTCCATGGACCCAAACGCACATTATGACGCATCCTCAGGAGAGGCCATTTCAACTCAGCCCCCTGGGTCGCGTGTTCCAGAGGCAGCAGATCAAACATATCTTGTCGCTAATAGCCAATGGGAATGCGAGGCATGCTGTACAGGGATCCATCCTTCGAACCCTGCTCTCCAGTCCTTCCATATGGTATGTCCTGGAGCCATGCAACAGGACTCGAATGTCCCGCAGAAGGAAACCTTGTGGTTTGGGGCAACCTCCAAACTCAGCGTGGGAAAACTTCCTTGGCCTCATGAGGCCCCCAGTTCATGAAGGTGCCATCATGGACACATACTCCAGCCTCAGCCAACGTCTGATCCTCAGCCTGACTTCAGATGCAGGAGATTTTGATTCAGCCTCTGCAGAGTGGGCCTGCTCTGCCCTTGGCTCCAATCCTCACACTAGCTTGTGTTTTCAGACTTCCGTCCTCACACTCCTGGCCCACAAACCCTCCCTACTGGGAATTCTGGGGCCACAATGAAGCACTGTGCCTGCCTCCCAGGAGAAAAACATTGTCTATGGCGCTGCCCAGTAACCCCAAATGAGGATCAAACTGCTTGGCCCTCGGCAACACCCCAATTGCATAGGCTACCTTAAACAGTGATGCTCTGTCGCAAATAGCCTGAGCCCAGACCTTCCAACAGACACCGACACAGCTGGCTGCACACCCAGCACATTGGACCCGCCACTGCCTTAGGCCACCATCCATTCCCAACCTGGGTTTTCAGTCATCGGAACCTAGACCTTATCTCCAATCCCTGCACAGGGGGGAACCTGATGCACAAGTCAGAACCCCTCCTTCCCCTTGGCAAGAAACCTGCTGCTGGCAGTGAGTCAAACCTTCAGTGTAGGAGAAAACGGCATGGCCCATGAGGCCACGCCCAAGCGTGAGGGCCGCCTTGGGCACAAACACACATTGTGCCCCTCAGCGTGAGTACCTTTTTCAAGTAACGCCTCTCAGTGACTGGACCAAGAGCCCGCATATGTGGCTTGCCATGCCCATAGGCACCCAGGACTAACTAGATGGTGTGTATTCCAGTTGAGGGAACCCACTGCTTTGCTCTAGAGTCCCTCTCCTGGGGGGGTCCCCTGTGGCAGAAAACAGTACTCTTCATTCCCACAGAATGAACACAAACACTTGGGAGCTTGGACAATCCCCCGAGAGGAAGGCTCTTCCTCGGCCTCTGAGACAACCCCTACCCTGACCGGACACTGTAAACGCAACACCCAGAGACAAAAGCCTGAGTGACTGCCTCCCACTTGCCCTACTTTGATTTCCAGAGGATCTCCCCTCACGGACTAGAGATCAGGCCTGCCATTACATTGGCCCCTAGCTGAGCCAAGTTTGCTTTTTCAGACATCTGTCCCCACAGCCCTGGCAAACACAGCCTCTAGGCTGGGTCCTCTGGAGCCATACCACAGGACCGTGCCTGCTCTCTCCTGGGAAACTGTGTCCATTCCTTTGGCCACACACCTCCAGAATATGAGAAACCTCAAGGCCTCCGAAAACATCCCACTACTGGGAGCCTCACTGGACTCACAGGGGCATTCGGACACAAGCTGAGCAGCTACATCGATGAATGCATGCACACAGATGTCAACAGAGATAGAAGGTTGAGCCGGACAGGCCTTTAGGCCGTAGTCTCAACTCTTGCTTTGGTTTCCAGGTGTCACTCCTCAGAGGCTTTGGTTCGAAGAACAGGGTATGGGGCTTTCCTGAGGCACGGAACAGAACTCCTCTCGTCTCCACATGGGAAGTTGCCTTGTTGGAGCCGTGTCAAACACCTCATGTTGGAGAATCCTGCAGAGTCCCTGAGCCACCTCCACATTCCAAAGTCTCCCAGGCCACCAAGCAACCGTAGGACTCATCTTCAGGAGAGACCATTTCAACTCTCCCCTCTGGGTAGCTCACCCAGGAGCCCGCAGATTGAGCCTGCCTTGTCCTGACTAAAGAGTGGGAATATGAGGTGGCGTTCCCAGGCATCCATGCTTAGACACCTGCTCTCGAGTCTTTCCATATGGGGCCTCTTGGAACCATCCAATAGGACTCGACTGTCGTGCAGAAGGTAACCTTCAGTTTTGGAGCAGTTCACAAATCCCATCGTAGCCAAAACTTCCTGGCCTCATGAAGCCCCCACACCCTTCAGGAAGAGGCCATGCTGGACAAGAACTCTAGCCTGAGGCACGTCTCATAGTTGACATGACTTCAGTGCAGGAGATCTCGATTCAGCCTCTGCAGAGTGGGCCTGCCGTGCCCTCGGTCCCAAACCTCACGCTAGCTTGTGTTTTCAGACTTCCTTCCTCACACTCCTGGCAAACAAGCCCTCCGGACTAGGAACTCCGGAAACAAAACCCAGCCCAGTGTCTGCCCAACGGAAGAAAAACGTTTCCCTGTGGGGCTCTCCAGAAAACCCAGATGAGGATCAACCTGCTCGGGCCTCGACGGTACCCGAACTGGATAGGCTGCTCTGGGCACTCATGCTCTGCCTGACACAGCCTGAAGCCAGACGTCCAGACAGACAAGGAGACAGCTGGCCGCACACCCAGCACTTCGGACACGCCATGGTCTTATGCCGTCACCTCATCCTAACCTTGGTTTTCAGATATCTGAACCAAGACATTATATCAATTCTCCACACAGCTGGGTATAGCAAGCACAAAACAGAACTCCTCCTTCCCCATGGCTGTCAAGCTTGCTCTTGGCATGGAATCACACCTTCAGGGTGGGAGAAACCTTCATGGCCCCTGATGCCACGCCCAAACTTGAGTGCTGCTTGTGCACAAATTCACACTGTGACCCTCAGCATGAGCCCCATGTCAAAGAAAGGCCTGTCAGGGCCTGGACCAAGAGCCCACATATGGCGCTTGCCAAGCCCCTATGCACCCAATCCTCACCACGGTTTGAATTTTCCAGTCGCCCCGCCCGTACCTGGAGCTCTGATCTGGAATCCCTTTCTTGGAGAGACCCATGAGCCAGACAACACGACTCCACCCTTCCCACAAAATGACCCCAAACTCTTGGGAGCTGGGACAAATCCCCAGAGAGGGATACTCGTCCACAGTACCTGAGGCCACCGCTCCAATCCACGGCTATCCCGGACACAACATCCAGAGACAAAAGCCTGAAGGAACGTCTCCCACTCGCCCTTGTTTCAGAGGCCCAGGAGCTCCCTCTCGGGCTGTACATCCGGCCTGCCATACCCTAGGCGCCACTCATAAGCTGAGTTTGTGTATTCAGGATTCTTTGCCCACAGCCTGGACCCACACAACATCCAGGCTAGGGCCTCTGGACCAAACAGCGAAAGATTGTGCCTGCCCTCTCCAAGGAAAGTGTGCCCAATCCATTGACCACCACCGTACAGGTTACGGAAAAGCTCCAAGGTCCCTGAGGCCATCAATAGTATAGACCACCCTGGACTAAGAGGGGCTTTCTGTCACCAGCGGAGCAACTATCTCCACTTAGACTCTCAGACAGTGTCCCCAGAGACAGAAGGTTGAAATGGACAGGCCCCCAGGTTCTAATCTGAACCTTAGCTTTGGTTTCCATGTTTCCGTTCTCAGAGGACTGTTTTCGTAGACCAGCACATGGGGCTTTTCTGAGGCACCAAACCAAACCTCTCTCATCTCCACATGGGCAGCTTTCTTACTGGGATGTATCAAACACTTCAGGTAGGAGAGTTCCGCTGGGCCACTGAACAACCAGCACATTCCAAGGTCTCCATGGACCCAAACGCACATTATGACGCATCCTCAGGAGAGGCCATTTCAACTCAGCCCCCTGGGTCGCGTGTTCCAGAGGCAGCAGATCAAACATATCTTGTCGTTAATAGCCAATGGGAATGCGAGGCATGCGGTACAGGGATCCATCCTTCGAACCCTGCTCTCCAGTCCTTCCATATGGTATGTCCTGGAGCCATGCAACAGGACTCGAATGTCCCGCAGAAGGAAACCTTGTGGTTTGGGGCAACCTCCAAACTCAGCGTGGGAAAACTTCCTTGGCCTCATGAGGCCCCCAGTTCATGAAGGTGCCATCATGGACACATACTCCAGCCTCAGCCAACGTCTGATCCTCAGCCTGACTTCAGATGCAGGAGATTTTGATTCAGCCTCTGCAGAGTGGGCCTGCTCTGCCCTTGGCTCCAATCCTCACACTAGCTTGTGTTTTCAGACTTCCGTCCTCACACTCCTGGCCCACAAACCCTCCCTACTGGGAATTCTGGGGCCACAATGAAGCACTGTGCCTGCCTCCCAGGAGAAAAACATTGTCTATGGCGCTGCCCAGTAACCCCAAATGAGGATCAAACTGCTTGGCCCTCGGCAACACCCCAATTGCATAGGCTACCTTAAACAGTGATGCTCTGTCGCAAATAGCCTGAGCCCAGACCTTCCAACAGACACCGACACAGCTGGCTGCACACCCAGCACATTGGACCCGCCACTGCCTTAGGCCACCATCCATTCCCAACCTGGGTTTACAGTCATCGGAACCTAGACCTTATCTCCAATCCCTGCACAGGGGGGAACCTGATGCACAAGTCAGAACCCCTCCTTCCCCCTGACAAGAAACCTTGCTGCTGGCAGTGAGTCAAACCTTCAGTGTAGGAGAAAACGGCATGGCCCATGAGGCCACGCCGAAGCGTGAGGGCCGCCTTGGGCACAAACACACATTGTGCCCCTCAGCGTGAGTACCTTTTTCAAGTAACGCCTCTCAGTGACTGGACCAAGAGCCCGCATATGTGGCTTGCCATGCCCATAGGCACCCAGGACTAACTAGATGGTGTGTATTCCAGTTGAGGGAATCCACTGCTTTGCTCTAGAGTCCCTCTCCTGGGGGGGTCCCCTGTGGCAGAAAACAGTACTCTTCATTCCCACAGAATGAACACAAACACTTGGGAGCTTGGACAATCCCCCGAGAGGAAGGCTCTTCCTCGGCCTCTGAGACAACCCCTACCCTGACCAGACACTGTAAACGCAACACCCAGAGACAAAATCCTGAGTGACTGCCTCCCACTTGCCCTACTTTGATTTCCAGAGGATCTCCTCTCACGGACTAGAGATCAGGCCTGCCATTACATTGGCCCCTAGCTGAGCCAAGTTTGCTTTTTCAGACATCTGTCCCCACAGCCCTGGCAAACACAGCCTCTAGGCTGGGTCCTCTGGAGCCATACCACAGGACCGTGCCTGCTCTCTCCTGGGAAACTGTGTCCATTCCTTTGGCCACACACCTCCAGAATATGAGAAACCTCAAGGCCTCCGAGGACATCCCACTACTGGGAGCCTCACTGGACTCACAGGGGCATTCGGACACAAGCTGAGCAGCTACATCCATGAATGCATGCACACAGATGTCAACAGAGATAGAAGGTTGAGCCGGACAGGCCTTTAGGCCGTAGTCTCAACTCTTGCTTTGGTTTCCAGGTGTCACTCCTCAGAGGCTTTGGTTCGAAGAACAGGGTATGGGGCTTTCCTGAGGCACGGAACAGAACTCCTCTCGTCTCCACATGGGAAGTTTCCTTGTTGGAGCCGTGTCAAACACCTCATGTTGGAGAATCCTGCAGAGTCCCTGAGCCACCTCCACATTCCAAGGTCTCCCAGGCCACCAAGCCACAGTAGGACTCATCTTCAGGAGAGACCATTTCAACTCTCCCCTCTGGGTAGCTCACCCAGGAGCCCGCAGATTGAGCCTGCCTTGTCCTGACTAAAGAGTGGGAATATGAGGTGGCGTTCCCAGGCATCCATGCTTAGACACCTGCTCTCGAGTCTTTCCATATGGGGCCTCTTGGAACCATCCAATAGGACTCGACTGTCGTGCAGAAGGTAACCTTCAGTTTTGGAGCAGTTCACAAATCCCATCGTAGCCAAAACTTTCTGGCCTCATGAAGCCCCCACACTTTTCAGGAAGAGGCCATGCTGGACAAAAACTCTAGCCTGAGGCACGTCTCATAGTTGACATGACCTCAGTGCAGGAGATCTCGATTCAGCCTCTGCAGAGTGGGCCTGCCGTGCCCTCGGTCCCAAACCTCACACTAGCTTGTGTTTTCAGAATACCTTCCTCACACTCCTGGCAAACAAGCCCTCCGGACTAGGAACTCCGGAACCAAAACCCAGCCCAGTGTCTGCCCAACGGAAGAAAAACGTTTCCCTGTGGGGCTCTCCAAAAAACCCAGATGAGGATCAAACTGCTCTGGCCTCGACGGTACCCGAACTGGATAGGCTGCTCTGGGCACTCATGCTCTGCCTGACACAGCCTGAAACCAGACGTCCAGACAGACAAGGAGACAGCTGGCCGCACACCCAGCACTTCGGACACGCCATGGTCTTATGCCGTCACCTCATCCTAACCTTGGTTTTCAGATATCTGAACCTAGACATTATATCAATTCTCCACACAGCTGGGTATAGCAAGCACAAAACAGAACTCCTCCTTCCCCATGGCTGTCAAGCTTGCTCTTGGCATGGAGTCACACATTCAGGGTGGGAGAAACCTTCATGGCTTCTGATGCCATGCCCAAACTTGAGTGCTACTTGGGCACAAATTCACACTGTGACCCTCAGCATGAGCCCCATGTCAAAGAAAGGCCTGTAAGGGCCTGGACCAAGAGCCCACATATGGGGCTTGCCAAGCCCCTATGCACCCAATCCTCACCACGGTTTGAATTTTCCAGTCGCCCCGCCCGTACCTGGAGCTCTGATCTGGAATCCCTTTCTTGGAGAGACCCATGAGCCAGACAACACGACTCCACCCTTCCCACAAAATGACCCCAAACTCTTGGGAGCTGGGACAAATCCCCAGAGAGGGATACTCGTCCACAGTACCTGAGGCCACCGCTCCAATCCACGGCTATCTTGGACACAACATCCAGAGACAAAAGCCTGAAGGAACGCCTCCCACTCGCCCTTGTTTCAGAGGCCCAGGAGCTCCCTCTCGGGCTGTACATCCGGCCTGCCATACCCTAGGCGCCACTCATAAGCTGAGTTTGTGTATTCAGAATTCTTTGCCCACAGCCTGGACCCACACAACATCCAGGCTAGGGCCTCTGGGCCAAACAGCGAAAGATTGTGCCTGCCCTCTCCAAGGAAAGTGTGCCCAATCCATTGACCACAACCGTACAGGTTACGGAAAAGCTCCAAGGTCCCTGAGGCCATCAATAGTATAGACCACCCTGGACTAAGAGGGGCTTTCTGTCACCAGCGGAGCAACTATCTCCACTTAGACTCTCAGACAGTGTCCCCAGAGACAGAAGGTTGAAATGGACAGGCCCCCAGGCCCTAATCTGAACCTTAGCTTTGGTTTCCATGTTTCCGTTCTCAGAGGACTGTTTTCGTAGACCAGCACATGGGGCTTTTCTGAGGCACCAAACCAAACCTCTCTCATCTCCACATGGGCAGCTTTCTTACTGGGATGTATCAAACACTTCAGGTAGGAGAGTTCCGCTGGGCCACTGAACAACCAGCACATTCCAAGGTCTCCATGGACCCAAACGCACATTATGACGCATCCTCAGGAGAGGCCATTTCAACTCAGCCCCCTGGGTCGCGTGTTCCAGAGGCAGCAGATCAAACATATCTTGTCGCTAATAGCCAATGGGAATGCGAGGCATGCTGTACAGGGATCCATCCTTCGAACCCTGCTCTCCAGTCCTTCCATATGGTATGTCCTGGAGCCATGCAACAGGACTCGAATGTCCCGCAGAAGGAAACCTTGTGGTTTGGGGCAACCTCCAAACTCAGCGTGGGAAAACTTCCTTGGCCTCATGAGGCCCCCAGTTCATGAAGGTGCCATCATGGACACATACTCCAGCCTCAGCCAACGTCTGATCCTCAGCCTGACTTCAGATGCAGGAGATTTTGATTCAGCCTCTGCAGAGTGGGCCTGCTCTGCCCTTGGCTCCAATCCTCACACTAGCTTGTGTTTTCAGACTTCCGTCCTCACACTCCTGGCCCACAAACCCTCCCTACTGGGAATTCTGGGGCCACAATGAAGCACTGTGCCTGCCTCCCAGGAGAAAAACATTGTCTATGGCGCTGCCCAGTAACCCCAAATGAGGATCAAACTGCTTGGCCCTCGGCAACACCCCAATTGCATAGGCTACCTTAAACAGTGATGCTCTGTCGCAAATAGCCTGAGCCCAGACCTTCCAACAGACACCGACACAGCTGGCTGCACACCCAGCACATTGGACCCGCCACTGCCTTAGGCCACCATCCATTCCCAACCTGGGTTTTCAGTCATCGGAACCTAGACCTTATCTCCAATCCCTGCACAGGGGGGAACCTGATGCACAAGTCAGAACCCCTCCTTCCCCTTGGCAAGAAACCTGCTGCTGGCAGTGAGTCAAACCTTCAGTGTAGGAGAAAACGGCATGGCCCATGAGGCCACGCCCAAGCGTGAGGGCCGCCTTGGGCACAAACACACATTGTGCCCCTCAGCGTGAGTACCTTTTTCAAGTAACGCCTCTCAGTGACTGGACCAAGAGCCCGCATATGTGGCTTGCCATGCCCATAGGCACCCAGGACTAACTAGATGGTGTGTATTCCAGTTGAGGGAACCCACTGCTTTGCTCTAGAGTCCCTCTCCTGGGGGGGTCCCCTGTGGCAGAAAACAGTACTCTTCATTCCCACAGAATGAACACAAACACTTGGGAGCTTGGACAATCCCCCGAGAGGAAGGCTCTTCCTCGGCCTCTGAGACAACCCCTACCCTGACCGGACACTGTAAACGCAACACCCAGAGACAAAAGCCTGAGTGACTGCCTCCCACTTGCCCTACTTTGATTTCCAGAGGATCTCCCCTCACGGACTAGAGATCAGGCCTGCCATTACATTGGCCCCTAGCTGAGCCAAGTTTGCTTTTTCAGACATCTGTCCCCACAGCCCTGGCAAACACAGCCTCTAGGCTGGGTCCTCTGGAGCCATACCACAGGACCGTGCCTGCTCTCTCCTGGGAAACTGTGTCCATTCCTTTGGCCACACACCTCCAGAATATGAGAAACCTCAAGGCCTCCGAAAACATCCCACTACTGGGAGCCTCACTGGACTCACAGGGGCATTCGGACACAAGCTGAGCAGCTACATCGATGAATGCATGCACACAGATGTCAACAGAGATAGAAGGTTGAGCCGGACAGGCCTTTAGGCCGTAGTCTCAACTCTTGCTTTGGTTTCCAGGTGTCACTCCTCAGAGGCTTTGGTTCGAAGAACAGGGTATGGGGCTTTCCTGAGGCACGGAACAGAACTCCTCTCGTCTCCACATGGGAAGTTTCCTTGTTGGAGCCGTGTCAAACACCTCATGTTGGAGAATCCTGCAGAGTCCCTGAGCCACCTCCACATTCCAAAGTCTCCCAGGCCACCAAGCAACCGTAGGACTCATCTTCAGGAGAGACCATTTCAACTCTCCCCTCTGGGTAGCTCACCCAGGAGCCCGCAGATTGAGCCTGCCTTGTCCTGACTAAAGAGTGGGAATATGAGGTGGCGTTCCCAGGCATCCATGCTTAGACACCTGCTCTCGAGTCTTTCCATATGGGGCCTCTTGGAACCATCCAATAGGACTCGACTGTCGTGCAGAAGGTAACCTTCAGTTTTGGAGCAGTTCACAAATCCCATCGTAGCCAAAACTTCCTGGCCTCATGAAGCCCCCACACCCTTCAGGAAGAGGCCATGCTGGACAAGAACTCTAGCCTGAGGCACGTCTCATAGTTGACATGACTTCAGTGCAGGAGATCTCGATTCAGCCTCTGCAGAGTGGGCCTGCCGTGCCCTCGGTCCCAAACCTCACGCTAGCTTGTGTTTTCAGACTTCCTTCCTCACACTCCTGGCAAACAAGCCCTCCGGACTAGGAACTCCGGAAACAAAATCCAGCCCAGTGTCTGCCCAACGGAAGAAAAACGTTTCCCTGTGGGGCTCTCCAGAAAACCCAGATGAGGATCAACCTGCTCGGGCCTCGACGGTACCCGAACTGGATAGGCTGCTCTGGGCACTCATGCTCTGCCTGACACAGCCTGAAGCCAGACGTCCAGACAGACAAGGAGACAGCTGGCCGCACACCCAGCACTTCGGACACGCCATGGTCTTATGCCGTCACCTCATCCTAACCTTGGTTTTCAGATATCTGAACCAAGACATTATATCAATTCTCCACACAGCTGGGTATAGCAAGCACAAAACAGAACTCCTCCTTCCCCATGGCTGTCAAGCTTGCTCTTGGCATGGAATCACACCTTCAGGGTGGGAGAAACCTTCATGGCCCCTGATGCCACGCCCAAACTTGAGTGCTGCTTGTGCACAAATTCACACTGTGACCCTCAGCATGAGCCCCATGTCAAAGAAAGGCCTGTCAGGGCCTGGACCAAGAGCCCACATATGGCGCTTGCCAAGCCCCTATGCACCCAATCCTCACCACGGTTTGAATTTTCCAGTCGCCCCGCCCGTACCTGGAGCTCTGATCTGGAATCCCTTTCTTGGAGAGACCCATGAGCCAGACAACACGACTCCACCCTTCCCACAAAATGACCCCAAACTCTTGGGAGCTGGGACAAATCCCCAGAGAGGGATACTCGTCCACAGTACCTGAGGCCACCGCTCCAATCCACGGCTATCCCGGACACAACATCCAGAGACAAAAGCCTGAAGGAACGTCTCCCACTCGCCCTTGTTTCAGAGGCCCAGGAGCTCCCTCTCGGGCTGTACATCCGGCCTGCCATACCCTAGGCGCCACTCATAAGCTGAGTTTGTGTATTCAGAATTCTTTTCCCACAGCCTGGACCCACACAACATCCAGGCTAGGGCCTCTGGACCAAACAGCGAAAGATTGTGCCTGCCCTCTCCAAGGAAAGTGTGCCCAATCCATTGACCACAACCGTACAGGTTACGGAAAAGCTCCAAGGTCCCTGAGGCCATCAATAGTATAGACCACCCTGGACTAAGAGGGGCTTTCTGTCACCAGCGGAGCAACTATCTCCACTTAGACTCTCAGACAGTGTCCCCAGAGACAGAAGGTTGAAATGGACAGGCCCCCAGGTTCTAATCTGAACCTTAGCTTTGGTTTCCATGTTTCCGTTCTCAGAGGACTGTTTTCGTAGACCAGCACATGGGGCTTTTCTGAGGCACCAAACCAAACCTCTCTCATCTCCACATGGGCAGCTTTCTTACTGGGATGTATCAAACACTTCAGGTAGGAGAGTTCCGCTGGGCCACTGAACAACCAGCACATTCCAAGGTCTCCATGGACCCAAACGCACATTATGACGCATCCTCAGGAGAGGCCATTTCAACTCAGCCCCCTGGGTCGCGTGTTCCAGAGGCAGCAGATCAAACATATCTTGTCGTTAATAGCCAATGGGAATGCGAGGCATGCGGTACAGGGATCCATCCTTCGAACCCTGCTCTCCAGTCCTTCCATATGGTATGTCCTGGAGCCATGCAACAGGACTCGAATGTCCCGCAGAAGGAAACCTTGTGGTTTGGGGCAACCTCCAAACTCAGCGTGGGAAAACTTCCTTGGCCTCATGAGGCCCCCACTTCATGAAGGTGCCATCATGGACACATACTCCAGCCTCAGCCAACGTCTGATCCTCAGCCTGACTTCAGATGCAGGAGATTTTGATTCAGCCTCTGCAGAGTGGGCCTGCTCTGCCCTTGGCTCCAATCCTCACACTAGCTTGTGTTTTCAGACTTCCGTCCTCACACTCCTGGCCCACAAACCCTCCCTACTGGGAATTCTGGGGCCACAATGAAGCACTGTGCCTGCCTCCCAGGAGAAAAACATTGTCTATGGCGCTGCCCAGTAACCCCAAATGAGGATCAAACTGCTTGGCCCTCGGCAACACCCCAATTGCATAGGCTACCTTAAACAGTGATGCTCTGTCGCAAATAGCCTGAGCCCAGACCTTCCAACAGACACCGACACAGCTGGCTGCACACCCAGCACATTGGACCCGCCACTGCCTTAAGCCACCATCCATTCCCAACCTGGGTTTTCAGTCATCGGAACCTAGACCTTATCTCCAATCCCTGCACAGGGGGGAACCTGATGCACAAGTCAGAACCCCTCCTTCCCCCTGACAAGAAACCTTGCTGCTGGCAGTGAGTCAAACCTTCAGTGTAGGAGAAAACGGCATGGCCCATGAGGCCACGCCGAAGCGTGAGGGCCGCCTTGGGCACAAACACACATTGTGCCCCTCAGCGTGAGTACCTTTTTCAAGTAACGCCTCTCAGTGACTGGACCAAGAGCCCGCATATGTGGCTTGCCATGCCCATAGGCACCCAGGACTAACTAGATGGTGTGTATTCCAGTTGAGGGAATCCACTGCTTTGCTCTAGAGTCCCTCTCCTGGGGGGGTCCCCTGTGGCAGAAAACAGTACTCTTCATTCCCACAGAATGAACACAAACACTTGGGAGCTTGGACAATCCCCCGAGAGGAAGGCTCTTCCTCGGCCTCTGAGACAACCCCTACCCTGACCGGACACTGTAAACGCAACACCCAGAGACAAAATCCTGAGTGACTGCCTCCCACTTGCCCTACTTTGATTTCCAGAGGATCTCCTCTCACGGACTAGAGATCAGGCCTGCCATTACATTGGCCCCTAGCTGAGCCAAGTTTGCTTTTTCAGACATCTGTCCCCACAGCCCTGGCAAACACAGCCTCTAGGCTGGGTCCTCTGGAGCCATACCACAGGACCGTGCCTGCTCTCTCCTGGGAAACTGTGTCCATTCCTTTGGCCACACACCTCCAGAATATGAGAAACCTCAAGGCCTCCGAGGACATCCCACTACTGGGAGCCTCACTGGACTCACAGGGGCATTCGGACACAAGCTGAGCAGCTACATCCATGAATGCATGCACACAGATGTCAACAGAGATAGAAGGTTGAGCCGGACAGGCCTTTAGGCCGTAGTCTCAACTCTTGCTTTGGTTTCCAGGTGTCACTCCTCAGAGGCTTTGGTTCGAAGAACAGGGTATGGGGCTTTCCTGAGGCACGGAACAGAACTCCTCTCGTCTCCACATGGGAAGTTTCCTTGTTGGAGCCGTGTCAAACACCTCATGTTGGAGAATCCTGCAGAGTCCCTGAGCCACCTCCACATTCCAAGGTCTCCCAGGCCACCAAGCCACAGTAGGACTCATCTTCAGGAGAGACCATTTCAACTCTCCCCTCTGGGTTGCTCACCCAGGAGCCCGCAGATTGAGCCTGCCTTGTCCTGACTAAAGAGTGGGAATATGAGGTGGCGTTCCCAGGCATCCATGCTTAGACACCTGCTCTCGAGTCTTTCCATATGGGGCCTCTTGGAACCATCCAATAGGACTCGACTGTCGTGCAGAAGGTAACCTTCAGTTTTGGAGCAGTTCACAAATCCCATCGTAGCCAAAACTTCCTGGCCTCATGAAGCCCCCACACTTTTCAGGAAGAGGCCATGCTGGACAAAAACTCTAGCCTGAGGCACGTCTCATAGTTGACATGACCTCAGTGCAGGAGATCTCGATTCAGCCTCTGCAGAGTGGGCCTGCCGTGCCCTCGGTCCCAAACCTCACACTAGCTTGTGTTTTCAGAATACCTTCCTCACACTCCTGGCAAACAAGCCCTCCGGACTAGGAACTCCGGAACCAAAACCCAGCCCAGTGTCTGCCCAACGGAAGAAAAACGTTTCCCTGTGGGGCTCTCCAAAAAACCCAGATGAGGATCAAACTGCTCGGGCCTCGACGGTACCCGAACTGGATAGGCTGCTCTGGGCACTCATGCTCTGCCTGACACAGCCTGAAACCAGACGTCCAGACAGACAAGGAGACAGCTGGCCGCACACCCAGCACTTCGGACACGCCATGGTCTTATGCCGTCACCTCATCCTAACCTTGGTTTTCAGATATCTGAACCTAGACATTATATCAATTCTCCACACAGCTGGGTATAGCAAGCACAAAACAGAACTCCTCCTTCCCCATGGCTGTCAAGCTTGCTCTTGGCATGGAGTCACACCTTCAGGGTGGGAGAAACCTTCATGGCTTCTGATGCCATGCCCAAACTTGAGTGCTACTTGGGCACAAATTCACACTGTGACCCTCAGCATGAGCCCCATGTCAAAGAAAGGCCTGTAAGGGCCTGGACCAAGAGCCCACATATGGGGCTTGCCAAGCCCCTATGCACCCAATCCTCACCACGGTTTGAATTTTCCAGTCGCCCCGCCCGTACCTGGAGCTCTGATCTGGATTCCCTTTCTTGGAGAGACCCATGAGCCAGACAACACGACTCCACCCTTCCCACAAAATGACCCCAAACTCTTGGGAGCTGGGACAAATCCCCAGAGAGGGATACTCGTCCACAGTACCTGAGGCCACCGCTCCTATCCACGGCTATCTTGGACACAACATCCAGAGACAAAAGCCTGAAGGAACGCCTCCCACTCGCCCTTGTTTCAGAGGCCCAGGAGCTCCCTCTCGGGCTGTACATCCGGCCTGCCATACCCTAGGCGCCACTCATAAGCTGAGTTTGTGTATTCAGAATTCTTTGCCCACAGCCTGGACCCACACAACATCCAGGCTAGGGCCTCTGGGCCAAACAGCGAAAGATTGTGCCTGCCCTCTCCAAGGAAAGTGTGCCCAATCCATTGACCACAACCATACAGGTTACGGAAAAGCTCCAAGGTCCCTGAGGCCATCAGTAGTATAGACCACCCTGGACTAAGAGGGGCTTTCTGTCACCAGCGGAGCAACTATCTCCACTTAGACTCTCAGACAGTGTCCCCAGAGACAGAAGGTTGAAATGGACAGGCCCCCAGGCCCTAATCTGAACCTTAGCTTTGGTTTCCATGTTTCCGTTCTCAGAGGACTGTTTTCGTAGACCAGCACATGGGGCTTTTCTGAGGCACCAAACCAAACCTCTCTCATCTCCACATGGGCAGCTTTCTTACTGGGATGTATCAAACACTTCAGGTAGGAGAGTTCCGCTGGGCCACTGAACAACCAGCACATTCCAAGGTCTCCATGGACCCAAACGCACATTATGACGCATCCTCAGGAGAGGCCATTTCAACTCAGCCCCCTGGGTCGCATGTACCAGAGGCAGCAGATCAAACATATCTTGTCGCTAATAGCCAATGGGAATGCGAGGCATGCTGTACAGGGATCCATCCTTCGAACCCTGCTCTCCAGTCCTTCCATATGGTATGTCCTGGAGCCATGCAACAGGACTCGAATGTCCCGCAGAAGGAAACCTTGTGGTTTGGGGCAACCTCCAAACTCAGCGTGGGAAAACTTCCTTGGCCTCATGAGGCCCCCACTTCATGAAGGTGCCATCATGGACACATACTCCAGCCTCAGCCAACGTCTGATCCTCAGCCTGACTTCAGATGCAGGAGATTTTGATTCAGCCTCTGCAGAGTGGGCCTGCTCTGCCCTTGGCTCCAATCCTCACACTAGCTTGTGTTTTCAGACTTCCGTCCTCACACTCCTGGCCCACAAACCCTCCATACTGGGAATTCTGGGGCCACAATGAAGCACTGTGCCTGCCTCCCAGGAGAAAAACATTGTCTATGGCGCTGCCCAGTAACCCCAAATGAGGATCAAACTGCTTGGCCCTCGGCAACACCCCAATTGCATAGGCTACCTTAAACAGTGATGCTCTGTCGCAAATAGCCTGAGCCCAGACCTTCCAACAGACACCGACACAGCTGGCTGCACACCCAGCACATTGGACCCGCCACTGCCTTAGGCCACCATCCATTCCCAACCTGGGTTTTCAGTCATCGGAACCTAGACCTTATCTCCAATCCCTGCACAGGGGGGAACCTGATGCACAAGTCAGAACCCCTCCTTCCCCTTGGCAAGAAACCTGCTGCTGGCAGTGAGTCAAACCTTCAGTGTAGGAGAAAACGGCATGGCCCATGAGGCCACGCCCAAGCGTGAGGGCCGCCTTGGGCACAAACACACATTGTGCCCCTCAGCGTGAGTACCTTTTTCAAGTAACGCCTCTCAGTGACTGGACCAAGAGCCCGCATATGTGGCTTGCCATGCCCATAGGCACCCAGGACTAACTAGATGGTGTGTATTCCAGTTGAGGGAACCCACTGCTTTGCTCTAGAGTCCCTCTCCTGGGGGGGTCCCCTGTGGCAGAAAACAGTACTCTTCATTCCCACAGAATGAACACAAACACTTGGGAGCTTGGACAATCCCCCGAGAGGAAGGCTCTTCCTCGGCCTCTGAGACAACCCCTACCCTGACCGGACACTGTAAACGCAACACCCAGAGACAAAAGCCTGAGTGACTGCCTCCCACTTGCCCTACTTTGATTTCCAGAGGATCTCCCCTCACGGACTAGAGATCAGGCCTGCCATTACATTGGCCCCTAGCTGAGCCAAGTTTGCTTTTTCAGACATCTGTCCCCACAGCCCTGGCAAACACAGCCTCTAGGCTGGGTCCTCTGGAGCCATACCACAGGACCGTGCCTGCTCTCTCCTGGGAAACTGTGTCCATTCCTTTGGCCACAAACCTCCAGAATATTAGAAACCTCAAGGCCTCCGAAAACATCCCACTACTGGGAGCCTCACTGGACTCACAGGGGCATTCGGACACAAGCTGAGCAGCTACATCGATGAATGCATGCACACAGATGTCAACAGAGGTAGAAGGTTGAGCCGGACAGGCCTTTAGGCCGTAGTCTAAACTCTTGCTTTGGTTTCCAGGTGTCACTCCTCAGAGGCTTTGGTTCGAAGAACAGGGTATGGGGCTTTCCTGAGGCACGGAACAGAACTCCTCTCGTCTCCACATGGGAAGTTTCCTTGTTGGAGCCGTGTCAAACACCTCATGTTGGAGAATCCTGCAGAGTCCCTGAGCCACCTCCACATTCCAAAGTCTTCCAGGCCACCAAGCCACAGTAGGACTCATCTTCAGGAGAGACCATTTCAACTCTCCCCTCTGGGTAGCTCACCCAGGAGCCCGCAGATTGAGCCTGCCTTGTCCTGACTAAAGAGTGGGAATATGAGGTGGCGTTCCCAGGCATCCATGCTTAGACACCTGCTCTCGAGTCTTTCCATATGGGGCCTCTTGGAACCATCCAATAGGACTCGTCTGTCGTGCAGAAGGTAACCTTCAGTTTTGGAGCAGTTCACAAATCCCATCGTAGCCAAAACTTCCTGGCCTCATGAAGCCCCCACACCCTTCAGGAAGAGGCCATGCTGGACAAGAACTCTAGCCTGAGGCACGTCTCATAGTTGACATGACTTCAGTGCAGGAGATCTCGATTCAGCCTCTGCAGAGTGGGCCTGCCGTGCCCTCGGTCCCAAACCTCACGCTAGCTTGTGTTTTCAGACTTCCTTCCTCACACTCCTGGCAAACAAGCCCTCCGGACTAGGAACTCCGGAAACAAAACCCAGCCCAGTGTCTGCCCAACGGAAGAAAAACGTTTCCCTGTGGGGCTCTCCAGAAAACCCAGATGAGGATCAACCTGCTCGGGCCTCGACGGTACCCGAACTGGATAGGCTGCTCTGGGCACTCATGCTCTGCCTGACACAGCCTGAAGCCAGACGTCCAGACAGACAAGGAGACAGCTGGCCGCACACCCAGCACTTCGGACACGCCATGGTCTTATGCCGTCACCTCCTCCTAACCTTGGTTTTCAGATATCTGAACCAAGACATTATATCAATTCTCCACACAGCTGGGTATAGCAAGCACTAAACAGAACTCCTCCTTCCCCATGGCTGTCAAGCTTGCTCTTGGCATGGAATCACACCTTCAGGGTGGGAGAAACCTTCATGGCTTCTGATGCCACGCCCAATCTTGAGTGCTGCTTTTGCACAAATTCACACTGTGACCCTCAGCATGAGCCCCATGTCAAAGAAAGGCCTGTCAGGGCCGGGACCAAGAGCCCACATATGGCGCTTGCCAAGCCCCTATGCACCCAATCCTCACCACGGTTTGAATTTTCCAGTCGCCCCGCCCGTACCTGGAGCTCTGATCTGGAATCCCTTTCTTGGAGAGACCCATGAGCCAGACAACACGACTCCACCCTTCCCACAAAATGACCCCAAACTCTTGGGAGCTGGGACAAATCCTCAGAGAGGGATACTCGTCCACAGTACCTGAGGCCACCGCTCCAATCCACGGCTATCCCGGACACAACATCCAGAGACAAAAGCCTGAAGGAACGTCTCCCACTCGCCCTTGTTTCAGAGGCCCAGGAGCTCCCTCTCGGGCTGTACATCCGGCCTGCCATACCCTAGGCGCCACTCATAAGCTGAGTTTGTGTATTCAGAATTCTTTTCCCACAGCCTGGACCCACACAACATCCAGGCTAGGGCCTCTGGACCAAACAGCGAAAGATTGTGCCTGCCCTCTCCAAGGAAAGTGTGCCCAATCCATTGACCACAACCGTACAGGTTACGGAAAAGCTCCAAGGTCCCTGAGGCCATCAATAGTATAGACCACCCTGGACTAAGAGGGGCTTTCTGTCACCAGCGGAGCAACTATCTCCACTTAGACTCTCAGACAGTGTCCCCAGAGACAGAAGGTTGAAATGGACAGGCCCCCAGGCCCTAATCTGAACCTTAGTTTGGTTTCCATGTTTCCGTTCTCAGAGGACTGTTTTCGTAGACAAGCACATGGGGCTTTTCTGAGGCACCAAACCAAACCTCTCTCATCTCCACATGGGCAGCTTTCTTACTGGGATGTATCAAACACTTCAGGTAGGAGAGTTCCGCTAGGCCACTGAACAACCAGCACATTCCAAGGTCTCCATGGACCCAAACGCACATTATGACGCATCGTCAGGAGAGGCCATTTCAACTCAGCCCCCTGGGTCGCGTGTTCCAGAGGCAGCAGATCAAACATATCTTGTCGCTAATAGCCAATGGGAATGCGAGGCATGCTGTACAGGGATCCATCCTTCGAACCCTGCTCTCCAGTCCTTCCATATGGTATGTCCTGGAGCCATGCAACAGGACTCGAATGTCCCGCAGAAGGAAACCTTGTGGTTTGGGGCAACCTCCAAACTCAGCGTGGGAAAACTTCCTTGGCCTCATGAGGCCCCCACTTCATGAAGGTGCCATCATGGACACATACTCCAGCCTCAGCCAACGTCTGATCCTCAGCCTGACTTCAGATGCAGGAGATTTTGATTCAGCCTCTGCAGAGTGGGCCTGCTCTGCCCTTGGCTCCAATCCTCACACTAGCTTGTGTTTTCAGACTTCCGTCCTCACACTCCTGGCCCACAAACCCTCCCTACTGAGAATTCTGGGGCCACAATGAAGCACTGTGCCTGCCTCCCAGGAGAAAAACATTGTCTATGGCGCTGCCCAGTAACCCCAAATGAGGATCAAACTGCTTGGCCCTCGGCAACACCCCAATTGCATAGGCTACCTTAAACAGTGATGCTCTGTCGCAAATAGGCTGAGCCCAGACCTTCCAACAGACACCGACACAGCTGGCTGCACACCCAGCACATTGGACCCGCCACTGCCTTAGGCCACCATCCATTCCCAACCTGGGTTTTCAGTCATCGGAACCTAGACCTTATCTCCAATCCCTGCACAGGGGGGAACCTGATGCACAAGTCAGAACCCCTCCTTCCCCTTGGCATGAAACCTTGCTGCTGGCAGTGAGTCAAACCTTCAGTGTAGGAGAAAACGGCATGGCCCATGAGGCCACGCTGAAGCGTGAGGGCCGCCTTGGGCACAAACACACATTGTGCCCCTCAGCGTGAGTACCTTTTTCAAGTAACGCCTCTCAGTGACTGGACCAAGAGCCCGCATATGTGGCTTGCCATGCCCATAGGCACCCAGGACTAACTAGATGGTGTGTATTCCAGTTGAGGGAACCCACTGCTTTGCTCTAGAGTCCCTCTCCTGGGGGGGTCCCCTGTGGCAGAAAACAGTACTCTTCATTCCCACAGAATGAACACAAACACTTGGGAGCTTGGACAATCCCCCGAGAGGAAGGCTCTTCCTCGGCCTCTGAGACAACCCCTACCCTGACCGGACACTGTAAACGCAACACCCAGAGACAAAAGCCTGAGTGACTGCCTCCCACTTGCCCTACTTTGATTTCCAGAGGATCTCCCCTCACGGACTAGAGATCAGGCCTGCCATTACATTGGCCCCTAGCTGAGCCAAGTTTGCTTTTTCAGACATCTGTCCCCACAGCCCTGGCAAACACAGCCTCTAGGCTGGGTCCTCTGGAGCCATACCACAGGACCGTGCCTGCTCTCTCCTGGGAAACTGTGTCCATTCCTTTGGCCACACACCTCCAGAATATGAGAAACCTCAAGGCCTCCGAGGACATCCCACTACTGGGAGCCTCACTGGACTCACAGGGGCATTCGGACACAAGCTGAGCAGCTACATCCATGAATGCATGCACACAGATGTCAACAGAGATAGAAGGTTGAGCCGGACAGGCCTTTAGGCCGTAGTCTCAACTCTTGCTTTGGTTTCCAGGTGTCACTCCTCAGAGGCTTTGGTTCGAAGAACAGGGTATGGGGCTTTCCTGAGGCACGGAACAGAACTCCTCTCGTCTCCACATGGGAAGTTTCCTTGTTGGAGCCGTGTCAAACACCTCATGTTGGAGAATCCTGCAGAGTCCCTGAGCCACCTCCACATTCCAAGGTCTCCCAGGCCACCAAGCCACAGTAGGACTCATCTTCAGGAGAGACCATTTCAACTCTCCCCTCCGGGTAGCTCACCCAGGAGCCCGCAGATTGAGCCTGCCTTGTCCTGAATAAAGAGTGGGAATATGAGGTGGCGTTCCCAGGCATCCATGCTTAGACACCTGCTCTCGAGTCTTTCCATATGGGGCCTCTTGGAACCATCCAATAGGACTCGACTGTCGTGCAGAAGGTAACCTTCAGTTTTGGAGCAGTTCACAAATCCCATCGTAGCCAAAACTTTCTGGCCTCATGAAGCCCCCACACCCTTCAGGAAGAGGCCATGCTGGACAAGAACTCTAGCCTGAGGCACGTCTCATAGTTGACATGACCTCAGTGCAGGAGATCTCGATTCAGCCTCTGCAGAGTGGGCCTGCCGTGCCCTCGGTCCCAAACCTCACGCTAGCTTGTGTTTTCAGACTTCCTTCCTCACACTCCTGGCAAACAATCCCTCCGGACTAGGACCTCCGGAACCAAAACCCAGCCCAGTGTCTGCCCAATGGAAGAAAAACGTTTCCCTGTGGGGCTCTCCAGAAAACCCAGATGAGGATGAACCTGCTCGGGCCTCGACGGTACCCGAACTGGATAGGCTGCTCTGGGCACTCATGCTCTGCCTGACACAGCCTGAAGCCAGACGTCCAGACAGACAAGGAGACAGCTGGCCGCACACCCAGCACTTCGGACACGCCATGGTCTTATGCCGTCACCTCATCCTAACCTTGGTTTTCAGATATCTGAACCAAGACATTATATCAATTCTCCACACAGCTGGGTATAGCAAGCACAAAACAGAACTCCTCCTTCCCCATGGCTGTCAAGCTTCCTCTTGGCATGGAGTCACACCCTCAGGGTGGGAGAAACCTTCATGGCTTCTGATGCCACGCCCAATCTTGAGTGCTGCTTTTGCACAAATTCACACTGTGACCCTCAGCATGAGCCCCATGTCAAAGAAAGGCCTGTCAGGGCCTGGACCAAGAGCCCACATATGGCGCTTGCCAAGCCCCTATGCACCCAATCCTCACCACGGTTTGAATTTTCCAGTCGCCCAGCCCGTACCTGGAGCTCTGATCTGGAATCCCTTTCTTGGAGAGACCCATGAGCCAGACAACACGACTCCACCCTTCCCACAAAATGACCCCAAACTCTTGGGAGCTGGGACAAATCCCCAGAGAGGGATACTCGTCCACAGTACCTGAGGCCACCGCTCCAATCCACGGCTATCCCGGACACAACATCCAGAGACAAAAGCCTGAAGGAACGCCTCCCACTCGCCCTTGTTTCAGAGGCCCAGGAGCTCCCTCTCGGGCTGTACATCCGGCCTGCCATACCCTAGGCGCCACTCATAAGCTGAGTTTGTGTATTCAGAATTCTTTGCCCACAGCCTGGACCCACACAACATCCAGGCTAGGGCCTCTGGACCAAACAGCGAAAGATTGTGCCTGCCCTCTCCAAGGAAAGTGTGCCCAATCCATTGACCACAACCGTACAGGTTACGGAAAAGCTCCAAGGTCCCTGAGGCCATCAATAGTATAGACCACCCTGGACTAAGAGGGGCTTTCTGTCACCAGCGGAGCAACTATCTCCACTTAGACTCTCAGACAGTGTCCCCAGAGACAGAAGGTTGAAATGGACAGGCCCCCAGGTTCTAATCTGAACCTTAGCTTTGGTTTCCATGTTTCCGTTCTCAGAGGACTGTTTTCGTAGACCAGCACATGGGGCTTTTCTGAGGCACCAAACCAAACCTCTCTCATCTCCACATGGGCAGCTTTCTTACTGGGATGTATCAAACACTTCAGGTAGGAGAGTTCCGCTGGGCCACCGAACAACCAGCACATTCCAAGGTCTCCATGGACCCAAACGCACATTATGACACATCGTCAGGAGAGGCCATTTCATTTAAGCCCCCTGGGTCGTGTGTTCCAGTGGCAGCAGATCAAACATATCTTGTCGCTAATAGCCAATGGGAATGCGAGGCATGCTATACAGGGATCCATCCTTCGAACCCTGCTCTCCAGTCCTTCCATATGGTATGTCCTGGAGCCATGCAACAGGACTCGAATGTCCCGCAGAAGGAAACCTTGTGGTTTGGGACAACCTCCAAACAGCGTGGGAAAACTTCCTTGGCCTCATGAGGCCCCCACTTCATGAAGGTGCCATCATGGACACATACTCCAGCCTCAGCCAACGTCTGATCCTCAGCCTGACTTCAGATGCAGGAGATTTTGATTCAGCCTCTGCAGAGTGGGCCTGCTCGGCCCTTGGCTCCAATCCTCACACTTGCTTGTGTTTTCAGACTTCCGTCCTCACACTCCTGGCCCACAAACCCTCCCTACTGGGAATTCTGGGGCCACAATGAAGCACTGTGCCTGCCTCCCAGGAGAAAAACATTGTCTATGGCGCTGCCCAGTAACCCCAAATGAGGATCAAACTGCTTGGCCCTCGGCAACACCCCAATTGCATAGGCTACCTTAAACAGTGATGCTCTGTCGCAAATAGGCTGAGCCCAGACCTTCCAACAGACACCGACACAGCTGGCTGCACACCCAGCACATTGGACCCGCCACTGCCTTAGGCCACCATCCATTCCCAACCTGGGTTTTCAGTCATCGTAACCTAGACCTTATCTCCAATCCCTGCACAGGGGGGAACCTGATGCACAAGTCAGAACCCCTCCTTCCCCCTGGCAAGAAACCTTGCTGCTGGCAGTGAGTCAAACCTTCAGTGTAGGAGAAAACGGCATGGCCCATGAGGCCACGCCCAAGCGTGAGGGCCGCCTTGGGCACAAACACACATTGTGCCCCTCAGCGTGAGTACCTTTTTCAAGTAACGCCTCTCAGTGACTGGACCAAGAGCCCGCATATGTGGCTTGCCATGCCCATAGGCACCCAGGACTAACTAGATGGTGTGTATTCCAGTTGAGGGAACCCACTGCTTTGCTCTAGAGTCCCTCTCCTGGGGGGGTCCCCTGTGGCAGAAAACAGTACTCTTCATTCCCACAGAATGAACACCAACACTTGGGAGCTTGGACAATCCCCCGAGAGGAAGGCTCTTCCTCGGCCTCTGAGACAACCCCTACCCTGACCGGACACTGTAAACGCAACACCCAGAGACAAAAGCCTGAGTGACTGCCTCCCACTTGCCCTACTTTGATTTCCAGAGGATCTCCCCTCACGGACTAGAGATCAGGCCTGCCATTACATTGGCCCCTAGCTGAGCCAAGTTTGCTTTTTCAGACATCTGTCCCCACAGCCCTGGCAAACAGAGCCTCTAGGCTGGGTCCTCTGGAGCCATACCACAGGACCGTGCCTGCTCTCTCCTGGGAAACTGTGTCCATTCCTTTGGCCACACACCTCCAGAATATGAGAAACCTCAAGGCCTCCGAGGACATCCCACTACTGGGAGCCTCACTGGACTCACAGGGGCATTCGGACACAAGCTGAGCAGCTACATCCATGAATGCATGCACACAGATGTCAACAGAGATAGAAGGTTGAGCCGGACAGGCCTTTAGGCCGTAGTCTCAACTCTTGCTTTGGTTTCCAGGTGTCACTCCTCAGAGGCTTTGGTTCGAAGAACAGGGTATGGGGCTTTCCTGAGGCACGGAACAGAACTCCTCTCGTCTCCACATGGGAAGTTTCCTTGTTGGAGCCGTGTCAAACACCTCATGTTGGAGAATCCTGCAGAGTCCCTGAGCCACCTCCACATTCCAAAGTCTCCCAGGCCACCAAGCCACAGTAGGACTCATCTCCAGGAGAGTCCATTTCAACTCTCCCCTCTGGGTAGCTCACCCAGGAGCCCGCAGATTGAGCCTGCCTTGTCCTGACTAAAGAGTGGGAATATGAGGTGGCGTTCCCAGGCATCCATGCTTAGACACCTGCTCTCGAGTCTTTCCATATGGGGCCTCTTGGAACCATCCAATAGGACTCGACTGTCGTGCAGAAGGTAACCTTCAGTTTTGGAGCAGTTCACAAATCCCATCGTAGCCAAAACTTTCTGGCCTCATGAAGCCCCCACACCCTTCAGGAAGAGGCCATGCTGGACAAGAACTCTAGCCTGAGGCACGTCTCATAGTTGACATGACCTCAGTGCAGGAGATCTCGATTCAGCCTCTGCAGAGTGGGCCTGCCGTGCCCTCGGTCCCAAACCTCACGCTAGATTGTGTTTTCAGACTTCCTTCCTCACACTCCTGGCAAACAAGCCCTCCGGACTAGGAACTCCGGAAACAAAACCCAGCCCAGTGTCTGCCCAACGGAAGAAAAATGTTTCCCTGTGGGGCTCTCCAGAAAACCCAGATGAGGATCAACCTGCTCGGGCCTCGACGGTACCCGAACTGGATAGGCTGCTCTGGGCACTCATGCTCTGCCTGACACAGCCTGAAGCCAGACGTCCAGACAGACAAGGAGACAGCTGGCCGCACACCCAGCACTTCGGACACGCCATGGTCTTATGCCGTCACCTCATCCTAACCTTGGTTTTCAGATATCTGAACCTAGACATTATATCAATTCTCCACACAGCTGGGTATAGCAAGCACAAAACAGAACTCCTCCTTCCCCATGGCTGTCAAGCTTGCTCTTGGCATGGAGTCACACCTTCAGGGTGGGAGAAACCTTCATGGCCCCTGATGCCACGCCCAAACTTGAGTGCAGCTTGGGCACAAATTCACACTGTGACCCTCAGCATGAGCCCCATGTCAAAGAAAGGCCTGTCAGGGCCTGGACCATGAGCCCACATATGGCGCTTGCCAAGCCCCTATGCACCCAATCCTCACCACGGTTTGAATTTTCCAGTCGCCCCGCCAGAACCTGGACCTCTGCTCTGGAATCCCTTTCTTGGAGAGACCCATGAGCCAGACAACACGACTCCACCCTTCCCACAAAATGACCCCAAACTCTTGGGAGCTGGGACAAATCCCCAGAGAGGGATACTCGTCCACAGTACCTGAGGCCACCGCTCTAATCCACGGCTATCCCGGACACAACATCCAGAGACAAAAGCCTGAAGGAACGCCTCCCACTCGCCCTTGTTTCAGAGGCCCAGGAGCTCCCTCTCGGGCTGTACATCCGGCGTGCCATACCCTAGGCGCCACTCATAAGCTGAGTTTGTGTATTCAGACTTCTGTGCCCACAGCCTGGACCCACACAACATCCAGGCTAGGGCCTCTGGACCAAACAGCGAAAGATTTTGCATGCCCTCTCCAAGGAAAGTGTGCCCAATCCATTGACCACAACTCTACAGGTTAGGGAAAAGCTCCAATGTCCCTGAGGCCATCAATAGTATAGGCCACCCTGGACTAAGAGGGGCTCTCTGATACCAGCGGAGCAACTATCTCCACTTAGACTCTCAGACAGTGTCCCCAGAGACAGAAGGTTGAAATGGACAGGCCCCCAGGCCCTAATCTGAACCTAAGCTTTGGTTTCCATGTTTCCGTTCTCAGAGGACTGTTTTCGTAGACCAGCACATGGGGCTTTTCTGAGGCACCAAACCAAACATCTCTCATCTCCACATGGGCAGCTTTCTTACTGGGATGTATCAAACACTTCAGGTAGGAGCGTTCCGCAGGGCCACCGAACAACCAGCACATTCCAAGGTCTCCATGGACCCAAACGCACATTATGACGCATCCTCGGAGAGGCCATTTCAACTCAGCCCCCTGGGTCACGACCCTCAGCATGAGCCCCATGTCAAAGAAAGGCCTCTCAGGGCCTGGACCAAGAGCCCACATATGGGGATTGCCAAGCCCCTATGCACCCAATCCTCACCACGGTTTGAATTTTCCAGTCGCCCCGCCCGTACCTGGAGCTCTGCTCTGGAATCCCTTTCTTGGAGAGACCCATGAGCCAGACAACACGACTCCACCCTTCCCACAAAATGACCCCAAACTCTTGGGAGCTGGGACAAATCCCCAGAGAGGGAAACTCGTCCACAGTACCTGAGGCCACCGCTCCAATCCACGGCTATCCCGGACACAACATCCAGAGACAAAAGCCTGAAGGAACGCCTCCCACTCGCCCTTGTTTCAGAGGCCCAGGAGCTCCTTCTCGGGCTGTACATCCGGCCTGCCATACCCTAGGCGCCACTCATAAGCTGAGTTTGTGTATTCAGACTTCTGTGCCCACAGCCTGGACCCACACAACATCCAGGCTAGGGCCTCTGGTCCAAACAGCGAAAGATTGTGCCTGCCCTCTCCAAGGAAAGTGTGCCAAATCCATTGACCACAACCCTACAGGTTAGGGAAAAGCTGCAAGGTCCCTGAGGCCAGCAATAGTATAGGCCACCCTGGACTAAGGGGGGCTCTCTGACACCAGCGGAGCAACTATCTCCACTTAGGCTCTCAGACAGTGTCCCCAGAGACAGAAGGTTGAAATGGACAGGCCCCCAGGCACTAATCTGAACCTAAGCTTTGGTTTCCATGTTTCCGTTCTCAGAGGACTGTTTTCGTAGACCAGCACATGGGGCTTTTCTGAGGCACCAAACCAAACATCTCTCATCTCCACATGGGCAGCTTTCTTACTGGGATGTATCAAACACTTCAGGTAGGAGAGTTCCGCAGGGCCACCGAACAACCAGCACATTCCAAGGTCTCCATGGACCCAAACGCACATTAAGACGCATCCTCGGAGAGGCCATTTCAACTCAGCCCCCTGGGTCGCGACCCTCAGCATGAGCCCCATGTCAAAGAAAGGCCTGTCAGGGCCTGGACCAAGAGCCCACATATGGGGATTGCCAAGCCCCTATGCACCCAATCCTCACCACGGTTTGAATTTTCCAGTCGCCCCGCCCGTACCTGGAGCTCTGCTCTGGAATCCCTTTCTTGGAGAGACCCATGAGCCAGACAACACGACTCCACCCTTCCCACAAAATGACCCCAAACTCTTGGGAGCTGGGACAAATCCCCAGAGAGGGAAACTCGTCCACAGTACCTGAGGCCACCGCTCCAATCCACGGCTATCCCGGACACAACATCCAGAGACAAAAGCCTGAAGGAACGCCTCCCATTCGCCCTTGTTTCAGAGGCCTAGGAGCTCCCTCTCGGGCTGTACATCCGGCCAGCCATACCCTAGGCACCACTCATAAGCTGAGTTTGTGTATTCAGACTTCTGTGCCCACAGCCTGGACCCACACAACATCCAGGCTAGGGCCTCTGGACCAAACAGCGAAAGATTGTGCCTGCCCTCTCCATGGAAAGTGTGCCCAATCCATTGACCACAACCCTACAGGTTAGGGAAAAGCTCCAAGGTCCCTGAGGCCAGCAATAGTATAGGCCACCCTGGACTAAGGGGGGCTCTCTGACACCAGCGGAGCAACTATCTCCACTTAGGCTCTCAGACAGTGTCCCCAGAGACAGAAGGTTGAAATGGACAGGCCCCCAGGCCCTAATCTGAACCTAAGCTTTGGTTTCCATGTTTCCGATCTCAGAGGACTGTTTTCGTAGACCAGCACATGGGGCTTTTCTGAGGCACCAAACCAAACATCTCTCATCTCCACATGGGCAGCTTTCTTACTGGGATGTATCAAACACTTCAGGTAGGAGAGTTCCGCAGGGCCACCGAACAACCAGCACATTCCAAGGTCTCCATGGACCCAAACGCACATTATGACGCATCCTCAGGAGAGGCCATTTCAACCCAGCCCCCTGGGTCGCGTGTTCCAGAGGCAGCAGATCAAACATATCTTGTCGTTAATAGCCAATGAAAATGCGAGGCATGCTGTACAGGGATCCATCCTTCGAACCCTGCTCTCCAGTCCTTCCATATGGTATGTCCTGGAGCCATGCAACAGGACTCGAATGTCCCGTAGAAGGAAACCTTGTGGTTTGGGGCAACCTCCAAACTCAGCCTGGGAAAACTTCCTTGGCCTCATGAGGCCCCCACTTCATGAAGGTGCCATCATGGACACATACTCCACCCTCAGCCAACGTCTGATCCTCAGCCTGACTTCAGATGCAGGAGATTTTGATTCAGCCACTGCAGAGTGGGCCTGCTCGGCCCTTGGCTCCAATCCTCACACTAGCTTGTGTTTTCAGACTTCCGTCCTCACACACCGGGCCCACAAACCCACCCTACTGGGAATTCGTGGGCCACAATGAAGCACTGTGCCTGCCTCCCAGGAGAAAAACATTGTCTATGGCGCTGCTCAGTAACCCCAAATGAGGATCAAACTGCTTGGCCCTCGGCAACACCCCAATTGCATAGGCTACCTTAAACAGTGATGCTCTGTCGCAAATAGCCTGAGCCCAGACCTTCCAACAGACACCGACAGCTGGCTGCACACCCAGCACATTGGACCCGCCACTGCCTTAGGCCACCATCCATTCCCAACCTGGGTTTTCAGTCATCGGAACCTAGACCTTATCTCCAATCCCTGCACAGGGGGGAACCTGATGCACAAGTCAGAACCCCTCCTTCCCCCTGGCAAGAAACCTGCTGCTGGCAGTGAGTCAAACCTTCAGTGTAGGAGAAAACGGCATGGCCCATGAGGCCAACCCAAGCGTGAGGGCCGCCTTGGGCACAAACACACATTGTAACCCTCAGCGTGAGTACCTTATTCAAGTAACGCCTCTCAGTGACTGGACCAAGAGCCCGCATATGTGGCTTGCCATGCCCATAGGCACCCAGGACTAACTAGATGGTGTTTATTCTAGTTGAGCGAACCCACTGCTGTCCTCTAGAGTCCCTCTCCTGGGGGGCCCCTGTGGCAGAAAACAGTACTCTTCATTCCCACAGAATGAACACAAACACTTGGGAGCTTGGACAATCCCCCGAGAGGAAGGCTCTTCCTCGGCCTCTGAGACAACCCCTACCCTGACCGGACACTGTAAACGCAACACCCAGAGACAAAATCCTGAGTGACTGCCACCCACTCGCCCTACTTTGATTTCCAGAGGATCTCCCCTCACGGACTAGAGATCAGGCCTGCCATTACATTGGCCCCTAGCTGAGACAAGTTTGCTTTTTCAGACATCTGTCCCCACAGCCCTGGCAAACACAGCCTCTAGGCTGGGTCCTCTGGAGCCATACCACAGGACCGTGCCTGCTCTCTCCTGGGAAAATGTGTCCATTCCTTTGGCCACACACCTCCAGAATATGAGAAACCTCAAGGCCTCCGAGGACATCCCACTACTGGGAGCCTCACTGGACTCACAGGGGCATTTGGACACAAGCTGAGCAGCTACATCCATGAATGCATGCACACAGATGTCAACAGAGATAGAAGGTTGAGCCGGACAGGCCTTTAGGCCGTAGTCTCAACTCTTGCTTTGGTTTCCAGGTGTCACTCCTCAGAGGCTTTGGTTCGAAGAACAGGGTATGGGGCTTTCCTGAGGCATGGAACAGAACTCCTCTCGTCTCCACATGGGAAGTTGCCTTGTTGGAGCCGTGTCAAACAACTCATGTTGGAGAATCCTGCAAAGTCCCTGAGCCACCTCCACATTCCAAGGTCTCCCAGGCCACCAAGCCACAGTAGGACTCATCTTCAGGAGAGTCCATTTCAACTCTCCCCTCTGGGTAGCTCACCCAGGAGCCCGCAGATTGAGCCTGCCTTGTCCTGACTAAAGAGTGGGAATATGAGGTGGCGTTCCCAGGCATCCATGCTTAGACACCTGCTCTCGAGTCTTTCCATATGGGGCCTCATGGAACCATCCAATAGGACTCGACTGTCGTGCAGAAGGTAACCTTCAGTTTTGGAGCAGTTCACAAATCCCATCGTAAGCAAAACTTTCTGGCCTCATGAAGCCCCCACACCCTTCAGGAAGAGGCCATGCTGGACAAGAACTCTAGCCTGAGGCACGTCACATAGTTGACATGACCTCAGTGCAGGAGATCTCGATTCAGCCTCTGCAGAGTGGGCCTGCCGTGCCCTCGGTCCCAAACCTCACGCTAGCTTGTGTTTTCAGACTTCCTTCCTCACACTCCTGGCAAACAAGCCCTCCGGACTAGGAACTCCAGAACCAAAACCCAGCCCAGTGTCTGCCCAACGGAAGAAAAACGTTTCCCTGTGGGGCTCTCCAGAAAACCCAGATGAGGATCAACCTGCTCGGGCCTCGACGGTACCCGAACTGGATAGGCTGCTCTGGGCACTCATGCTCTGCCTGACACAGCCTGAAGCCAGACGTCCAGACAGACAAGGAGACAGCTGGCCGCACACCCAGCACTTCGGACACGCCATGGTCTTATGCCGTCACCTCATCCTAACCTTGGTTTTCAGATATCTGAACCTAGACATTATATCAATTCTCCACACAGCTGGGTATAGCAAGCACAAAACAGAACTCCTCCTTCCCCATGGCTGTCAAGCTTGCTCTTGGCATGGAGTCACACCTTCAGGGTGGGAGAAACCTTCATGTCCCCTGATGCCACGCCCAAACTTGAGTGCTGCTTGGGCACAAATTAACACTGTAACCCTCAGCATGAGCCCCATGTCAAAGAAAGGCCTGTCAGGGCCTGGAGCAAGAGCCCACATATGGGGCTTGCCAAGCCCCTATGCACCCAATTCTCACCACGGTTTCAATTTTCCAGTCGCCCCGCCCGTACCTGGAGCTCTGCTCTGGAATCCCTTTATTGGAGAGACCCATGAGCCAGACAACACGACTCCACCCTTCCCACAAAATGACCCCAAACTCTTGGGAGCTGGGACAAATCCCCAGAGAGGGATACTCGTCCACAGTACCTGAGCCCACCGCTCCAATCCACGGCTATCCCGGACACAACATCCAGAGACAAAAGCCTGAAGGAACGCCTCCCACTCGCCCTAGTTTCAGAGGCCCAGGAGCTCCCTCTCGGGCTGTACATCCGGCCGGCCATACCCTAGGCGCCACTCATAAGCTGAGTTTGTGTATTCAGACTTCTGTGCCCACAGCCTGGACCCACACAACATCCAGGCTAGGGCCTCTGGACCAAACAGCGAAAGATTGTGCCTGCCCTCTCCAAGGAAAGCGTGCACAATCCATTGACCACAAACCTACAGGTTAGGGAAAAGCTCCAAGGTCCCTGAGGCCATCAATATTATAGGCCACCCTGGACTAAGAGGGGCTCTCTGACACGAGCGGAGCAACTATCTCCACTTAGACTCTCAGACAGTGTCCCCAGAGACAGAAGGTTGAAATGGACAGGTCCCCAGGCCCTAATCTGAACCTTAGCTTTGGTTTCCATGTTTCCGTTCTCAGAGGACTGTTTTCGTAGACCAGCACATGGGGCTTTTCTGAGGCACCAAACCAAACCTCTCTCATCTCCACTTGGGCAGCTTTCTTACTGGGACGTATCAAACACTTCAGGTAGGAGAGTTCCGCAGGGCCACTGAACAACCAGCACATTCCAAGGTCTCCATGGACCCAAACGCACATTATGACGCATCGTCAGGAGAGGCCATTTCAACTCAGCCCCCTGGGTCGCGTGTTCCAGAGGCAGCAGATCAAACATATCTTGTCGCTAATAGCCAATGGGAATGCGAGGCATGCTGTACAGGGATCCATCCTTTGAACCCTGCTCTCCAGTCCTTCCATATGGTATGTCCTGGAGCCATGCAACAGGACTCGAATGTCCCGCAGAAAAAAACCTTGTGGTTTGGGGGAACCTCCAAACTCAGCGTGGGAAAACTTCCTTGGCCTCATGAGGCCCCCACTTCATGAAGGTGCCATCATGGACACATTCTCCAGCCTCAGCCAACGTCTGATCCTCAGCCTGACTTCAGATGCAGGAGATTTTGATTCAGCCTCTGCAGAGTGGGCCTGCTCGGCCCTTGGCTCCAATCCTCACACTAGCTTGTGTTTTCAGACTTCCGTCCTCACACTCCTGGCCCACAAACCCTCCCTACTGGGAATTCGTGGGCCACAATGAAGCACTGTGCCTGCCTCCCAGGAGAAAAACATTGTCTATGGCGCTGCCCAGAGACCCCAAATGAGGATCAATCTGCTTTGCCCTCCACAACACCCCAATTGCATAGGCTACCTTAAACAGTGATGCTCTCTCGCAAATAGCCTGAGCCCAGACCTTCCAACAGACACCGACACAGCTGGCTGCACACCCAGCACATTGGACCCGCCACTGCCTTAGGCCACCATCCATTCCCAACCTGGGTTTTCAGTCATCGGAACCTAGACCTTATCTCCAATCCCTGCACAGGGGGGAACCTGATGCACAAGTCAGAACCCCTCCTTCCCCATGGCAAGAAACCTTGCTGCTGGCAGTGAGTCAAACCTTCAGTGTAGGAGAAAACGGCATGGCCCATGAGGCCACGCCCAAGCGTGAGGGCCGCCTTGGGCACAAACACACATTGTGACCCTCAGCGTGAGTACCTTATTCAAGTAACGCCTCTCAGTGACTGGACCAAGAGCCCGCATATGTGGCTTGCCATGCCCATAGGCACCCAGGACTAACTAGATGGTGTGTATTCCAGTTGAGGGAACCCACTGCTTTGCTCTAGAGTCCCTCTCCTGGGGGGTCCCCTGTGGCAGAAAACAGTACTCTTCATTCCCACAGAATGAACACAAACACTTGGGAGCTTGGACAATCCCCCGAGAGGAAGGCTCTTCCTCGGCCTCTGAGACAACCCCTACCCTGACCGGACACTGTAAACGCAACACCCAGAGACAAAATCCTGAGTGACTGCCTCCCACTTGCCCTACTTTGATTTCCAGAGGATCTCCCCTCACGGACTAGAGATCAGGCCTGCCATTACATTGGCCCCTAGCTGAGCCAAGTTTGCTTTTTCAGACATCTGTCCCCACAGCCCTGGCAAACACAGCCTCTAGGCTGGGTCCTCTGGAGCCATACCACAGGACCATGCCTGCTCTCTCCTGGGAAACTGTGTCCATTCCTTTGGCCACACACCTCCAGAATATGAGAAACCTCAAGGCCTCCGAGGACATCCCACTACTGGGAGCCTCACTGGATTCACAGGGGCATTCGGACACAAGCTGAGCAGCTACATCCATGAATGCATGCACACAGATGTCAACAGAGATAGAAGGTTGAGCCGGACAGGCCTTTAGGCCGTAGTCTCAACTCTTGCTTTGGTTTCCAGGTGTCACTCCTCAGAGGCTTTGGTTCGAAGAACAGGGTATGGGGATTTCCTGAGGCACGGAACAGAACTCCTCTCGTCTCCACATGGGAAGTTGCCATGTTGGAGCCGTGTCAAACACCTCATGTTGGAGAACCTGCAGAGTCCCTGAGCCTCCTCCACATTCCAAGGTCTCCCAGGCCACCAAGCCACAGTAGGACTCATCTTCAGGAGAGTCCATTTCAACTCTCCCCTCTGGGTAGCTCACCCAGGAGCCCGCAGATTGAGCCTGCCTTGTCCTGACTAAAGAGTGGGAATATGAGGTGGCGTTCCCAGGCATCCATGCTTAGACACCTGCTCTCGAGTCTTTCCATATGGGGCCTCTTGGAACCATCCAATAGGACTCGACTGTCGTGCAGAAGGTAACCTTCAGTTTTGGAGCAGTTCACAAATCCCATCGTAGCCAAAACTTTCTGGCCTCATGAAGCCCCCACACCCTTCAGGAAGAGGCCATGCTGGACAAGAACTCTAGCCTGAGTCACGTTTCATAGTTGACATGACCTCAGTGCAGGAGATCTCGATTCAGCCTCTGCAGAGTGGGCCTGCCGTGCCCTCGGTCCCAAACCTCACGCTAGATTGTGTTTTCAGACTTCCTTCCTCACACTCCTGGCAAACAAGCCCTCCGGACTAGGAACTCCAGAACCAAAACCCAGCCCAGGGTCTGCCCAACGGAAGAAAAACGTTTCCCTGTGGGGCTCTCCAGAAAACCCAGATGAGGATCAACCTGCTCGGGCCTCGACGGTACCCGAACTGGATAGGCTGCTCTGGGCACACATGCTCTGCCTGACACAGCCTGAAGCCAGACGTCCAGACCGACAAGGAGACAGCTGGCCGCACACCCAGCACTTCGGACACGCCATGGTCTTATGCCGTCACCTCATCCTAAGCTTGGTTTTCAGATATCTGAACCTAGACATTATATCAATTCTCCACACAGCTGGGTATAGCAAGCACAAAGCAGAACTCCTCCTTCCCCATGGCTGTCAAGCTTGCTCTTGGCATGGAGTCACACCTTCTGGGTGGGAGAAACCTTCATGGTCCCTGATGCCACGCCCAAACTTGAGTGCTGCTTGGGCAGAAATTCACACTGTGACCCTCAGCATGAGCCCCATGTCAAAGAAAGGCCTGTCAGGGCCTGGAGCAAGAGCCCACATATGGGGCTTGCCAAGCCCCTATGCACCCAATCCTCACCACGGTTTGAATTTTCCAGTCGCCCCGCCCGTACCTGGAGCTCTGATCTGGAATCCCTTTCTTGGAGAGACCCATGAGCCAGACAACACGACTCCACCCTTCCCACAAAATGACCCCAAACTCTTGGGAGCTGGGACAAATCCCCAGAGAGGGATACTCGTCCACAGTACCTGAGGCCACCGCTCCAATCCACGACTATCCCGGACACAACATCCAGAGACAAAAGCCTGAAGGAACGCCTCCCACTCGCCCTTGTTTCAGAGTCCCAGGAGGTCCATCTCGGGCTGTACATCCGGCCTGCCATACCCTAGGCGCCACTCATAAGCTGAGTTTGTGTATTCAGAATTCTTTGCCCACAGCCTGGACCCACACAACATCCAGGCTAGGGCCTCTGGGCCAAACAGCGAAAGATTGTGCCTGCCCTCTCCAAGGAAAGTGTGCCCAATCCATTGACCACAACCGTACAGGTTACGGAAAAGCTCCAAGGTCCCTGAGGCCATCAATAGTATAGACCACCCTGGACTAAGAGGGGCTTTCTGTCACCAGCGGAGCAACTATCTCCACTTAGACTCTCAGACAGTGTCCCCAGAGACAGAAGGTTGAAATGGACAGGCCCCCAGGCCCTAATCTGAACCTTAGCTTTGGTTTCCATGTTTCCGTTCTCAGAGGACTGTTTTCGTAGACCAGCACATGGGGCTTTTCTGAGGCACCAAACCAAACCTCTCTCATCTCCACATGGGCAGCTTTCTTACTGGGATGTATCAAACACTTCAGGTAGGAGAGTTCCGCTGGGCCACTGAACAACCAGCACATTCCAAGGTCTCCATGGACCCAAACGCACATTATGACGCATCCTCAGGAGAGGCCATTTCAACTCAGCCCCCTGGGTCGCGTGTTCCAGAGGCAGCAGATCAAACATATCTTGTCGCTAATAGCCAATGGGAATGCGAGGCATGCTGTACAGGGATCCATCCTTCGAACCCTGCTCTCCAGTCCTTCCATATGGTATGTCCTGGAGCCATGCAACAGGACTCGAATGTCCCGCAGAAGGAAACCTTGTGGTTTGGGGCAACCTCCAAACTCAGCGTGGGAAAACTTCCTTGGCCTCATGAGGCCCCCAGTTCATGAAGGTGCCATCATGGACACATACTCCAGCCTCAGCCAACGTCTGATCCTCAGCCTGACTTCAGATGCAGGAGATTTTGATTCAGCCTCTGCAGAGTGGGCCTGCTCGGCCCTTGGCTCCAATCCTCACACTAGCTTGTGTTTTCAGACTTCCGTCCTCACACTCCTGGCCCACAAACCCTCCCTACTGGGAATTCTGGGGCCACAATGAAGCACTGTGCCTGCCTCCCAGGAGAAAAACATTGTCTATGGCGCTGCCCAGTAACCCCAAATGAGGATCAAACTGCTTGGCCCTCGGCAACACCCCAATTGCATAGGCTACCTTAAACAGTGATGCTCTGTCGCAAATAGCCTGAGCCCAGACCTTCCAACAGACACGGACACAGCTGGCTGCACACCCAGCACATTTGACCCGCCACTGCCTTAGGCCACCATCCATTCCCAACCTGGGTTTTCAGTCATCGGAACCTAGACCTTATCTCCAATCCCTGCACAGGGGGGAACCTGATGCACAAGTCAGAACCCCTCCTTCCCCTTGGCAAGAAACCTGCTGCTGGCAGTGAGTCAAACCTTCAGTGTAGGAGAAAACGGCATGGCCCATGAGGCCACGCCCAAGCGTGAGGGCCGCCTTGGGCACAAACACACATTGTGCCCCTCAGCGTGAGTACCTTTTTCAAGTAACGCATCTCAGTGACTGGACCAAGAGCCCGCATATGTGGCTTGCCATGCCCATAGGCACCCAGGACTAACTAGATGGTGTGTATTCCAGTTGAGGGAACCCACTGCTTTGCTCTAGAGTCCCTCTCCTGGGGGGGTCCCCTGTGGCAGAAAACAGTACTCTTCATTCCCACAGAATGAACACAAACACTTGGGAGCTTGGACAATCCCCCGAGAGGAAGGCTCTTCCTCGGCCTCTGAGACAACCCCTACCCTGACCGGACACTGTAAACGCAACACCCAGAGACAAAAGCCTGAGTGACTGCCTCCCACTTGCCCTACTTTGATTTCCAGAGGATCTCCCCTCATGGACTAGAGATCAGGCCTGCCATTACATTGGCCCCTAGCTGAGCCAAGTTTGCTTTTTCAGACATCTGTCCCCACAGCCCTGGCAAACACAGCCTCTAGGCTGGGTCCTCTGGAGCCATACCACAGGACCGTGCCTGCTCTCTCCTGGGAAACTGTGTCCATTCCTTTGGCCACACACCTCCAGAATATGAGAAACCTCAAGGCCTCCGAAAACATCCCACTACTGGGAGCCTCACTGGACTCACAGGGGCATTCGGACACAAGCTGAGCAGCTACATCGATGAATGCATGCACACAGATGTCAACAGAGATAGAAGGTTGAGCCGGACAGGCCTTTAGGCCGTAGTCTCAACTCTTGCTTTGGTTTCCAGGTGTCACTCCTCAGAGGCTTTGGTTCGAAGAACAGGGTATGGGGCTTTCCTGAGGCACGGAACAGAACTCCTCTCGTCTCCACATGGGAAGTTGCCTTGTTGGAGCCGTGTCAAACACCTCATGTTGGAGAATCCTGCAGAGTCCCTGAGCCACCTCCACATTCCAAAGTCTCCCAGGCCACCAAGCAACAGTAGGACTCATCTTCAGGAGAGACCATTTCAACTCTCCCCTCTGGGTAGCTCACCCAGGAGCCCGCAGATTGAGCCTGCCTTGTCCTGACTAAAGAGTGGGAATATGAGGTGGCGTTCCCAGGCATCCATGCTTAGACACCTGCTCTCGAGTCTTTCCATATGGGGCCTCTTGGAACCATCCAATAGGACTCGACTGTCGTGCAGAAGGTAACCTTCAGTTTTGGAGCAGTTCACAAATCCCATCGTAGCCAAAACTTCCTGGCCTCATGAAGCCCCCACACCCTTCAGGAAGAGGCCATGCTGGACAAGAACTCTAGCCTGAGGCACGTCTCATAGTTGACATGACTTCAGTGCAGGAGATCTCGATTCAGCCTCTGCAGAGTGGGCCTGCCGTGCCCTCGGTCCCAAACCTCACGCTAGCTTGTGTTTTCAGACTTCCTTCCTCACACTCCTGGCAAACAAGCCCTCCGGACTAGGAACTCCGGAAACAAAACCCAGCCCAGTGTCTGCCCAACGGAAGAAAAACGTTTCCCTGTGGGGCTATCCAGAAAACCCAGATGAGGATCAACCTGCTCGGGCCTCGACGGTACCCGAACTGGATAGGCTGCTCTGGGCACTCATGCTCTGCCTGACACAGCCTGAAGCCAGACGTCCAGACAGACAAGGAGACAGCTGGCCGCACACCCAGCACTTCGGACACGCCATGGTCTTATGCCGTCACCTCATCCTAACCTTGGTTTTCAGATATCTGAACCAAGACATTATATCAATTCTCCACACAGCTGGGTATAGCAAGCACAAAACAGAACTCCTCCTTCCCCATGGCTGTCAAGCTTGCTCTTGGCATGGAATCACACCTTCAGGGTGGGAGAAACCTTCATGGCCCCTGATGCCACGCCCAAACTTGAGTGCTGCTTGTGCACAAATTCACACTGTGACCCTCAGCATGAGCCCCATGTCAAAGAAAGGCCTGTCAGGGCCTGGACCAAGAGCCCACATATGGCGCTTGCCAAGCCCCTATGCACCCAATCCTCACCACGGTTTGAATTTTCCAGTCGCCCCGCCCGTACCTGGAGCTCTGATCTGGAATCCCTTTCTTGGAGAGACCCATGAGCCAGACAACACGACTCCACCCTTCCCACAAAATGACCCCAAACTCTTGGGAGCTGGGACAAATCCCCAGAGAGGGATACTCGTCCACAGTACCTGAGGCCACCGCTCCAATCCACGGCTATCCCGGACACAACATCCAGAGACAAAAGCCTGAAGGAACGTCTCCCACTCGCCCTTGTTTCAGAGGCCCAGGAGCTCCCTCTCGGGCTGTACATCCGGCCTGCCATACCCTAGGCGCCACTCATAAGCTGAGTTTTTGTATTCAGAATTCTTTGCCCACAGCCTGGACCCACACAACATCCAGGCTAGGGCCTCTGGACCAAACAGCGAAAGATTGTGCCTGCCCTCTCCAAGGAAAGTGTGCCCAATCCATTGACCACCACCGTACAGGTTACGGAAAAGCTCCAAGGTCCCTGAGGCCATCAATAGTATAGACCACCCTGGACTAAGAGGGGCTTTCTGTCACCAGCGGAGCAACTATCTCCACTTAGACTCTCAGACAGTGTCCCCAGAGACAGAAGGTTGAAATGGACAGGCCCCCAGGCCCTAATCTGAACCTTAGCTTTGGTTTCCATGTTTCCGTTCTCAGAGGACTGTTTTCGTAGACCAGCACATGGGGCTTTTCTGAGGCACCAAACCAAACCTCTCTCATCTCCACATGGGCAGCTTTCTTACTGGGATGTATCAAACACTTCAAGTAGGAGAGTTCCGCTGGGCCACTGAACAACCAACACATTCCAAGGTCTCCATGGACCCAAACGCACATTATGACGCATCCTCAGGAGAGGCCATTTCAACTCAGCCCCCTGGGTCGCGTGTTCCAGAGGCAGCAGATCAAACATATCTTGTCGTTAATAGCCAATGGGAATGCGAGGCATGCTGTACAGGGATCCATCCTTCGAACCCTGCTCTCCAGTCCTTCCATATGGTATGTCCTGGAGCCATGCAACAGGACTCGAATGTCCCGCAGAAGGAAACCTTGTGGTTTGGGGCAACCTCCAAACTCAGCGTGGGAAAACTTCCTTGGCCTCATGAGGCCCCCACTTCATGAAGGTGCCATCATGGACACATACTCCAGCCTCAGCCAACGTCTGATCCTCAGCCTGACTTCAGATGCAGGAGATTTTGATTCAGCCTCTGCAGAGCGGGCCTGCTCTGCCCTTGGCTCCAATCCTCACACTAGCTTGTGTTTTCAGACTTCCGTCCTCACACTCCTGGCCCACAAACCCTCCCTACTGGGAATTCTGGGGCCACAATGAAGCACTGTGCCTGCCTCCCAGGAGAAAAACATTGTCTATGGCGCTGCCCAGTAACCCCAAATGAGGATCAAACTGCTTGGCCCTCGGCAACACCCCAATTGCATAGGCTACCTTAAACAGTGATGCTCTGTCGCAAATAGCCTGAGCCCAGACCTTCCAACAGACACCGACACAGCTGGCTGCACACCCAGCACATTGGACCCGCCACTGCCTTAGGCCACCATCCATTCCCAACCTGGGTTTTCAGTCATCGGAACCTAGACCTTATCTCCAATCCCTGCACAGGGGGGAACCTGATGCACAAGTCAGAACCCCTCCTTCCCCCTGGCAAGAAACCTTGCTGCTGGCAGTGAGTCAAACCTTCAGTGTAGGAGAAAACGGCATGGCCCATGAGGCCACGCCCAAGCGTGAGGGCCGCCTTGGGCACAAACACACATTGTGCCCCTCAGCGTGAGTACCTTTTTCAAGTAACGCCTCTCAGTGACTGGACCAAGAGCCCGCATATGTGGCTTGCCATGCCCATAGGCACCCAGGACTAACTAGATGGTGTGTATTCCAGTTGAGGGAATCCACTGCTTTGCTCTAGAGTCCCTCTCCTGGGGGGGTCCCCTGTGGCAGAAAACAGTACTCTTCATTCCCACAGAATGAACACAAACACTTGGGAGCTTGGACAATCCCCCGAGAGGAAGGCTCTTCCTCGGCCTCTGAGACAACCCCTACCCTGACCGGACACTGTAAACGCAACACCCAGAGACAAAATCCTGAGTGACTGCCTCCCACTTGCCCTACTTTGATTTCCAGAGGATCTCCTCTCACGGACTAGAGATCAGGCCTGCCATTACATTGGCCCCTAGCTGAGCCAAGTTTGCTTTTTCAGACATCTGTCCCCACAGCCCTGGCAAACACAGCCTCTAGGCTGGGTCCTCTGGAGCCATACC